>NC_044402.1:13681136-13981136 GCF_006542625.1 Nomascus leucogenys
GCATGTAATACTCTACTGTCAGGATTAAAAAGAAACCAACTGTTGGCACAGGCAGCACCGTGGCTGGATCTCAGGGGCATTATGCTGAGTGCAAAAAAGCCTCAAAGGGTCTTACGCTGTATGATTCCATTTGTTCAACATTCTAAAAATGACAGCTGTATAGAGATAGAGAACATATTAATGGTTGCCACTAGTTAGAGAAAGTGGGTGAAAGAGAGGTGGGTGGGAATATAAATCGATAGGAGGGAGATCTTTGTGGTATTATAACACTTCTATGTCTTGATTGTAGTGGTGGTGGTTACATGAATATACATGTGTGATAAAATGCCATGTAGAACTACATATAACATTGTGCCAATGTCAATATCTAGGTTTTAGTTTGATCTTTAGTTACATAAGATGTAACTATTGGGTGAAATTGGGCAAAAGAGTACACGAAACCTCTCTGAAATATCTTTGCAACTTCCTTTGAATTGACAGTTCTTTCAAAATAGAAAGTTGGGTTTTTGTAAATACATGAATTGTTGATATACACAACAAATCTCAAATGCATTATGCTACGTGAAAGAAGCCATATTCAAAAGGCTACATACCTACTGATGCCTTTTATATGACATGCAGGGAAAGATAAAACTGTCGGACAGAGAGTATACTGGTGGCTATCTGGGATTAGGAATTGGGGATTGACCACAAAGGGGCAGCATGAGGGAATTTTCTGGGGCAATGGAATGGTTGTATATCTTAACGGTGTATTTGTCAAAATATATAGAACCATAAAAGTAAATTTTGGTTTATATGTATTAAATCAAAAAAAGAAACTCGTGCTCAAATAGAAAAACATTTTCTGAGAGTTTACCTTTTGATGACTTTGAGAATTTTCTGGAAATTTTAAACAAATGTGGTTTTGTTTCCCAACAGGTGATGCTATGAGTGAAGAAGACATGCTTCAGGCAGCTGTGACCATGTCTTTAGAAACTGTCAGAAATGATTTGAAAACAGAAGGAAAAAATAATATGTTTACAAAATAATTTAGATATTCATACTTTCCAACATTATCCTGTGTGATTACAGCATAGGGTCCACTTTGGTAATGTGTCAAAGAGATGAGGAAATAAGACTTTTAGTGGTTTGCAAACAAAATGATGGGAAAGTGGAACAATGCGTCAGTTGTAGGACTAAATAATGATCTTCCAAATATTAGCCAAAGAGGCGTTCAGCAATTAAAGACATTTAAAATAGTTTTCTAAATGTTTCTTTTTCTTTTTTGAGTGTGCAATATCTAACATATCTAAAGTTAGGGCATTTTTCTTGGATCTTTTTGCAGACCAGCTAATTAGCTCTTGCCTCAGGCTTTTTCCATATGGTTTGTTTTCCTTTTCTCTCTTGTAGGTAATTTGGCTCACATCATGTGATAGTGGCTTTCATTTCTTATTAACCAAATTAACCTTTCAGGAAAGTATCTCTAGTCTGTGTTGATAATAGTAATGGTTCTAGAAGGATGAACGGTTCTCCCTTCAACTGTATACCGTGTGCTCCAGTGTTTTCTTGTGTTGTTTTCTCTGATCACAACTTTTCTGCTACCTGGTTTTCATTATTTTCCCACAATTCTTTTGAAAGATGGTAATCTTTTCTGAGGTTTAGCATTTAAGCCCTACGATGGGATCATTATTTCATGACTGGTGCATTCCTAAACTCTGAAATCAGCCCTGCACAAGTACTTGAGAATAAATGAGCATTTTTTAAAATGTGTGAGCATGTGCTTTCCCAGATGCTTTATGAATGTCTTTTCACTTATATCAAAACCTTACAGCTTTGTTGCAACCCCTTCTTCCCGCGCCTTATTTTTTCCTTTTTTCTCCAATTGAGAAAACTAGGAGAAGCATAGTATGCAGGCAAGTCTCCTTCTGTTAGAAGACTAAACATATGTACCCACCATGAATGTATGATACATGAAATTTGGCCTTCAATTTTAATAGCACTTTTATTTTATTTTTTCTCCTATGACTGGAGCTTTCTGTTCTCTTTACAGTTGAGTCATGGAATATAGGTGTCTGCTTCACATCTTTTAGTAGGTATAGCTTATCAAAGATGGTGATCTGGAACATGAAAATAATTTACTAATGAAAATATGTTTAAATTTATACTGTGATTTGACACTTGCATCATGTTTAGATAGCTTAAGAACAATAGAAGTCACAGTACTTAGTGGGTCTGTAAATAAGAAAGTCCATAGTTTTGATAAATATTCTCTTTAATTGAGATGTACAGAGAGTTTCTTGCTGGGTCAATAGGGTAGTATCATTTTGGTGAAAACCATGTCTCTGAAATTGATGTTTTAGTTTCTGTGTTCCCTATCCCTCATTCTCCATCCCCTTTTGAAGCTCTTTTGAATGTTGAATTGTTCATAAGCTAAAATCCAAGAAATTTCAGCTGACAACTTCGAAAATTAAAATATGGTATATTGCCCTCCTGGTGTGTGGCGCACACATTTTATCAGGGAAAGTTTTTTGATCTAGGATTTATTGCTAACTAACTGAAAAGAGAAAAAATATCTTTTATTTATGATTATAAAATAGTTTTTTCTTGGATATAACAGATTTTTTAAGTCATTATTTTGTGCCAATCAGTTTTCTGAAGTTTCCCTTACACAAAGGGATAGCTTTATTTTAAAATCTAAAGTTTTCTTTTAATAGTTAAAAATGTTTCAGAAGAATTATAAAACTTTAAAACTGCAAGGGATGTTGGAATTTACTACTACTTCCTCAAGATTTAAAAAGCTAAATATTTTAAGACTGAACATTTATGTTAATTATTACCAGTGTGTTAGTCATATTTTCCATGGATATTTGTTCATTACCTTTTTCCATTGAAAAGTTAAACTAAACTTTTCATACACTTGAATTGATGAGCTACCTAATATAAAAATGAGAAAACCAATATGCATTTTAAAGTTTTAACTTTAGATTATAAAGTTCATATATACCCTAGTTAAAGCACTTAAGAAAATATGGCATGTTTGACTTTTAGTTGCTAGAGAGTTTTTTTTTGTTGTTTTTGTTTTTTTTTTTTTGGAGACGGAGTCTTGCTATGTCTCCCAGGCTGGAGGGCAGTGGCATGATCTCGGCTTACTACAACTTCCACCTCCTGGGTTCAAGCAATTCTCTTGCCTCAGTCTCCAGAGTAGCTGGGATTACAGGCGCCCACCACCACACCTGGCAGATTTTTGTATTTTTGGTAGAGACACGGTTTCATCATGTTTGGCCAGGCTGGTCTCGAACTCCTGACCTCAGGTGATCCGCCTCCCTTGGCCTCCCAAAGTGCTGGGATTACAGGCATGAGCCACTGCGCCTGGCCAGCTAGAGAGTTTTTAAAGCAGAGCTGAGCACACACTGGATGCGTTTGAATGTGTTTGTGTAGTTTGTTGTGAAATTGTTACATTTAGCAGGCAGATCCAGAATCACTAGTGAACTGCCATCTTGGTGGGGTTGGCTTAAATTTAATTGAATGTTTAGATTCCATTTCTTAATTGATTGGCCAGTATGAAAAGATGCCAGTGCAAGTAACCATAGTATCAAAAAAGTTAAAAGTTATGCAAAGCTGTAGTTCATACATCAGTTACTGCCATTTACTGTAAACCACCTGCAAGAAAGTCAGGAACAACTAAATTCACAAGAACTGTCCTGCTAAGAAGTGTATTAAAGATTTCCATTTTGTTTTACTAATTGGGAACATCTTAATGTTTAATATTTAAACTATTGGTATCATTTTTCTAATGTATAATTTGTATTACTGGGATCAAGTATGTACAGTGGTGATGCTAGTAGAAGTTTAAATAAGCCTTGGAAATACCACTTTCGTATTTTCAGATGTCATGGATTTAATGAGTAATTTATGTTTTTAAAATTCAGAATAGTTAATCTCTGATCTAAAATCAATCTATGTTTTTTACGTTAATCATATACATATTTCAGTAATATAAACTGTTTGAAAAGGCTGCTGCAGGTAAACTCTATACTAAGATCTTGGCCAAATAATTTACAATTCACAGAATATTTTATTTAAGGTGGTGCTTTTTTTTTTCGTCCTTAAAACTTGATTTTTCTTAAGGCTTTATTCATGATGCCAAAGTAAATGAGGAAAAAAACTCAAAACCAGTTGAGTATCATTGCAGACAAAACTACCAGTAGTCCATATTGTTTCATTTAATATTAAGTTGAATAAAATAAATTTTATTTCAGTCAGAGCCTAAATCACATTTTGAATGTCTGAATTTTTGATACTATTTTTGAAATCATGCTAGTGCCGGCTGGGCGTGGTAGCTCACGCCTGTAATCCCAGCATTTTGGGAGGCCAAAGCGGGTGGATCAGGAGGTCAGGAGTTCAAGACCAGCTTGGCCAAGATGGTGAGACCCCCGTCTGTACTAAAAACTACAAAAATTAGCCGGTCTCGGTGGCAGGTGCCTGTAATCCCAGCTACGAGGCAGGAGAATCGCTTGAACCCTGGCGGCAGAGGTTGCAGTGAGCCGAGATGGTGCCACTGCACTCTAGTCTGGGCAACAGAGTGAGACTCTGTCTCAAAAAAAAAAAAAAAAATCATGCTAGTGCCAAGAGCTACTAAATTCTTAAAACCAGCCCATTGGACCTGTACAGATAAAAAATAGATTCAGTGCATAATCAAAATATGATAATTTTAAAATCTTAAGTAGAAAAATAAATCTTGATGTTTTAAATTCTTAGGAGGATTCAATAATTAATATTGATGACCTCCCGGCTGGGCGCAGTGGCTCATGCCTGTAATCCCAGCAGTTCGGGAGGCTGAGGCGGGCGAATCAATTCAGGCCAGGAGTTCAAGACCAGTCTGGGCAACATGGTGAAACCTTATCTCTACTAAAAATACAAAAATTAGCCGGGCGTGGTGGCACACACTTGTAATCCCAGCTACTCAGGAGGCTAAGAATTGCATGAACCTAGGAGGCAGAGGTTGCAGAGTGCCGAGGGCTCACCACTGCATTCCAGCTTGCGCAACAGAGTGAGACTCTGTCTCTGAAAAAAAAAAAAAAATACATATATATATATATATATATATGACTTCCTATTAAAAACTTTATCCCAGCCAGGTGCGGTGGCTCACGCCTGTAATCCCAACACTTTGGGAGGCTGAGGCAGGTGGATCACCTGAGGTCAGGAGTTCGAGACGAGCCTGGCCAACATGGTGAAACCCCATCTCTACTAAAAATACAAAAATTAGCCAGGTGTGGTGGCGGGCACCTGTAATCCCAGCTACTTGGGAGGCTGAGGCAGGAGAATCGTTTAAACCCAGGAGGTGGAGGTTGCAGTGAGCTGAGATCATGCCATTGCACCCTAGCCTGGGCAACAAGAGTGAACTCCGTCTTAAAGGTTGTTTTTTTTTTTTTTTTTTAAATCCGGAAACGAAGAGGCCTTGGGCCGCTATTTTCTTTTTCTTTCTTTTTTTTTTTTTTTCTGAGACAGAGTCTAGCTCTGCTGCCCAGGCTGGAGTGCAATGGCACGATCTTGGCTCACTGCAACCTCTACCTCCCGGGTTCAAGCAATTCTCCTGCCTCAGCCTCCCAAGTACCTGGGATTACAGATACCTGCCACTACACCCGGCGAATATTTGTTTTTTTAGTAGAGACGGGTTTTTACGATGTTAGTCAGGCTGGTCTCAAACTCCTGACCTCAGGTGATCTGCCTGCCTTGGCCTCCCAAAGTGCTGGGATTAGAGGTGCAGGCCACCATGCCTGGCCTCGGGCCACTGTTTTCAAAGTGAATTGTTTGTTGTATCGAGTCCTTAACAAGTATGGATATATGATATATGTGACCCTAATTAAGAAATACCAGATTGGATCAACTAATCATGTCAGCAATGTAAATAACTTTTTATTTTTCATATTCAAAATAAAAACTTCCTTTTATTCCTGGTCCCTTTATAACCAGCATCTTTTTGCTTTAAAAAATGAGCTGGCTTTGTATTTTTTTAAAGTCTTAAACATAATAAAAGTATTTTTGTTCAAATTTGCTTTCATGAATGAAGATTATTGACATCGTTGGTAAATTCTAGAATTTTGATTTCGTTTTTTAATTTGAAGAAAATCTTTGCAATTTTTATTTTTTCCAAGTGGTCTGGCATTTTAAGAATTAGTGCTAATAACGTAACTTCTAAATTTGTCGTAATTGGCATGTTTAATAGCATATCAAAAAACATTTTAAGCCTGTGGATTCATGGACAAAGCAATGAGAAACATTAGTGAAATATAAATGGATATTCCTGATGCCTTTAGGGAGCTCTCACTTGTCTCTTGCATAGTTCAAGGAATGTTTTCGGAATTTTTTTAATGCTTTTTTTTTTGAAAGAGGAAAACATACATTTTAAATGTGATTAATTTTTACAACACTGGGCTATTAGGAATAACTTTTTAAAAATTACTGTTCTGTATAAATATTTGAAATTCAAGTACAGAAAATATCTGAAACAAAAAGCATTGTTTGGCCATGATACAAGTGCACTGTGGCAGTGCCGCTTGCTCAGGACCTAGCCCCTGCAGCCCTTCTGTGTGTGCTCCCTCGTAAGTTCATTTGCTGTTATTACACACACAGGCCTTCCTGTCTGGTCATTAGAAAAGCCGGGCTTCCAAAGCACTGTTGAACGCTGAGGATTCTGTTGTTAGTGTGGATGTTCAATGAGTTGTATTTTAAATATCAAAGATTATTAAATAAAGATAATGTTTGCTTTTCTATTTCCTTTTGAATTTGTATTTATTGTTAATTCATAGCTATTCAAAGTATGATTAGAGCTGGGCTTGGTGGCTTGCATCTGCAATTCCAGCTACCCAGGAGGCAGAAGCAGGAGGATTGCTTGAGCCCAGGAGTTCGAGGCTGCAGTGAGCTATGATCTTGCCACTGAATTCTAGCCTGGGCGACAAAGCAGGAGAAAAGTATGGATGGAGGACCAGCAGCATCTGTATCACCTGTGAGTTTTTCAGAAATGCAGAGTTTCAGGCCACACTCGGACCTACTGAATCAGAATTTGCACTTTTTACAAGATCCCCAGGACACTAAAGTATAGCGTGAAGCTTGAGAAGCACTGGTGTATGGATTGTTCTTAACCAGCTGCAGTGATGAATATGCATAACGCAGGCCAGCACAGTCCATTGATATTCTCTTCCAGCTTACTGCCTGCCAAAAGGTCCATTATTACGGGATCCTCAGTCTTTTCCAAGAGAAGCTAAGAATTCCAAATTTTTATTTGAAATATATTTTTTAAATGTTTGCTCAACTGGCCCAGCGCCAGTGGCTCACACCTTTAATCCTAGCACTTTGAGAGGCCGAGGTAGAAGGATCACTTGACCCCAGGAGTTTGAGACCAGCCTGGGCAACATAAAGAGACCCCATCTCTATTAAAAAAAATAGAGACAGAATACTGCCTTAAAAAAATCATAAATGTTTGCTCAGTTGATTTTTAACGCTGAGGGCCAAACAAAGCACATTAGTAGCAATTTTCAAGTGCTGCTTTTCCTCATTTTATCCAACTCTGGACACCAGAATCCAAATGTAATGATTGGAATCCACCTAGACTGATTGAGGAATATATTGTCCTCAAATTTTATGAGGGTTGTCTATTCATTTTAGCTTTAATTAGGATTGGGCACAAATTTTGAAACATAGTAACATTACAGGACAGGGGGCCGATCCAGACCCCAAGAGAGGGTTCTTGGATCTTGTGCAAGAATGAATTCAGGGCAAGTCCATAAATTGAGAGCTAGTTCATTAAGAAAGTAGAGGAATAAAAGAATGGCTACCCCATAGGCAGAGTAGCGCTGAGGGCTGCTGGTTGCCGCCCCCGCATCCCCCGCTTTTTTTTTTTTTTTTTTTTTTAAGTCTCGCTGTCACCTGGCTGGAGTGCAGTGGCATGATCTCAGCTCACTGCAACCTCCGCCTCCCAGGTTCAAGCAATTCTCCTGCCTCAGCCTCCTGAGTAGCTGGGACTACAGGCATGCGCCACCACGCCCAGCTAACTTTTGTATTTTTAGTAGAGATGGGGTTTCACCGTGTTGGCCAGGAAGGTCTCGATCTCTTGACCTCGTGACCCACCCGCCTTGGCCTCCCAAAGTGCTGGGATGAGCCACCTCACCTGGCTGGTTATTTCTTGATGATATGCTAAACAAGGGGTGGATTATTCATGCCTCCCCTTTTTAGATCATTTAGGGTAACTTCCTGGCATTGCCATGGCATTTGTCAACTGTCATGGTGCTAATGGGAGTGTAGCAGTGAGGAGGACCACAGGTCACTTTCATCGCAATTTTGGCTTTTTCAGCCGGCTTCTTTACTGCAACCTGTTTTATCAGCAAGGTTTTTTTATGACCTGTATCTTACGCAGACCTTCTATCTCATCCTGTGACTTAGAATGCCTTAACCATCTGGGAATGCAGCCCAGTAGGTCTCGGCCTCATTTTACCCAGCCTCTATTCAAGATAGAGTTGCTCTGGTTCAAATGCCTCTGATATTTCCCTACTCCCTTTTATAAGAAAACCCTTAATCCTAAGAGTTGCAGAGGGATGAAGATCCATCTTCTGTAACTTCTTCAGGCTGAATAGGGGTGATGATATTCCTGCCTATGAGAGTCTCTTGTATTAGGGTAGAGAGGAGCTCAGTCAGTCAGTATGGCTCCCTATCCTTCCTCCCTTCCCCAGACCCTGACAACTACCATTCTACTTCGTCTCTGATTTTAAGTATCTCCTATAAGTGGAATCATTCAGTATTTGTAGGGTTTTTTTGTGACTAGTGTATTTCACTTAGCATGTCAAGGTTCATCCATGTTGTAGCATACATCCGAATTTTCTTTTTAAAAAATGAATAATATTCCATTGTATGATATATGCAGATTTTGCTTATTCATTTATCCATCAAAACCAATAGCTTTTTTACATACCAGCAGTAACCTGGTTAAAAAAATAAGATGGAAAATACCAAGCCTGAAAATGTCAAATTCTTGAATACCAGACAGGTACTATAATCCAAGCTGAGCAGAGATGAATGGCCTTTGTCTCAGCCCTGAGCCACATGTCACTACATGGGCCCCAAGGAACTCTTCTTGTGCCCAGAGTCCTGCTAAGTCTTGTTCTTCACCCCTCTAAAGTGGCTCAAACTAGCGCAGCAGGCCAGGAGGGAGCAGATTCTATGCCACTTCCATTGCTTCCGTGCCTTCTCCAGATCCATTTTTTCCAAAAGCTGTGTTTGAATTCTGCACAGGGGCATTTCTGTCTCCAACACTGAAACCCCTTTTGCCAGACCCAGAGAAGATTTAACTGCCTTTTTTTTTTTTTGAGACAGGGCCTCGTTCTGTCGCCTAAGCTGGAGTGCAGTGGCATGATCTCGGCTCACGGCAACCTCTGCCTCCTGGGCTCAAGCAATTCTCTTGCCTCAGCCACCCGAATAGCTGGGATTACAGACGTGGGCCACCACATCCAGCTAAGTTTTGTATTTTTAGTAGAGACGGGGTTTTGCCATGTTGCCCAGGCTGGTCTAGAACTTCTGAGCTCAGGTGATCCACCCGCCTCGGCCTCCCAAAGTTGTGGGATTACAGGCATGAGCCACCTAACCCAGCCAGACTTAACTGCTTTGAACCACTGTCTCACACATCTTCCAGGGGCTTCTAGTCAAATCCAGAGGATTAACAGTGTATAATTCCATTTACATAAGATCTTTGGAATAGTCAAACTCATAGAGACAGAAAGTAGAATGGTGGTTGCCGGGGGATGGTAGAGGGGAAAATTAGGAGTCGTTTAACGAGTATGGAGTTTCAGTTTGGGAAGATGAGAAAAGTTCTGGAGATGGACAGTTGTGATGGCTGCACAACAACGTGAATGTATTTAATGCCGGTGAACCGTATAACCATTTAACAACTGAAAATGGTAAAAAAAAACAAAAACAAAAACAAAACAACTGAAAACGGTTACAAAATTTTGTGTTATATATATCTTATCACAATAAAAAATACAGAGGATTGATCACTATATTTGCTCCCTTCCAAAATCTCACCTAGGTTAAAGTAAAGAAAAATATATAAACCCACAAGAACACAGGGACCAGGAGAGGAGATGCATTCATTGGATTAGGTTTGGTTGTAAAAAAACAAAAACAAAAACCTCCCCGGTGCAGTGGCTCACACCTTGTAATCCCAGCACTTTGGAAGGCTGAGGCGGGCGGATCACGAGGTCAGGAGTTTGAGACCAGCCTGACCAACATGGTGAAACCTCATCTCTACTAAAAATACAAAAATTAGCCGGGCGTGGTGGCGTACACCTGTAATCCCAGCTACTGAAGTGGCTGAGACAGGAGAATCGCTTGAACCCGGGAGGTGGAGGTTGCAGTGAGCCGAGATCACACCACCACACTCCAGATTAGGTGACAGAGCAAGATTCCATCTCAAACAAAAACAAACTAATATAACAGCGACTTTACATGCTATGGGTTTTTTTTTTCTCCTCTCATCTTCAAGAAATGTGGAGACTGCCAGTCCAGGGATGATACAGCATTGCAGTGTCAGGAATCTGCTCTTTCTGCATAATTGTTACAGGAAAGGGGTCCTGATCCAGACCCCAAGAGAGGGTTCTTGAATTCAGGGCAAGTCCACAGTGCAAAGTGAAAGCAAGTTTATTAAGAAAGTAAAGGAATAAAAAATCGCTACTCCATAGACAGAGCAGCCCCGAGGGCTGCTGGTTGCCCATTTTTTATGGTTATTTCTTGATATGCTAAACAAGGGGTGGATTATTCATGCCTCCCCTTTTTAGACCATATAGGGTAATTTCCTGATGTTGCCATGGCATTTGTAAACTGTCATGGTGCTGGTGGGGGCGTAGCACCGAGGAGGACCAGAGGTCACTTTTGTGGCCTTTTTGGGTTTGGTGGGTTTTGGCCAGCTCCTTTACTGCAACCTGTTTTATCGGCAAGGACTTTATGACCTGTATTTTGTGTTGACCTTGTATCTCATCCTGTGACTTAGAATGCCTTAACCGTCTGCGAATGCAGCCCAGTAGGTTTCAGCCTCATTTTACCCAGCTCCTATTCAAGATGGAGTTGCGGCCGGGCGCGGTGGTTCATGCCTGTAATCCCAGCACTTTGGGAGGTTGAGGCGGGTGGATCACGAGGTCAAGAGTTCAAGACCAGCCTGGCCAACCTGGCAAAACCCCGTCTCTACTAAAAATACAAAAATTAGCTGGGCGTGGTTGGCGTGCGCCTATTATGCCAGCTACTTGGGAGGCTGATGCAGGAGAATCACTTGGACCTGGGAGGCGGAGGTTGCAGTGAGCAGAGATCGCGCCATGCACTCCAGCCTGGATGACACAGCAAGACTCCATCTTGGGAGAAAAAAAAAAAAAAAACAAGATGGAGTTGCTCTGGTTTACAGGCCTCTGACATAATGGCTTTATGTACATGGCTTCCATGGCTAAGGTCAGCTAATGGATCTAATATCGCTGTGTTGGTGCTCATGTTGCAGCCCAGCAATCAGAAAGAGAAAGGAGGCCGGGTTTGGTGGCTTATACCTGTCATCCCAGCACTTCAGGAGGCCAAGGCGGGAGGATCACATGAGCCCATGAGTTTGAGACCAGCTTGAGCAACACAGGGAGACCTCATCTCTACAAGAAATAAAAATAAATTAGTTGGGTGTGGTGGCATGCACCTGTGGTCCCAGCTATTCGGGAGGCTAAGGTGAGAGGATACCTTGAGCCCGGAGGTTTGAGGCTGTAGTGAGCTATGATCGCACCACTGCACTCCAGCCTGGGCAACAGAGTGAGACCCCATCTCAAGTAATTAGGAAAAAAAAAAAAAAAAGAGGGCAGAAAAAGGCTATGTACCTTTTCTTTCGGGTTACCTTCTCAAAGTTGTGCATACCACTTTCGTTTACATTACATTGGCCAGAAGTTAACATGACAACTACTAGCTACAAGATGGTTTTTATTCTGGGTTGCCATGCATCTTAGCTTGAGTACCCTACAGGCAGATCCTGAGATGATGATTCCTGTGCAAATGATTATTTACTTATTTAATTAATTTATTTTGAGATGGAGTCTCACTCTGTCACCCAGGCTGGAGATCAGTAGCGTGATCTCGGCTTACTGCAACCTCTGCCTCCCAGGTTCAAGCAATTCTCCTGCCTCAGTCTCCCAAGTAGCTGGGACTACAGGCATGCGCCACCATGCCCGGCTTTTTTGTATTTTTAGTAGAGACGGGGTTTCACTATGTTGCCAGGCTGATCTCGAACTCCTGACCTCAGGTGATCTGCCCGCCTCGGCCTCCCAAAGTGCTGGGATTACAGGCGTGAGCCACTGTGCCTGGCCGAAAATGATTTTTTAAAAGTGTTCCAGGAGGAAATGGAAAGGGCATGGGGGAGTAAGACAGTGGAAATAGGAAAGGAAGGAAGCCAAGCAAGGGGATCCTATCAAGCAAAGCCTCAGTCCTGCAGACAGTCCAGAGGCAGGATATTCACATCTTAGAGTTGTCCACAACAGAACAGGCAAGCTGCATAATTTTCAACTCTGGCTGAATAAGGTTGCGTTTCAGCTCTCTGGGCACCTGGAAAGTATGGGCTCCAGTAACCTGGAGGCAGTCTGCTGACTGCTGGCTGGTGTGCACCAAAGTGGTAAAGAGATGAGGGGGTGCAATATGGGCACTGGCATCTTGGCTGTCATGCATCCAGGTAAAAAGTGGAGGCTCAATTACTATATATGAAGGGGAGAACAGACTTTGGGGAACAATTAGCAGTCATTTCCAGGTGAGACAACAACAGAAGAGAAATGCCAATTTTTTTTTTTTTTTGAGATGGAGTTTCGCTCTTGTTGCCCAGGCTGGAGTGCAATGGCGCTATCTCCGGCTCACCGCAACCTCCGCCTCCTGGGTTCAAGTGATTCTCCTACCTCAGCCTCCAGAGCAGCTGAGATTACAGGCCACCACACCCAGCTAATTTTGTATTTTTAGTAGAGACGGGGTTTCCCCATGTTGGTCAGGGTGGTCTTGAACTCCCAACCTCGGGTGATCCGCCCGCCTCAGCCTCCCAAAGTGCTGGGATTACAGGCATGAACCACCGCACCCGGCAAGAGATGCGAACTTTTTTTTGTTTTTTGGAAGATGACAATTTGATGCAGGCATGAGCAGAACCAGGAAGCTGAATACTGAGTGTTAAAGAGTTCCTAGCTATATGCAGGAAAGGAAAGCAACAAGTATCCTGGGAGGTGGGGGTTAGATGTAGACTGAAATCAGGAGGTGTGGTTAAAACTCTTTGAAAGAGGTTGGGTGCGGTGGCTCACGTAATCCCAGCACTTTGGGAGGCCAAGGCGGGTGCATCATGAGGTCAGGAGTTCAAGACCAGCCTGACCAACATGTGAAACCCCGTCTCTACTAAAAATACAAAAATTAGCCGGGCATGGTGGCACATGCCTGTAATCCCAGCTACTAAGGAGGCTAAGGCAGGAGAATCGCTTGAACCTGGGAGGCGAAGGTTGCAGTGAGCCGAAATCATGCCATTGGACTCCAGCCTGGGCGACAGAGAGAGATCCCATCTCAAAAAAAAAAAAAAAAAGAAAAGAAAAAGAAAAAGAAAAAAAGAAAAAAGAAACAGCAGATTCCCTAGAGAGGAGACATTCATCACTAAAAAAAAAAAAAAAAAATTAAAATAATTCGCAAAAGTAAAAGCCTTTTTTGAAAGGGCTCAGGGTGCCCAGCATAATGTATGAAACAAAAGCAAACCCACATCAAAGCACACCATTATTAATTTCAGAGCATCAGAAATAAAGAGAAGATCTGACAAGCTTCTTGGAAGAAAACAAGGCACAGAGAATAATCAGAGGAGAGTAGAGCAGGAAAACAGGGTCCTGGGTAGAGAGAACTGAGTCTAACCAATCGATAGAATTCTTGATGTTTTGTTGAAAACAGAAGCACTTTACAATTCTCTTGGTAAGTTTTAGAAAGATTCTGTAGTAATGGAAAATTGTGCAAATTTAAAAAATGGAATCTGTTAACTTCAGGAAGAACAAAAGGTAGAAAAATCAGGGCAATATAATCTTGGTACAACATTTGACTTACCTGCAATGAATAAGACTTACATAGTCATATAAGGTAAACACTGATTACTTAGTTTACCAATAATTATGATATCAACATATTGAAAGCCCAGAAGGAAGGGAAATAAAGGGAAATACAAGAGTGCTAAATCTTTTATTTTTCAATAAGTTGGTAATGTCTAAAATTAACAAGAAAATGGCAATCATAAGCCTAATGCTTAGAAATTCAGAAAAATATCAGACTAAATTTTAAAGTCTACTTTAAACTGAGTTTTTGCTTTATAGTTGCATAAATAAATTCATTTTGATGGTTTTCTCAGAACAGATGAACTGGCTGGGTGCGGTGGTTCATGCCTGTAATCTTAGCAATTTGGGAGGCCAAGGCAGATGGCTCACTTGAGGTCAGGAGTTCGAGACCAGCCAAAAAATTAGCTGGGCGCAGTGGTGGATGCTTGTAATCCCAGCTACTCAGGAGGCTGAGGCAGGAGAATCGCTTGAACCTGGGAGGTGGAGGTTGCAGTGTGCCAAGATGGAACGACTGCACTCCAGCCTGGGTGACAGAGTGAGACTCTGTCTCAAAAACAAAAAACACAAAACAGATGAACTGTTTTCCTTTGAGGAATATTGATGATCCCACTGCTTGAGTAATGGAAACCAGCTTGCAGCTGATAGTTATTTTTTGTCTTTTTTTCCTGTTCTATCCATTGTCCTAGGTTTGGAATTTCAGCTGGGCAGCTTCAATCCCACCACCTGTAGCCACTGAGGTTCACAGGCTCTGTTTGAGGTGTTGTGTTCGATTGTGCTGGGTTGGTTTTGCTGCTTATTGAGTGATGAAGAGCAACATATTAGCTACTGAGATATTTTGCAGAAAAAGGAAGAGATGTCTTCAGCTCAAATGCTATCAAACTTGTATGTCTTTTAACTTTTTATTATAAAAAATTCAAACATAGGCAAAAGCAAAAGACTAGTTTAATGAACCTTATGTACTCACCACCCAGTTTCAACAATTATCAGTTCCTGACAATTCTTGTTTCACCTACCCCACCTCTATTATACACACATACAGACACTACACACACACACACACACACACACACACACACACACACGGGAGCAAAGTCAACTTCCATTATTTTGAAGCACATCCAAGACATCACATCACATTATTTATCACATTATTTATTAAGTTTCTTCAGTCACAGTCCATCTCACAGAAAGAAATCCCCCATGAGAAACTTTTAGGACATAGCTTTTATGTTAATTACTTAATTTCTGCACTAGCCATCCTTGCCTTCCTTCTAATTTTCTGCACTAGCTATCCTTACCTTCCTTCTAATTTTCTAACCTGCCAAGGATTCTCCTGCCTCAAGGTATTTGTTTCTTTCTGCCTGGATTGCTCTTTCGCAGATACTTACATGTCTCGTTCTTTTTCACCCAGGTGAAATAAACAGCCTTGTTGCTCACACAAAGCCTGTTTGGTAGTCTCTTCACATGGACGTGTGTGACATTTGGTGCTGAAGACCTGGGACAGGAGGACTCCTTCAGGAGACCGGTCCCCTGTCCTTGCCCTCACTCCATGAGGAGATCCACCTACGACCTCGGGTCCTCAGACCAACCAGCCCAAGGAACATCTCATGAATTTCAAATCGGGTAAACAGTCTTTTCCATCCTCTCTTGCTACCCTTCAATCTCCCTCTCTCACTACCCTTCAATCTCCCTGTCCTTCCAATTCCAGTTCTTTTTCCTCTCTAGTAGAGACAAAGGAGACACATTTTATCCATGGACCCAAAACTCCGGTGCTGGTCATGGACTCAGGAAGACAGTCTTCCCTTGGTGTTTAATCACTGTGGGGACACCTGCCTGATTATTCACCCACACTCCATTGGTGTCTGATCACCGTGGGGGCGCCTGTCTTGGTCATTCACCCACATTCCCTTGGTGGCAAGTCAATTGCAGGGACACCTGCTTTGGCTGCTCACCCACCCCCTTCTCTGTGTCTCTACCTTTCTCTTTAAACTTACTTCCTTCACTATGGGCAATGTTCCGCCCTCCATTCCCCCTTCTACTCCCTTAGCCTGTGTTCTCAAGAACTTAAAACCTCTTCAACTCACACCTGACCTAAAACTTAAGAGCCTTATTTTCTTCTGCAATACTGCTTGGCCCCAATACAAACTTGACAGTAGTTCCAAGTGGCCAGAGAATGGCACTTTCGATTTGTCTATCCTACAGGATCTAGATAATTTTTGTTTAAAAATGGGCAAATGGTCTGAGATGCCTCACATCCAGGCATTCTTTTACACACTAGTCCCTCCCTAGTCTCTGCTCCCAATGCGACTCATCCCAAATCTTTCTTCTTTCTCTCCTGTCTGTTCCTTCAGTCTCTACCCCAAGCTCTGAGTCCTTTGAATCCTCCTTTTCTATGGACTCATCTGACCTCTCCCCTCTTCCCCAGGCTGCTCCTCGCCAGGCTGAGCAAGGTCTCAATTCTTCCTCAGCCTCCGGTCCCCCACCCTATAATCCTTTTATCAACCCCTCCTCACACCATGTCCAGCTTACAGTTTCTTTCCCTGACTAGCCCTCCCCCACCTGCCCAACAATTTCTTCTTAAAGAGGTGGCTGGAGCTGAAGGCATAGCCAAGGGTAATGCTCCTTTTTCTTTATCCGACCTCTCCCAAATCTGTTAGCGTTTAGGCTCTTTTTCATCAAATATAAAAACTCAACCCAGTTCATGGCCTGTTTGGCAACAACCCTTAGACACTTTACCGCCCTAGACCCAGAACGGCCAGAAGACCATCTTATTCTCAACATGCATTTTATTACCCAACCCACTCCCGACATTAGAAAAAGCTCCAAAAATTAGATTCCGGCCCTCAAACCCCACAACAAGACTTAATTAATCTCACCTTCAAGGTGTACAATAATAGAGTAGAGGCAGCCAAGTAGTAACGTATTTCTGAGTTGCAATTCCTTACCTCCACTGTGAGACAAACCCCAGCCACATCTCCAGCACACAAGCCCTTCCAAATGCCTGAACTGCAGCAGCCAGGCATTCCTCCAGGACCGCCTACCCCAGGATCTTGCTTCAAGTGCCGGAAATCTGGCCACTGGGCCAAGGAATGCCCACAGCCCAGGATTCCTCAAGGAACATTCCTTGAGATGTTCCTTGGGCTGGTTGGTCTGAGGACCCGAGGTCGTAGGTGGATCTCCTCATGGAGTGAGGGCAAGGACAGGGGACCAGTCTCCTGAAGGAGTCCTCCTGTCCCAGGTCTTCAGCACCAAATGTCACACACGTCCATGTGAAGAGGCTACCAATTCCCAAGACAGTAAGCCATGTCTCATCTTTGCAGGACCCCACTGGAAATTGGACTGTCCAACCTGACAACCACTCCCAGGGCCCCTAGAACTCTGGCCCAAGGCTCTCTGACTGACTCCTTCCCAGATCTTCTCAGCTTAGCAGCTGAAGACTGACAGGGCCTGATTGCCTTGGAAGCCCCCTGGACCATTATGGACGCCGAGGTTCGGATAACTCTTACAGTGGAGGGTAGGTCCATCCCCTCTTTAATCGATACGGGGGCTACCCACTCCACATTACCTTCTTTTCAAGGGCCTGTTTCCCTTGCCGCCATAACTGTTGTGGGTATTGACGGCCAGGATTCTAAACCCCTTAAAGACTCCCCCACTCTGGTGCCAACTTGGACAACATTCTTTTATGCACTCTTTTTTAGTTATCCCCACCTGCCCAGTTCCCTTATTAGGCCAAGACATTTTAACCAAATTGTCTGCTCCCCTGATTATTCCTGGACTACAGCCACATCTCATTGCCACCCTTCTTCCCAACCCAAAGCCTCCTTCACATCTTCCTCTCATATCCCCCCACCTTAACCCACAAGTATGGGACACTTCCACTCCCTCCCTGGCAACCGATGAAACACCCATTACTATCCCATTAAAACCTAATCACCCTTACCTGGCTCAATGCCACTATCCCATCCCACAACTGGCTTTAAGAGGATTGAAGCCTGTTATCACTCGCCTGCTACAGCATGGGCTTCTAAAACCTATAAACTCTTCTTACAATTCTCCCATTTTACCTGTTCAAAAACCGGACAAGTCTTACAGGTTAGTTCAGGATCTGGGTCTTATCAACCAAATTGTTTTGCCTATCCACCCTGTGATGCCCAAAACATACACTCGTTTGTCCTCAATACCTTCCTCCACAACTCACTATTCTGTTCTTGATCTTACAGATGCTTTTTTCACTATTCCCTACACCCCTCGTCCCAGCCTCTTTTGCTTTTACCTGGACTGACCCTGACACCCATCAGTCCCAGCAGCTTACCTAGGCTGTACTGCCGCAAGGCTTCAGGGACAGCCCTCATTACTTCAGTCAAGCTCTTTCTCATGCTTTACTTTCTTTCCACCCCTCCGCTTCTCACCTTATTCAATATATTGATGACCTTCTACTTTGTAGCCCCTCCTTTGAATCTTCTCAACAAGATACTTTTCAACATTTATTCTCCAAGGGATATCAGGTATCCCCCTCCAAAGCTCAAATTTCTTCTCCATCCATTACCTACCTCAGTATAATTCTTCATAAAAACACACGTGCTCTCCCTGCCGATCGTGTCCGACTGATCTCTCAAACCCCAACACCTTCTACAAAACAACAACTCCCTTCCTTCCTGGGCATGGTTGGATACTTTTGACTTTGGATACCTGGTTTTGCCATCCTAACAAAACCACTATACAAACTCACAAAAGCGAACCTAGCTGACCCCATAAGTCCTAAATCCTTTCCTCACTCCCCTTTCCATTCTTTAAAAAACAGCCCTAAAAGCCGCTCCCACACTAGCTCTCCCTAACTCATCCCAACCCTTTTTTCATTACACACAGCCGAAATGCAGGGCTGTGCAGTTGGAATTCTTACACAAGAGCCAGGACCGCGCCCTGTAGCCTTTCTGTCCAAACAACTTGACCTTACTGTTTTAGGCTAGCCCCCACATTATTCCTGATACCACACCTGACCCCCATGACTGCATCTCTCTAATCCACCTGGCATTCACTCTATTTCCCCATACTTCCTTCTTTCCTGTTCCTCACCCTGATCACACTTGGTTTATCGATGGCAGTTCCACCTGGCCTAATCGCCATTCACCAGCAAAGGCGGGCTATGCTATAGTAGTATCTTCCACATCTATCCTTGAAGCTACTGCTCTTCCCCCCTCCACTACCTCTCAGCAAGCCGAACTCATTGCCTTAACTCGAGCCCTCGCTCTTGCAAAAGGACTACGTGTCAATATTTATACTGATTCTAAATATGCCTTCCATATCCTGCACCACAATGCTGTTATATGGGCAGAAAGAGGTTTCCTCAGTACGCAAGGGTCCTCCATCATTAATGCCTCCTTAATAAAAACTCTTCTCAAGGCCGCTTTACTTCCAAAGGAAGCTGGAGTCATTCACTGCAAGGGCCATCAAAAGGCATCAGATCCCATTGCTCAGGGCAACACTTATGCTGATAAGGTAGCTAAAGAAGCAGCTAGCTTTCCAACTTCTGTCCCTCACGGCCAGTTTTTCTCCTTCTCATCAGTCACTCCCACCTACTCACGGATTGAAACTTCCACCTATCAATCTCTTCCCACACAAGGCAAGTGGTTCTTAGACCAAGGAAAATATCTCCTTCCAGCCTCACAGACCCATTCTATTCTGTTGTCATTTCATAACCTCTTCCATGTAGGTTACAAGCCACTAGCCCACCTCTTAGAACCTCTCATTTCCTTTCCATCATGGAAATCTATCCTCAAGGAAATCACTTCTCAGTGTTCCATCTGCTATTCTACTACCCCTCAGGGATTATTCAGGCCCCCTCCCTTCCCTATACATCAAGCTTGGGGATTTGCCCCAGCCCAGGACTGGCAAATTGACTCTATTCACATGCCCGGAGTCAGGAAACTAAAATACCTCTTGGTCTGGGTAGACACTTTCACTGGATGGGTACAGCCCTTTCCCACAGGGTCTGAGAAGGCCACCACAGTCATTTCTTCCCTTCTGTCAGACATAATTCCTCGGTTTGGCCTTCCCACCTCTATACAGACCGATAACGGACCGGCCTTTACTAGTTAAATCACCCAAGCAGTTTCTCAGGCTTTTGGTATTCAGTGGAAACTTCATACCCCTTAACATCCTCCATCTTCAGGAAAGGTAGAACGGACTAATGGTCTTTTAAAGACATCTCACCAAGCTCAGCCTCCAACTTAAAAAGGACTGGACAGTACTTTCACCTCTTGCCCTTCACATTATTAGAGCCCATCCTCCAGATGCTACAGGGTACAGTCCATTTGAACTTTTATATGGACGCACTTTCTTGCTCGGCCCCAACCTCATTCCAGACACCAGCCCTCTAGGCGACTATCTTCCAGTCCTCTGGCAGGATAAACAGGAAATTCGCCAGGCTGCTAATCTTCTCTTGCCTACTCCAGATTCCCAGCCATATGAAGACACCCTAGCTGGACGATCAGTTCTTATTAAGAACCTGACCCCTCAAACTCTACAGCCTCGATGGACTGGACCCTACTTAGTCATCTATAGTACCCCAACTGCCATCCGCCTGCAGGATCCTCCCCACTGGGTTCACCGTTCCAGCATAAAGCTGTGCCCATCGGACAACCAGCCTAATCTCTCTTCTTCCTCCTGGAAGTTGCAAGTACTCTCCCCTACTTCCCTTAAACTCACTTGCATTTCTGAAAAACAGTAATAACCCTTATGAGCCTAATACATACCTTCATTCTATTAGGTCTGTTTGTCCTTACCCTACTTTTTGCAACAGGGCTTTACATAGACACCCCCACTACTTGGACTGCACCCCAAAAACTTGTCATCCCTGCTGTCTTCTGTCTAGTCATACTCCTATTCACTATTCTCAACTACTCATAAATGCCCTACTCTTGTTTACATTGCCTGTTTACACTGTTTCTCCAAGCCATCGCAGCTGACATCTCCTGGTGCTATCCCCAAACCGCCACTCTTAACTCCCTCTTAGAGTGGATAGATGATCTTTGCTGGCAGGGTACCCTCCAATACTTTCACCCTGATGAAGTTCTATTCTTTACTTTTATACTCACTCTTATTCTCACTCCCATTCTTATGCCACCCTCTACCTCTCCCCAGCTATCTCCACCACACTATCAATCTTACTCTCTCCTAGCCGTTTCTAATCCCTCCTTAGCGAACAATTGCTGGCTTTGCATTTCCCTTTCTTCCTGCGCCTACACAGCTGCCCCCGCCTTACATACAGGCTGGGCAACATCTCCTGTCTCCCTACACCTCTGAACTTCCTTTAACAGCCCTCACCTTTACCCTCCTGAAGAACTTCTTTACTTTCTAGAAGGTCCAGCAAGACCTCCCCAGACATTTCACATGAGCAAGCTGCCACCCTCCTCCGCACTTACTTAAAAAACCTTTCTCCTTATATCAACTCTACTCCCCCCGTATTTGGACCCCTCACAACACAAACTACTTTTCCTGCGGCCGCTCCTTTACGTATCTCTCGGCAAAGACCCACTGGAATTCCCCTGGGTAACCTTTCACCTTCTTGATGTTCCTTCACTCTTCATCTCCAAAGCCCAACTACACACATCACTGAAACAATTGGAGCCTTCCAGCTCCATATTACAGATAAGCCCTCTATCAATACAGGCAAACTTAAAAACATTAGCAATAATTATTGCTTAGGAAGACACTTACCCTGTATTTCACTCCATCCTTGGCTACCTTCCCCTTGCTTGTCAGACTCTCCTCCCAGGCCTTCTTCTTGTTTACTTATACCCAGCCCCGTAAATAACAGTGAAAGGTTGCTCGTACACATTCGACGTTTTCTCATACACCATGAAAATCGAACCTTCCCCTCTACACAGTTACCTCATCAGTCCCCATTACAACCTCTGACAGCCGCCGCCCTAGCTCGATCCATAGGAGTCTGGGTACAAGACACGCCTTTCAGCACTCCTTCTCATCTTTTTACTTTGCATTTCCAGTTTTGCCTGGCACAAGCTCTCTTCTTCCTCTGTGGATTCTCTACCTACATGTGTCTACCTGCTAACTGGACAGGCACATGCACACTCAGTTTCCTTACTCCCAAAATTCAATTTGCGAATGGGACCAAAGAGCTCCCTGTTCCTCTCATGACACCGACACGACAGAAAAGGGTTATTCCACTAATTCCCTTGCTTGTCGGTTTAGGACTTTCTGCCTCCTCTATTCCCTCGGTACTGGAATAGAAGGCATTTCAACCTCTGTCACAACCTTCCGTAGCCTCTCTAATGACTTCTCTGCTAGCATCACAGACATATCACAAACTTTATCAGTCCTTCAGGCCCAAGTTGACTCTCTGGCTGCAGTTGTCCTCCAAAACTGCCAAGGCCTTGACTTACTCACTGCTGAAAAAGGAGGGCTCTGTGTGTGTGTGTGTGTCTGTGTGTGTGTGTATGTGTGTGTGTGTATATATATATATATATATATATTTTTTTGAGACGGAGTCTCGCTCTGTCACCCAGGCAGTGGCGCATCTCGGCTCAGTGCAAGCTCCACCTCCCGGGTTCACGCCATTCTCCTGCCTCAGCCTCCCAAGTACTGGGACTACAGGCGCCTGCCACCACACCCAGCTAATTTTTTGTATTTTTTTAGTAGAGACAGGGTTTCACCATGTTAGCCAGGATGGTCTCGATCTCCTGACCTCATGATCTGCCCGCCTCGGCCTCCCAAAGTGCTGGGATTATAGGCATGAGCCACTGCGCCCGGCCGGGCTCTGTATATTTTTAAGTGAACAGTGTTCTTTTTACCTAAATCAATCTGGCCTGGTGTATGACAATATAAAGAAACTCAAGGACAGAGCCCAAAAACTTGCCAACCAAGCAAGTAATTATGCTGAACCCCCTTGGGCACTCTCTAATTGGATGTCCTGGGTCCTCCCAATTCTTAGTCCTTTAATACCTGTTTTTCTCCTTCTCTTATTTGGACCTTGTGTCTTCTGTTTAGTTTCTCAATTCATCCAAAACCATATCCAGGCCATCACCAATCATTCTATATGGCAAATGCTCCTTCTAACAACCCCACAGTAAAACCCCTTACCACAAAATCTTCCTTCAGCTTAATCTCTCCCACCCTAGGTTCCCACGCCACCCCTACTCCCGCTTGAAGCAGCGCTGAGAAACATCGCCCATTATCTCTCCATACTACCCCCCAAAATTTTCGCCACCCCAACACTTCAACACTATTTTGTTTTATTTTTCTTATTAATATAAGAAGACAGGAAAGTCTGGCCTCTGAGCCAAGGCCTGCACGTATACATCCACATGGCCTGAAGGAACTGAAGAATCACAAAGGAAGTGAAAATGGCTGATTCCTGCCTTAACTGATGACATTACCTTGTGAAATTCCTTCTCCTAGCTCAGAAGCTCCCCCACCAAGCACCTTGTGACCCCTCCACCCCTGCCCGCCAGAGAACAACCCCCTTTGACTGTAGTTTTCCACTACCCACCCAAATCCTATAAAACTGCCCCATCCCTAACACCCTTTGCTGACTCTCTTTTGTGACTCAGCCCACCTGCACCCAGGTGAAATAAACAGCTTTATTGCTCACACAAAGCCTGTTTGGTGGTCTCTTCACACGGACGCCCGTGACAAGTGCCTGCCATCACATCCCGCTAATTTTTGTATTTTTAGTAGAGATGAGGTTTCACCATGTTGGCCAGGCTGGTCTTGAACGCCTGACCTCAGGTGATCCACCTGCCTCGGCCTCCCAAAGTGCTGAGATTACAGGCGTAAGCCACTGCACCCGGCCCCGCTTTTTTTTTTTTTTTACATCCAGGAGTCACACTGGATATCTGAACGTGCTTAAAATAAAATTTACATCTCATTTTGGAAGTGTTTATTAAATGCTGTCCCTGCATTCATGTGAACATCACAGCCCAGTGGTTAGATGTGCAGACTCCGAAGCCTGACTGCCTGGGTCTGTCACTTATTAGCTGTATGACCTTGGATGGGTTACTTAACATTTCTGGGCACTGGTTTCTCATTAGTAAAATGAAGAATGGGCGCCTGTAGTCCCAGCTACTCCGGAGCCTGAGGCAGGAGAATGGCTTTAACCCGGGAGGCGGAGGTTGCAGTGAGCCTAGGTCGCGCCATTGCACTCCAGCCTGGGCCACAGAGCGAGGCTCCATCTCAAAAAAAAAAAAAAAATTCAGCTTTCACGGAGAATTACCATTGCCTGGTGCCATCAGATCCCAAATACTGGAGGCATTCCCAATGTTCTGTTCACAAACTGTGCAATCTGTGATAGCCCCTCTTGTGAATATAATCAAAGTGAAAGATGCCAGTATACTTATTGCTATGCTTAAAAGAACTGCAGATCTATCATATCCTTTTGAAACCAAAAAATGTGGAAGTCTCCCTGGCTAGATGCTGTGTGTCCACGTATCCTGCACCAATTGCTTGAAAGTCACATGACAACCTTTCTTCCTTTAGGGAAGGAAGCAAGCAAGGTAGGACTCTGAGTGTTACAGCCAGTGTGGGTAACTGAGGACTGAGGGAGGTGTGGGCACTTGCATAGCTAGTGCCGCCAATACCATAGGAGCGTTGACACTAAACGGCACTTCTCTATTAAGTTGCCCTGCCGTTCTCTAACGAGTCATTTTGAAAAACGGTTGTCCGTTTTTCAACTACTTGGGTGAGGGCAGCTTCATGAAAAAAGCTCATCGTATGTTAAAGAAGGTAGGGTTTCAATCGTGAGCCATAAAGGCACCAGAGGAGATTTCTCCTATAGGAGGAAAGTGTGTTTCCTGCTTGGACACCTGAATTTGCAACCCATCCTTTCTTTTTTCCTTTTTCCTTTTTTTTTTTTGCAACCCATCCGTTCTATCTTTGTAGCCTCAGCTCCTACCATAGTGCCTGTCACGGAGCAGCTAATCGACACAGTGACGCGTGTAAGTTATTTGAAGCCACTTCCTGCGCAGTGGAACGTCCCCGCCAAGTCTCCCGGCAACGCTGGGTGTAGTCCCAATTAAAACACTAGGTTTCAACAACACAAGGAGGGTCCGCAGGGTCCCCGGACTACCCACCAAGGGTCGGCTCTGCTTTGAAACGCAGCTGCAGGAGGCCGAGGAGCGCCGCGATGCCCCGGTTATCCAGGCCATTCCTCCCCCAGCCGAAGCTGGCCGGCTGCGTGGACCTAACCTTGCGCTAGACGCTGGCTGCGGTTAACCCAGCCCGCGCTCGGTCCTCCGCGATCCCAGCCTCCCTTGCGCCAAGGACACGTCCGGCGGCTTCGCGGGGCCTGTCTACGCCACCGCGGCGCCTTTCTGTGATCCGCTGCCGCTTTCTGAGCGAGTGTCATGGCGGCCGGCGTCGAGTTGGCAGGAGTAACCCAAGGAACTGGGGAAAGTCATTAGAGCTGAGGAAGAAGTGGCCCAATCTGGACGGTGGGAATGAGCAGAAGGCCCTCCGTGGGTGACTGTGTCACTAGAGGCGGGCCCCTGGTAAAATTCCAGGCCAGGCCTCTGCGTTTCTAGGCAGAACCTGGAGTCGGCCTTGCCTGAGAACCCAGCTTTGTGTTATCATATCGTGTCTCGCGAAGGCAGGCGTTCAAGGATATTTGGTCGGATCGCCCGACGGCGCTAAACGTTTTTTTTTTTTTTTTCCCGAGCGGACCAGGTCGTTCTCTAAACTCGCCGCGATGTCGTCCTGGCTTGGGGGCCTCGGCTCTGGATTGGGCCAGTCTCTGGGTCAAGTCGGGGGCAGCCTGGCTTCCCTCACTGGCCAGATATCAAACTTTACAAAGGATATGCTGATGGAGGGCACGGAGGAAGTGGAAGGTAACAGCTGGAGCGAGGGAAGGGAGGGCTTTTCTAAGACCCTGGGAACGTCCGTTTGGTCACTACTTTCATCAGTCAGGAGACGCGGACAGGTCGCAAAGGAATGTTGCTCCTCCCTTTTTTCTTCACACACCTCTTCTTGCCTCTTCTCAACAGATTTTCTATGATGAAAGACCACTGGGGGCCAGGGGAAGAGTCCTGGTTCTCCTCCCTTTAAATATTCTGGATATCTCAAAGTACAGTAGAGTGAGACTGCTCCTGTGTTAAGTCGAGTTTATTTTCGTTTGGTTTATCCACGCCCACCACTTTGCCCTCAGTTTGGGGGCTGATCTCATTCTTAACATCTTCTTGTATTCTGACACAGTTTAAAGAATTGTATATCTGTTTTCTATTATTGTAACAGTTGAAATAACTCATAATTTAAACACTTGGTGCGTTTTGCTCTTTTCTGTCTTGAGTATGTTATGAAACACGGCCATGTTTTTCTATTTAATTATTTTTTACTTTTCCTTGTTGTGATGATACATTGTAGCACTCCAGCTGAGAATGTATTTTTGTGTATAATCGCCCATTTCGCCCATATTTTGACAGTAGAATAGGGAAGACAACCTTATTCTTAAGGTACCCTTATTAATCTTCACTCATTTTTGAAGTCCTCAATCTTGTTTTACTAATGAATAGTGACCCAGAGTTATGGTAATCAATGGCTACATTAATTACTATCCATTAATTACTATTTTGATTTCTTGGCATTTTAGTAAGCAATGTTTGGATCAAAACGGTTTTTAAGTTTCAATCTAAGTCTGCTCCAGGGAGATAATGGGCTGTTCTTTCGGGTGAGAGCTGCTTCTTTGACAATTGTATTTCTTATAAATAAATTTAATAAATTAGTATTCTGGCTTAGTTTTTTTTTAATTGCTAATTTAACAGATCCTTCATATTTATTTGGTTGAAATCGAGAAAGATGGTTTGATAGAAAGATAATGCTTATGTTTTGAATTTCTGTGGGGTCTATTTAGATGGAAGGAAGAATAGACTGGGGAGCTACCGAAATCCATTTTACCGCTTCAGGTTCCCCATGCCATAAATGTGCATCAGTGAGACAGGTTTGGGGATGGAAATGAAAGGGCTTCTTTATGTGTGGGGAAAAGCATGGGACCTTGAGGGCAGTCAGAAGCACAGAAGGGCTGGATAATTATGGGAAATGACTAGTCGCTCCGTGTATCCTAGATAGGGGAAAATGGTTGGCTGTTCCTTAGACCCTAAGCCAGAGAATATGCATCCCTCAACCTGGATGTCTTCCAGGTTTAAGGTGGTATTCATTTTGTTCTCCTGCTAAATGTGCTGTTTTCTCAATCTTAATGGCTTCACTCTCAGTTTCCTAAACTGTAAATCTTCATGTCCTTGTTTTTATGTCTTTTTTCATCTTCTACTTCCAGTTGGTCACGAAATCTTGTTTATCCTATGCCAGAATTGTCCTTTCCTTTATTACTCCTTATTCTTTAGATCCCTATAATCTTTCCCAGGGACTATTCCTCTCATGTCCTGTCACCCATTTCTCCCTACTCCAGTCCATTTTCTATTGTCTTGTCAGTTACTTTCTAAAAACAAATCTGCTTAAAAATTTCTTGACCCTGTTACAGAATAAAATCCAAACCTCTTAGTTTTGGACGGAATCTCACTCTGTTGCGTAGGCTGGATGCAGTGGCGTGATCTCGGCTCACTGCAACCTTCGCCTCCTGGGTTCAAGCAATTCTCCTGCCTCATCCTCCCAAGTAGCTGGGATTACAGGCGTGTGCCACCACACCCGGCTAATTTTTGTATTTTTAGTAGAGATGGGGTTTCGCCATGTTGGCCAGGCTGATCTCGAACTCCTGAGACCGCAGGTGATCCTCCCACCTCGGCCTCCCAGAGTGTTGGGATTACAGCTGTGAGCCACCGCACCCGACCTTCAATGTACCTTTTCTAGTTGCCATACCAGTTGCTGTACATGTGCACATACATATGCTTGCTTATACGCACAGCTTCTGTTGTATGGGATTTTGTCAGGCACTTACACAACTTCAAGCCTCTACGTGGAAAGCCCTTTCTTCTCTGTTTCCTCCTTTACCCCAGAAAACAATTTTCCTGTACAACCCTGCTCATATTTCAGGTACTTAAGTACTTGGTGAACCATTCTGACTCCCACACAGGTTGAGTTGTTGAGTTGAATGTTGGTGATCTGTGTTCTAACAGAACTTTGTGGATCTCTCCCTGACAGCATTTAACATGTTGAGTTATAATATATCTGTTTTCCTGATGCCCAGGGTGGGGACTGAATTTTTTTGCTCCTTATATTACCAAATATGGGACACCTTCCTTTTGGCACATAGTAGATGCTCAATAAAAATAGCACAAGCGGGTGATTAGGAATCTGCAAAGTTGCTTAATGCCTTTATTCTTTCCCCTTTGTATTTCAATCGGACTTGCTTAACACCTAATTTATTGATTTAGTAAATTTTTAAAAATAGGGGTCTGGCCAGGTGTGGTGGTTCATACCTGTAATCTCAGCACTTTGGGAGGCCAAAGTGGGAGGATAGCTTAAAGCCAGGAGTTGGGGACTAGCCTGGGCAATACAGGGAGATCTCATCTCTACAAAAAGTTTTAAGCTGGGCATGGCGGCATGTGCCTGTAGTCTCACCTACTTGGGAGGCTGAAATGGGAGGTTTGCTTGAGCCCAGTAGTTAAAGGCTCCAGTGAGCTGTGATTGCACCACTGAACTCCAGCCTGGGTGACAGAGACGACCCTGTCTCAAAAAAATAAAGGGAAAGGAGGGTCAGAGTACAGTTCTTTTATTCATCGAACAAGTATTTATTAGTGTTTACCCTGTGTCAGTAATGAAAAATAAAACAGTTCCGAAATAGCACTATGGGGACAACTTGAAAGCCATCCATATTTACAATATCAGAAGGTTGCAGTTTTACCTAACACTACTGATTTATTCAAGGTTCGGAGCTTGGGCTTTTAAATCAGAGAGACATGGGTTGAAATTCTGCTTTTGTGCATTACAAGTTGTGGGATTTTTGGCAAATTATTAGAAATTAATCTCCAAAAGCACAGTTTCCTTATCTGTTAAATAGGGATAATCATACCTATTGTGAGGTTGAGAGGATTAAATGAAATCATGAGTGTAAAATGCCTGGAATTGTGCCTAGCAAATCGTAAACATTAATGAATGGTAAATGTCATATTTGCCCTTATTGACAAAGTCAGAATATTTTTGTCTGCATAATATCTCCCCTTTGTACTTAAAAAGGCCAAGTTTTTCTTGTCAGGGGAGGTATGGAGTTTGCATGAACTTGTAAAATCCCTTTTTAAAATAGTTGCTGCTTTTAACAATTACCTTCCTAAACAAATTAGATTATACCTTGTCCTCTTCAGAGTAGCAATTAAACAGTCCTTTCATAGTTTCAAGCAAGATGTACACCCAACCACAGATGTAACCCTACCTGGTGATTTTCTAAACAAGAGTGTTTGTCACTGTAATTACTGCATGCTTCTTTTGACTTAAACCAAGCTTGTCCAACCTGTGGTCTGCAGGCCACATGTGGCCCAGGATGGGTTTTGAATGAGACCCAACACAAATTCATAAATGTGCTTAAAATATTATGAGTTTTTCTGGCTGGGCGTGGTGGCTCACACCTGTAATCCTAGCAGTTTGGGAGCACTTTGAGGAGGGCCTCAGGATCACCCGAGGTCAAGAGTTTACGGCCAGCCTGGCCAACATGGTGAAACCTCGTCTCTTTACTAAAAAATACAAAAATTAGCTGGGCGTGGTGGCGCAGGCCTATAGTCCCAGCTACCGGGGAGGCTGAGGTGGGAGAGTCACTTGAACCCAGGAGGCAGAGGTTGCAGTGAGCTGAGATTGTGCCACTACACTCCAGCCTGGGCAATAGAGCGAAACTGTCTCAAAAAAAAAAAATAAATAAATAAATAAATAAATAAATAAATAAATAATGAGGTTTTTTGCGATTTTTTTTTTTTAAAGCTCATTAGCAATTGTTAGTGTATTTTATGTATGGCCCAAGACAGTTCTTCCAGTATGGCCCAGGGAAGCCAAAAAATTGGATACTCCTAATAAACTGTAGTCCAGATAAGTTATTTTTATATTAAGGAGCTGTGAGTAATGAAAAAAATTCTAGTACTTAGAAAAAAATCTAACTCTGGATGATGATTTTCTTTTCTTTTTTTCTCTTTTTTTTTTTTTTTTTTTTTTGAGACCGAGTCTTGCTCTGTCGCCCAGGCTGGAGTGCAGTGGCACGATCTTGGCTCAGTGCAGCTTCTGCTGCCCCAGTTCAAGCAATTTCTCCTGCCTCAGCCTCCTAAGTAGCTGGGATTACAGATTACAGGCACCTACCACCATGACTGGCCAGTTTTTTTTTGTATTGTTAGTAGAGATGGAGTTTTGCCATATTGGCCAGGGTTGTCTTGAACTCCTGACTCAAGTGATCCACCTGCCTTGGCCTCCCAAAGTGCTGGGATTACAGGCGTGGGCCACTGAGACCAGCCAGATGATGATTTTCTAATAGCATTAGTGGTGCTATGTTGACACTGCTGGGCTCTGACTCTACTTTTAAATGAAAATGTACAAAACCAAGGGCCATGCATGGTGACTTACACCTGTAATCCCAGCACTTTGGGAGGCTGAGTGTGGAGGAATCCCTAAGGCTAGTTTGAGACCTGCCTGGGCAACACAGTGAAACCTCATCTCTCCAAAAAAGTAAAAAAATTAGGTAGGTGTGGTCGCATGTGCCTGTAGTTCCAACTACTTGGAAGGCTGAAGCGACAGAGTTTGAGGCTACAGTGAGCCATGATCACACCACTATACTCCAGCCTAGGTGGCAGAGTGAAGTGAGACCCTTTCCAAGAAAATTAAAAAATAAAGATGAAAATGTAGAAAACCAGACTGAGCTCATTCCCATTTTTAATAAATTGTGTCTATGTTACTTTAAATAAGTGTTCTCAGTATATTTTTCTTTGTTTATAGGTCACTTATTATTTGATAGTATTGAGAGCAGAAGTTAGTCACAGAGCAATAGTACTTATCTCAGACAAACAGTGCCACTTTAAGTTCCAGCTCCCTTTCCTTTTTTTTTTTTTTTTTTTTGGAGACAGAGTCTCACTCTGTTGCTCAGGCTGGAGTGCAGTGGCACAGTGTCGGCTCACTGCAACCTCCACCTCCCAGGTTCAAGCAATTCTCCTGCCTCAGCCTCCTGAGTAGCTGGGATTACAGGTGTGTGCCACCACACCTGGCTAATTTTTGTATTTTTAGTAGAGACGAGGTTTTACCTGTTGGCCAGGCTGGTCTCAAACTCCCAATCTCAACGTGATCCACCCACCTTGGCCTCCCAAAGTGATGGGATTACAGGCGGTGAGCCACCGCACCCGACCTCCAGCTCCCTTTCTAGCCTCATGCATTTTAAGGAAGTCACTTCTCTTCTAACTACAAGCAGCCAGAAAAAGCAGACAGTAAAACACATACAGAGGGAGTGCTCGGGCACAAAGGGAGGTAGGGGGAAAGTCTCTTGGGTAACTGCCAAACTTCACTCTCATACAATGGGCCCCAGTAAAGCAGTGGGCCTTAGAAAGCACATTCCTTTCCCTTCAGGTGCACTAAAATAGGGAAGCTAAAGCAGACTCGGGGGGTATGCCTGCAGCTCTAGAAAAAAATGGAACAAACACACAACTCTCCCTCCCAGGTAAGCACTACAAAAAAACACAGAAGCAGTCTAAGCCTCTAATAAACTCTCCCACCCTAAATTCTTAAAAACTCTTAGTCTGGAAAAGAGTGTGCCTCTAACCTAACTCAGCCGAATGCCCCTCTCAGATTTGTTTTCTCTAAAATAAACCTGTCTTAACTGGCAAGCCACCCTTTGTGTTTCTCTCCTCTTTCTTTAATTCTTACAGTTAGAAATAAGGCCTGAAGCCCCAGTTGAGTAAGCTTCATCTAAAATTATAGCAGTATTAGCCCACAGAGAAATAGTTTTAATTTCTAAAGCTTAATTTCCCACAACAAAATTTTAATGAACATTTCTAAGGGGTAAAGGTAGACATCCTAAGGGCATAGGCAAAAAGAATGACTTTTATGACAATGAAGAACATTAGTGTCAGTGAAAAGTTATTATGGGAATAAAGCGATTTGTTTTTTCTGAATGCTTTCATATCAGCCTACTATTCCGTGTAAACTCAGTGAAATATATTTTCTTGAGAATACCTGTTTATTACTTCATATGGTATTGATTAAATATTCAATATTTGCTATTTCTCTTGTAGCAGAATTACCTGATTCTAGGACAAAGGAAATTGAAGCCATTCATGCAATCTTGAGATCAGAGGTAAGGAAAATCAGACTACTTAGATTTTTCTTTTTTGAAGTCATGAGGGTTACTCAAACATTACTTTGATCCTTTCTTTTTAAATGTACTGCTTAACACTTTTTTTCTTTTCTTGTTTAATCTCGATTTTTTTTTGAGCTTTTATCAACCTTCTGTAGATGAAAAATATATTTACCTGTTACTGCAGTTTGCTATTCTTTAATATTCCCATCTCTATTTCTGTATAAGTAGGAAAACTGCCAAATGTGGAAATAATAGTATCAATAATTTATCATAATCCAGGGTTTACTGTGTTCTAACAGCATACTAAATTGCAGTGGCACATTTATTTAAGATAATAATTTTTTTTTTTTTTTTTTTTTTTGAGACAGGGTCTCACTCTGTCACCCAGGCTGGAGTGCAGTGGCACCATCTTGGCTCACTACAACCTCCACCTCCTGGGTTCAAGCAATTCTTCTGCCTCAGCCCCCCGAGTAGCTGGGACTACAGGTGCACGCTACCACATCTGGCTAATTTTTTGTATTTTTAGTAGAGACAGGGTTTCACCATATTGGCCAGGCTGGTCTCAAACTCCTGACCTCGTGATTCACCCGCCTTAGCCTCCCAAAGTGTTGGGATTACAGACATAAGCCACCATGCCCGGCTAAGTATAATATTAAGAATGCAATTCTGTTTAACCTAGAGCTTTTTAAACACTAAAATGATAATAATAATTGGATACAAAAAAGTTAAGAATATAGGAATAGCAGCCAGGCACAGTGGCTCATGTCTGTAATCCGAGCACTTTGGGAAGCCGAGGTGGGTGGATCACTTGAGGTCAGGAGTTTGGGACAAGCCTGGCCAACATGGTGAAACCCCATCTCTAACTAAAAATACAAAAAAATTAGCCGGATGTGGTGGTGCACAGCTACTCAGGAGGCCGAGGCAGGAGAATTGCTGGAAACTGGGAGGCGGAGGTTGCACTGAGCCGAGATCACGCCATTGCATTCCAGCCTGAGTGACAGAGAAAAACTCCATCCAAAAAAAGAAAAAAAGGATACAGGAATAGCAAATTAATTTTAATGTTTTATTCATTATTAGAGTCTAGATTGGGCACAGTGGCTCATGCCTGTAATCTCAGCACTTTGGGAGGTGGAGGTGGGAGGATGGCTTGAGGCCAGGAGTTTGAGACCGGTTACAAAAAATAAAGATAAAAAAATTAGTCAAGGTGTGGTGGTGGGTGTCTGTAGTCCCAGCTACTTGTGAGGCTGAGGTGGGAGGATCACCTGATCTTAGGGCCCAGGAAGTCAAGACTGCCGTGAGCTGTGATCCTGCCACCATATTCCAGCCTGGGCGACAGAGTGAGACCTTGTATCAAAAAAAGAAAAAGACATTTTAATAATTTAAATACAGCAAATCCAAATTTTTATTTAATTTTTTTCTGGTTTTGAAAGCATAAAGACTCAAAATAAGCAATGTTCTTTGAATTCAGTTAACTGCTTTTTAACCCTTAACTGCATAACCTGGAATATCTTTATCTTGTAAAATATTGATTCCAAATTTCAGTTACCTCTCTAATAGATTTCAGGTTATTATTACTTCTAGTTCTTTTTGTTGTGGTGGTTGTTTTGAGACAGGGTCTTGCTTTTTTGCCCAGGCTGGAATACAGTGGCACAATCATAGCTCACTGCAACCTTGAACTTCTGGGCTCAAGTGATCCTTCTGCGTCGGCCTCTTGAGTAGCTGGTACCACAGGCATGCAACACCACACCCAGCTAATTTTAAAAAATTTTTTATAATAGACCAGGCACGGTGGCTCGTGCCTATAATCCCAGCACTTTGGGAGGCTGAGGTGGGCAGATCACTTGAGGTCAGCTTGATCAACATGGTGAAACCCCGTCTCTACTAAAAATATAAAAATTAGCTGGATATGGTGGTGGGCACCTGTAATCCCAGCTACTTGGGAGGCTGAGGCAGGAGAATCACTTGAACCCGGGACGTGGAGGTTGCAGTGAGCCAAGATCGTACCATTGCACTCCAGCCTAAGCAAGACTCCGTCTCCAATAAATAAGTAAGTAAGTAAGTAAATAAATAAATAAATAAAATTTTTTGTGGAGACTATGTCTTGCTCTGTTGCCCAGGCTGGTCTCAAACTCCTGGCTTCAAGCAGTCTTTCCACCTTGGCCTCTGAAAGTGCTGGGATTACAGGCATGAGCCACCATGCCCAGCCTGGTTCTTCTTGATTGTGTCATTAAAACCAATACTTTTGAAAATTTTAATGGCTCATGATTTTATTGAAGAGATGATGGCTGTCATCTTTGCTCTATAATTTCAAAAGCATGTTTATTCTTAGATTTATAAATGCCAATTAGAATGATCAGTCCACTGAGTTTTTTTCATTTCTGTGTCATCTGTTTCCTCCCAGTTGCCTTTGTATACACACCTGCCTTAAGCCTTCTACGTATGAACATATCAAGTAAATGTTGGTGTACAAATATACATGATGAAAGAATACTGTCACGTGGCCGGGCATGGTGGCTCACACCTGTAATCCCAGCACTTTGGGAGGCCGAGGCGGGTGGATCACCTGAGTTCGAGACCAGCCTGACCAACATGGAGAAACCCTGTCTCTACTAAAAATAAAAAATTCGCTGGGCATGGTGGCACATGCCTGTAATCCCAGCTACTCGGGAGGCTGAGGCAGGAGAATCACTTGAACCTGGGAGGTAGAGGTTGCAGTGAGCCAAGATCCCGCCATTGCACTCCAGCTTGGGCAACAAGAGCAAGACTCTTTCAAAAAAATTAAAAAATAAAAAAAGAATACTGTCATGTATCTGCTTAGCAAAATGAAATGGTTTAGGTCCTTGTCACAAAATAATGCAGAGTGAAGTATTTTCCTGTTGAATGACTAATTGATGTGAAAGCCATATTTCTTTTTTGTTCTTAGAAATACATTGTTCACTCATCAATTCTTGACTTTGAAAATTCTTCCAGGATATTGCCATCTGAAGATTTGTGTAAGATTTCACTTCTACAGTCAGTTTCACCATAACCATTAGACTCTAGGATGCTGCTTTCTGTCTCTTTGCATTCATCTTCTAAGTTGTCTAATAATTGTGAATGTTTTCCTTTGTCAGTTCTCTTCATCAAATAATTAAAAATTCTGTGTTTTTAACTGTGTTCAATGAAAGAGAAAAAAAAAACTACAAAAAGTGGTATCTGTAGACAGCTGTTTTCTTTTAAAAAGAATGATATAGGCCAGGCATGGTGGATTACGCCTGTAATCCCAGCACTTTGGGAGGCTGAGGTGGGCGGATGATGAGGTCAGGAGTTTGAGATCAGCCTGACCGACATGGTGAAACCCCATCTCTACAAAAATTAGCTGGGTGTGGTAGCACGTGCCTCTAATCCCAGCTATTCAGGAGGCTGAGGCAGGAGAATCACTTGAACCTGGGAGGCAGAGGTTGCAGTGAGCCGAGATTGTGCCAGTACACTCCAGCCTGGGCAACAGAGTGAGACTCCATCTCAAAAAAAAAAAAGTAATACTCTGGGCAATGCAGTCAGAAAACTGGTTATTTTACCATTGCATCATTCTCCTAGGTGATTTCATAAGTTTTCCGTTTTCTTCTTATTGTCATTTTTAAAATAGTTGGGAATAATTTTTTAAATGACTTTTTAAAATTCCCATGATAGTAAAAGAGCAAAATGTTTTAAGATACAGAAAATACAAGTTGATTATGCTCCCATGATATTTCTTAGATTTATAAAAAGATCCACGGTACCCTATGGTAATTGTAAGATAGAATATTTTATTCTATTTTTAAAAATAGGTAAATTTTCTCTTTGTTGGTAGACCTCTCAGAAAGAATAAAAATCATAAATACTAAGTTTTACAAATAGGACTGCCTAAAAAAGAAATTAAGTTGATTTCAGTGGACCCTAATGGTATAACCAAGGATTAAGCAGGACAGAATATTTTAAGATATGAGTGTCCTATGGATTTCAACAGCAGAAATGTAGTATGACTTTAGAGGGACTGCAGCTAGAACTGGAGGCCATCAGGAGCCTGTCTCTCTTTTCATTTGTACTCTCTTCTCTTCTTTCTATGCATTTATTCTTTTCTCCTTTCAGACCAGCCCCCTCTGTTCCATATTCCATATGATAGAAAATATTATCTCTGGCAACTCTTTTCATGTTTTATGGGTTCAGCCACATGAAGAGAAACTGTCCTTCATTTGCTCTCTCAGCCTTTCTTTTTGTTTTGAGACAGGGTCTTGCTCTGTCACCCAGGTTGGAGTGCAGTGGTGTGATCATGGCTCCCCTGCAGCCTTGACCCCTCAGGCTCAAGCAGTCTTCCCTCCTCAGCCTCCTGAGTAGCTGGGACTATGGGTGCAAGCCAACACGCCCAGCTAATTTTTGTATTTGTATTTTTTGTTCTTTACGTTGCCCAGGCTGGTCTTGCACTCCTGGGCTCAAGTGAACCTCCTGCCTCAGCCTCCCAAAGTGCTGAGATTACAGGCATGAGCCACTACACCTAGCCCTTTCTTAATCTTTCTGACTCTCATATGGCTATGGAGATGAGGGCAGACAACCAAGTAGATATTGACCATATTCAAAGTTTTACAGGTTCTGTTTATTAATCAGAGTTAAATAAATAACCTTAGGTATTTTTGTGTGAAAAAAAACCTGAACTGAACTTTTATAACCAGGGTTTGACTTCAGTATATTATATCGCTGAGTTATATATGGTGTTTTTCATATAAACAGCTTACAGAAAGTCATGCAAAAGCAGCCAGTAGAATAGAAGGTAATCAGCTGTTGTGACCATTGGTCCTGTTTCTTACTACTAGTTCTTCAGGATAATTAAGGTCTCTGTTAGATTTCTGGGGATAGAGTCCCAAACTAGGATTTGTGGATGCGATAATTATTCAATTATTCCATTGGTTTTCTCTGGGAATTTATGTAATCTTCCTGGATCATTATTTTCACATCTGTTGACATCAGAAGTTCCTAGAATCTAAGAAGAAAACAAATGACATCCCCAAAGTGAAAAAGTCTTCACCTTTTAGCAAGAGCTTTCTTTCTCACCATCAGTCTTCTTTTTCTCATTCATCGTTGTTAAACCGTGTTTGTGGGTATATTAGTAGAATGCTTAGTAAATTGTTATCCGCAATGATTTATAAATTCTTTTTTGTAGAGAGTTTTAGTATCCATTTCTTTTGCCCCATTATGTTCTTTTTTGTTGTTGTTGTTAGAACAACTCAGCAAAACAAAATTCCTATTTATTGTTGGACAACATTGTCTCACACATACATCAAACAGGCCAAAAAAAATAAACAGCAACTTCATAGACAAAAAAGGTAAAAAAAGAAACCTTTTATCTTTGGCCTTTTTAACCATCTCATACAAACCAACTACTTATAGTACAGCTAAGTACATACACAAAAAAGTTACTGGAATGCTCGGAATAAGATTGTTTTTCTATTGTCGTTTTTGCTTTTTTTACAAGGTTTTTTTTCTCCTTTGAGATTATAATGAACATGGTCACACCACAAGTAAAGTCAGAAGTAGGACAAAGAACACTCCGAAGGCTGGTTTGGTCATCCGAGATCATTAAAGTGGCTGACCCTAACAATATGTACAAAAATATAAAATGTAAATAAAAAATACAAACAAATTTCCTTTTTACAGTACTTTTAAGAAAGAAAGCAGGGCCTTGGAAGTTTTGGTTCTTTTTCCTCCCCTGTTGCAAATTCTCATGGTTTGGGTTGGGTGGTGGAGAGTGCGTGTCATCTGCTGGTGGCACTGCCCATGGTGGGCGGGCGGGCCTCTCTACTCGAAGGTGACCACGTTTAGATTCTGAGAGGGGAAGTGGAGGGTGAATAGGTCACGGCGGCCTTTTTTTTTTTAGTTTAACGTTTCCTTTTTTTGCTGTGTAGTCATCCTCGTCGGTCTTCTACTTCTTGGTATCAACATCGTCATCCTCATCATCTTCAGCTGCCCGCTTGCCCGTAGCTGACTCAGTTTCTTCATCTTCATCTCCATTCTTCTTCCTCACCATCACCTTCTTCTTCCTCCTCCTCTTCCTCCCCACCTTCTTCCTATTTTTCATCTACCTCATTGTCAGCCTCCTGCTCCCCATTTTCCTCGTTAGCAGGGGCGTCTCTTCCATTTTCCCCCTCTTCCACAACTTCCTCCTTCTCCTTTAAGTCCTTGGTGGTGATTTCGGAGCTGTTGTCTACGGCTGCGTCTGACATGATGGGGCACGCCGGTGATCCGATGCAGGGGATTAAAAAGAAAGTCCCTGAACTGAGAGTTCAGGGACTCTCGCGATAAAGCTGCCGGAGTCCGCGGCGGCGGAGAAGGCGGCTGCGGCGAGCAAGGAGGCGGACGAGGAACAATGCAAAGATGGCTTTTCAGAGCAGCCAGTGGGGCGCCCCATTATGTTCTTATTATTTCATTCAAATAAGGAATGATAATAGGTTAAGATAATTTAATATTTAGGTACATAGAATTTGAGTAATTTTTTTCATGTTTTTCAACATCTTAAAAGACAGTGTGTGATGTCTAGGTTCATTGAATTAGGCTATTCTGTGTACTTTTAACTTTTTTCAAACAGTTCTAGTAGTGGTTTTCAAATTGGATTTTTTCCGAGATCCTTCAGGGATCCTGAAAGACAAGCAAATTATGTGAGATTTTAGCCTCCTCCCTGTACTTCAACCAGAAAGATTTCTTTTAAAAAAAAGTTCTGTTTGGGGAAGAAAACAAAAGTTCAAACATGTAATCCATGTATTTACTAGATATGTATTGACTACTGTATGCTAGAACTGGGTATACAAAGATGGGGAAACATTGATTAGTGGCCTTTTCTTAGCAGAAAATCAATCTGAGCAAAATGTTAATATTTCACTGTTTGGTTTAGAATTATGCATATTCTGTATAAACATGGTCAGTGCTTTTTTTTTTTTTTGAGACGGAGTCTCGCTGTCACCAGGCTCGAATGTAATGGCATGATCTCGGCTCACTGCAACCTCCGCCTCCCGGGTTCAAGCAATTCCCCTGCCTCAGCCTCGCAAGTAGCTGGGATTACAGGCACGCACCACCACGCCCGTCTAATTTTTTTTTGTATTTTAGTAGAGATGGGGTTTCACCATGTTGGCCAGGATGGTCTCGATCTCCTGACCTCGTGATCTGCCCACCTTGGCTTCCCCAAGTGCTGAGATTACAGGCGTGAGCCACCGTGCCCGGCTAGTCAGTGCATTTTTAACTTTAATTTAAAAGCATATTTTAAAGTCCAGAATTCTGTCTGAGACCTTTTATATTTGACTTTTTTTGGGGGGGGGAAGCAGTACGTTTTTCATAATGCCGTGCACATAACTAATTACATGTTTTACTTGCAGTCTTTTTGTTGAAAATACTTTTTTTTTCTAGAATAAAAGGCTTAAGAAGCTTTGTACTGATCTAGAAGAGAAACATGAAGCATCAGAGATTCAAATAAAGCAGCAATCTACAAGTTACCGAAATCAACTTCAACAAAAAGAGGTAAATGTTATCACAGTTACTTCACATGTACTTCACTGTAATGTATTTAGGTATGTTTTTAGAGTTAGAATATAAATCGAGGTATATTCAGATCTATAAAAATATTGAAAAGGTGATGAATTTAATAATTTTCGACTCAGTTTGATATCCCTTATTTAATAAGAACTTTATAAGGTAATGTAAACTTTATAAAGTTTACATTATATAAACCAACCTGTGTGAAGTATAATTTTTTTCTTTCCAAAAGAAGAAGAAAAAGTTTTTGTACAAAATATCTTTAGGTATCTGTTGCTTATAATTTCTGATTTTATGAAGCCCAATATTTGTTGTATTGGCGTGTGCTTGATTTTCCATGGAGAAACAATATTAAATATATTATAATTTGCGTATAATTGCTTTATAAATGTTTTTGGGTTTTTTTAGTTTGAAATGGCTACTTTGGAATTGATTAATCTTTGCTTTACAGTGCTGGTAGTAGATATTATATAATTTAATGTTACTCTGAATCCTTTTTTTTTTTTTTTTTTTTTTTTTTTTTTTTTTTGAGACGGAGGCTCGCTCTGTCGCCCAGGCTGGAGTGCAGTGGCGCGATCTCGGCTCACTGCAAGCTCCGCCTCCTGGGTTCACGCCATTCTCCTGCCTCAGCCTCCCGTGTAGCTGGGACTACAGGCGCCCGCCACCATGCCTGGCTAATTTTTCTGTCTGTATTTTTAGTAGAGACGGAGTTTCCCCGTGTTAGCCAGGATGGTCTCGATCTCCTGACCACGTGATCCGCCCGCCTCGGCCTCCCAAAGTGCTGGGATTACAGGCTTGAGCCACCGCGCCTGGCCACTCTGAATCCTTAAAATACAGTCTGTGTCCTCATGTCGTGCTGTTACTGAATTCTCTTTAGTGTTTAGTACGTAAGTGGCCCCCAATAAATACTTACATTGAATTGAACCATTTCCTGTTATATTATCCAGATCATTTGGATGTTTTTCAGTTTGTTGACTAAATGTTCATTTCTACCATAACTATATATTTGGGTTTTTAAAATTTAGGTGTCATGTTTTCTAATTCTTGTGCTTTCTAATTCCTGTGCTTTCTAGTTCCTTTAGTGACATGCTAAGGTGAAAGATAAAAGTATAGCACGTTAAAGATATACATAGGTATTGAAAGTAGTGCTTAAATTTCCAATTTGTTAGGAAGTGATAATTTCATAAAATACAATATAAAATGAATTACTATAAAAATAAAATGAATACTAAAAAAAGCAAAGTTGCAAGTTCAAATAATTTTTTTTTTTTTTTTTTTTTGGACAGAGTCCTGCTCTGTCGCCCAGGCTGAAGTGCAGTGGTGCAATCTCAGCTCACTGCAACCTCTGCATTCCGGTTCAAGCAATTCTCGTGCCTCAGCCTCCTGAGTAGCTGGGATTACAGGCATGCACTACCACAGCCGGCTAATTTTTGAATTTTTATTAGAGATGGGGTTTCACCACGTTGGCCAGGCTGGTTTCGAACTCCTGACCTCAGGTGATCCACCCGCCTTGGCCTCACAAAGTGTTGGGATTACAGGCGTGAGCCACCGTGCCTGTCCTCAAGTTCAATTTAAAGTTACAAGCCTACTTTTTTTTTTCTTCTGGATTCCCCATCTCTACTAATAATACAAAAATTAGCCGGACGTGGTGGCGTATGCCTGTAGTCTCAGCTACTCGGGAGGCTGAGACAGGAGAATTGCTTGAACCTAGGAGACGGTGGTTGCAGTGAGCTGAGATCGCACCACTGCACCTGGGTGACAGAACGAGACTCCATATCAAAAAAAAAAAAAAAAGTTCAGCAGATATTAAATTACTACCAAATTGCTTTAAAAGTCTTAACCCTTACTTTTCACATTGCTATACTTGCTCTGGACTGGTAGTGAGCATTCACTGCATTTGTCGGTGGACCATATTTTGAGTAGCATTGAGTTATAAACATGACAGAACAGTAGTTCCTCCTACCCAGGGGTTTACAGCTGTATCATTATGACACTTTAAAAGCATATACGTGTTTACACCACCTAGGAGATTCTAACTTAGTGTACTAGAAAGAGGCCCTGGTACAGGTTGAGCATTCCTACCGAAATTCGAAATGCTCCAAAATCCAAAACTTTGAGTGCCAGTGTGATGCCAGAAGTGGAAAATTCCACACATAAGTACTGAACACAAGCTTTGTTTTATGCACAAAATTGTTAAAAGCATTTTATAAAATTACTTTCACACGTACCTGTGGGTATAAGGTGTATATGAAACATAAATGAATTTCGTGTTTAGACATGGGTCCCTTCCCCAGGATATCTCATTATATTTATGAGAATGTTCTCAAATTGGAAAATACCTGAAATGTGAAACCCTTCTAGTCCCAAGCATTCGGATAAGGATACTCAACCTGTATTGGTCATTTTCAAAAGCTCCATAGGTTATTCTTATGCCTACCTCACAGTTGAAAACACTGGTGTGGAAAATTTTGGTATTCTATTTTCTACTTAACTATCGATATTAGAGGGCACATTAAGCATTCAGGTTTGGAAATATCCATTATTACAGCTTGCACTTGTGTAATTCTACAAATTGATGTAAACATCATATAATGATAGCTTTTTAAATATTATAGCTACATTTGAAATAGATGTGGATTTTAGTACTTTTTGTGAGGCTGAAAGATATGATTATATAGATCTGTTATTTCCTGAATCTATGTGTGGCCCTCATTGTGATGTTCATATTCTCCAAGATGGAATTTATCTCATGTAATTTGTGTGAAAATGAATGAAATTTGTATACTACTATAAATTTCCATTCGAGAACGGGCTCTAATATGAAAAACTTGTTTGTTATGACATACGACATAAATGTGTTTGGTTTTTGTCTACTTGCTTAACTTTATGCATATAGAAATACTGTTACTTGTTGGCTGTCTTCCTAATAATCAAATTTTCCTCAGTTGTGGCAGTGTCTTCTGGACTACTTTGACTACTTTATAGAAAACTTATTTCAGTTCTGTCTATATTGTTTGATTTTGTGTTTTGAATAATCTTTTCCAAGAATGGATGTGGCATTTTGGTAGGTCCTGTGTTTATAATTTCTTTTGCACTATGACTTACCTGCCTTCAGTCAAAACTCTGCTGGTAATTTCAGAACTTGTATACTGTTCTCTTCCTAAATAGGTCAGGTTTTCACTGGCTCCTCTTTGCCAAAGCTAAAGCTAAGACCACTTTCAGTATATGATTTCTTTTTAAGATTCATGGGCTAATAACCATGGGCTCACTGTTTCACTGTTATCTAAAGAGATTGGATTTATAAATCAAAGCATTCTTCCAGCTGTGTTGTGCAGGCCAGTACAAAGTTACCTCTGATTCATGGTGCATTTTAAGCCTATGTCCAGCCATAATCAGTTACATAACACTCTTGTAACAGGAGATATTCTAAGAAAATTTCCAGTGCATAGACGGACACAGCTTTCATTTTCTCATCATTTAAGATTTGGTAATCACAAACAGAACCCTAAGAAATTGCCTATATTACTCCATACAGAGAAGATAGCAAACCTATGTTTAACTGAGAAATTCATTGCCTTAGTTAACGTACAAAATTCTGGTATTTCTACTATTTGTAACATTATTTATGCTTTAATTGTGAGTGTGTCTTAAATAAAAATGTTATGGTTAGAATGTCATATAAGACAGATTCAGTTAATAGAGGACTATCATTGGATAATCTTAGACAAATTATTGTATTGTGTCTTTTAATACAAATCTATAAAAGGTCAATATGATTGTTTTAAAGTACCTTCTCTAAAACTAAAACATAAATTATAAATATATAGGTAGAAATCAGCCATCTTAAAGCCAGGCAGATTGCACTCCAGGATCAGTTGCTGAAACTGCAGTCAGCTGCTCAGTCAGTACCTTCAGGAGCTGGTGTACCAGCAACCACTGCATCGTCTTCATTCGCTTATGGGATTAGTCATCATCCTTCAGCTTTCCGTGACGATGACATGGACTTTGGTGATATAATTTCGTCCCAACAAGAAATAAACCGACTCTCAAATGAAGTTTCAAGACTTGAGTCTGAAGTTGGCCATTGGAGGCATATTGCTCAGGTAGATAAAAATTTTTTAGAGTTTTTGAAAACTTTGAGTAAAATTACTGGTGTAATATAAAAAGTTCTATGTAGAGCTTTTGATATCAGAAAGAACCCTGGACTAGGAAATAGAAAACCTGTATTCTAATTCCGTCAGTGACTTTCTTTTTTTTTTTTTTTTTTTTTTTTTTGAGACAGAATCTTGCACTGTCTCCCAGGCTAGAGTGCAGTGGCGCGATCTTGGCTCACTGCAGCCTCTGCCTCCTGGGTTCCAGCGATTCTCCTGCCTCAGCCTCCTGAGTAGCTGGGATTATACGCGCACGCCACTATGCCTAGTTTTTGTATCTTTAGTAGAGATGGGGTTTTACCATTTTGGCCAGGCTAGTCTCGAACTCCTGACCTCAGGTGATCTGCCCACCTTGGCCTCCCAAAGTGTTGGGTAACAGGTGTAGCCACTGCGCCTGGCCTCTGCCAGTGACTTTCTTTTTTTTTTTTTGAGACAGAGTCTCACTCTGTCACCCAGGCTGGAGTGCAGTGGCACAGTATTGGCTCACTGCAACCTCCGCCTCCCGGATTCAAATGATTCTCCCATCTCAGCCTTCCAAGTAGCTGGGATTACAGGTGTGTACCACCATGCCTGGCTAATTTTTGTATTTTTAGTAGAGATGGGGTTTCACTATGTTGGCCAGGCTGGTCTCAAACTCCTAACCTCGTGATCTGCCTGCCTTGGCCTCCCAAAGTGCTGGGATTACAGGCGTGAGCCACTGCGCCTGGCCTCTGCCAGTGACTTTCTAAGTGATTTTGGTCATGTCATCTTTCTCTCCCAGTCTCAGTTTCCCTTTCTGTACACTATTTGGAAAAAAATTTCAAAAAAAAATTAAAGCAACAGATCCTTTTTTTTTTTTTTTTTTTTAAATAAAACATTATGAGAGAAAAAAAATTGAGTTGCTGTGGTTGAACCAAGAACCTTCTCTTCTGGAGTCCCTGAGACTTCTCTGGTGTAAACACCAGGACTCCGAGGCACCACGTTTGAAACCGCTTGCTTAGATGCTGCCCGAGGTTTCTGCTAGCTCTAGTTACATGTAAAATGAAAATCTGGTAATTGATATTATAAAATATGATAAACTATTTTGTGTTGTTTCTCATGCATTAGAAATTAATTCTTTGCTATTTGGGGCTGTAAACTTTCTTCCAAGGAGCACTTTTTTGTCTTATATATCAGATTTTATACAGGATGAATATCTCTTACCCAAAATGCTTGAGACTAGAAGTGTTTCAGATTTTGGATTTTGGAATCTTTTCTTGTTCTTTCTTTCTTTTCTTTTTTTTTTTTTTTTTTGAGATGGAGTCTCAGTCTGTTGCCCAGACTGGAGTGCAGTGGCACCATCTCAGCTCACTGCAACCTTTGCCGCCCGGGTTCAAGCAATTCTCCTGCCTCAGCCTCCTGAGTAGCTGGGATTACAGGCGCCTGCCACCACACCGGGCTAATGTTTTTATTGTACTTTTAGTAGAAATGGGATTTCACCATGTTACCCAGGCTGATTTCAAACTCTTGACCTCAGGCTGCCCAAAGTGTTGGGATTACAGACGTGAGCCACTTTGCCCAGCCAGATTTTGGAATATTTTCATAAACATAATGAGCTATCTTGAGGATGGGACCCAAGTCTAAACATGGAATTCATTTATGTTATGTGTAAACTTTATACCCATAGGTACTTGTGAAGGTAATTTTATACACTATTTTAAGTAATATTATATAATTTGTGCATGAACCAAAATTTGCGTTAAGTACTTATGTGTGGAATTTTCCACTTGTGGCATCATGTTGGCACTCAAATGTTTCAGATTTTGGAGCATTTCAGATTTTGGATTTTTGAATTAGGGATTCTCAACCTGTATACTATAGAAATTGTCAGTAGACATGAGACCTGGAGTAAACTGGAACATTGTTTATTTGGATTTAATTTCATCAATGTAAAAAAAATTATATGAGTAAAGAGATTATTTTTTGTGTTTTTGTGAATGTAATCTAGTTATGTAAAGGAGAAATCTTCCCAATTAAAATTATCTCCTTCTTTCACAAGTTGCTAGACATTCTCAGTACCCAAAATAAGCCTTAGAGAGGATAATCTGTTTGTCCATCTTATCTCCAAAATGCAGTAGTTCTTAAACTTTGTATGTATAAGAAATGACCTAGGGAACTTGGCAGTATTGTAGATCTTCTGTGGTACCTTCAGAGATATCAATTTGTTAGCCAGTTTTAGGGCCTTAAACTACATTTAAACAAATAGCCCTGGTGATTCGGATAACCTGAGGAACACATTTTAAGAAACATTGGTTAGGGTAAGATTTCATAGGGAAGAGAATGGTTTTTGGTGTGTTCATTTCAGCATATCTTCAATGCCTACTCCATGACAGACCTGTACTAGACTATAAAGGTGAAAAAGGCGTAACTGGGGCCGTTCAGAGGACTTAATTTTCTAGCAAGACATAATAAAAATTAACATTTGCATTACATTTCATGTTTCCATATATATTATCCCAATATATTATTATGTTAATAATTATGAGATGTATTTATTACCTCTATTGTATAGATAAGGAAACTGAAAGGTTTTTTTTTTGTTTTGTTTCGTTTTTGAGATGGAGTCTTGCTCTATCTACCAGGTTGGAGTGCAGTGGGGCGATCTGGGCTCACTGCAACCTCTGTCTCCTGGTTTCAAGCGATTCTCTTGCCTCTGCCTCCCGAGTTGCTGGGACTACAGGCACCCGCCACCACTCCCAGCTAATTTTCTTTTGTATTTTTAGTAGAGACGGGGTTTCACCATGTTGGCCAGGATGGTCTTGATCTCTTGCCCTTGTGATCCAACCGCCTTGGCCTCCCAAAGTGTTGGGATCACAGGCATGAGCCACCGCGCCTGGCCCTAGGAAACTAAAAGTTTAAGTCATACAATCCATTGCCACAGTGGTTAAGTTATGATTCAAACACACGTGTTTTGACTAAATCCTGTATTTTTTCTATTATACTTTATTCTTGCAGTCCTGGAGTAGCTTTTGGTTCATTAAGATGCTACATAGTAATATTAATAAAGATAAATGAACAACATATAGCTTTGAATGAGAAGAATCCAAAAGTTGTTTTATTTATTTGTTAAACCAAAGATTATTCTCTATTGGGTAGAGATCTTCTGGGTAAAATCATTTGATTTTGCCAGGCATGGTGGTTCCTGTCTAATCCCAGCACTTTGGGAGGCCAAGGCAGGAGGGTTGCTTGTGGCCAGGAGCTTGAGACCAGCCTGGGCAACATAGTGAGATCCCGTCTCTACAAAAAAAAATTAGCTGGGCATGCTGGCATGTGCTTGTAGTCCCAGCTACTTGGAAGGCTGAGGTGGGAGGATTGCTTGAGCCCAGGAGGTGGAGGCTGCAGTGAGCCATGATCACACCACTGCATTCCAGCCTGAGTGACAGAGAAAGACCCTGTCTCAAAAATAAAAAAAGAAAGAAAGAAGAAATTTCCTTTTAGAAAGCTGCTCAATTATCTTTACCCTTACATTTTGTCAAACTAAGTAAAATATTCTATAAATTTTTCTACCTTAACTTTAGTTATTTTGTTAAGTGTTGTCCCCCCCAATTAGTTAATAAATTCTTAAATATGATATCTTTTATTTATTGTGTATTATTCACTATTGGACTAGGTTCTTTAAAAGGTCGATGGCATTCTTTAGTCAGAATCTGTGAAAATCCCCCTTTTTACAAAAGTATCTTGTAATGAAGTTAGTTTGTGACTTTCTATTGACAAGAAAATCAGTATAATTATTTACTAATTCTCTTTTTCTGATCTAGACTTCCAAAGCACAAGGAACACATAGCTCTGATCAAAGTGAAATATGTAAACTGCAAAATATCATTAAGGTAAGTCAAATTGTTGATTGATGATGGGAGTTATACATCTAAATCTGCTTATTAAAAGCATAGGCCTGAATTAGTAAAAGTCTCAGTTATAAAAGTGATTATCATTATATAGATAATGATACTTCTTTTTTTTTTTTTTTTTTTTTATTTGAGACAGAGTCTCGCTCTGTCGCCCAGGCTGGAGTGCAGTGGTGCGATCTCAGCTCACTGCAAGTCCACCTCCCAGGTTAATGCCATTCTCTTGCCTCAGCCTCCCGAGTAGCTGGGACTACAGGTGGCCGCCACCACACCCAGCTAATTTTTTGTATTTTTAGTAGAGATGGGGTTTCACTGTGTTAGCCAGGATGGTCTCGATCTCCTGACCTCATGATCTGCCCGCCTTAGCCTCCCAAAGTGCTGGGATTACAGGCGTGAGCCACCACGCCCAGCCAAAACTTCTTTTTCTTTTAGAGATAGGGTCTCACTGAGTCACCCCGGCTGGAGTGCAGTGGCATGATCAGGTCACTGCAGCCTCATACTCCTGGGTTCAGGTGATCCTCCTGCCTCAGCTTCCCATGTAACTGGGACTACAGGCACACATGCCACCATGCCTGGCTAATTTTTTCTGATTTTTTTGTATGGATGGGGTTTGCTAATGGTGCCCAAGCTGGTCTTGAACTTCTAGCCTCAAGCCATCCTCCTGCTTCGGCCTCCCAAAACTCTGGGATTCCAGGCATGAGCCAACGTGCCTGGTCCATTTAAAAATATTTTTTTAATCTTCTTTATTATTTATGTAAAGTAAAGTATATAAAAATCTCTGTCTTTCCAGAATCATTTGGTTTTGAACATTTATTACGGAGCTTATCTTTCGTAAGTCTCTATACTCTATTGAATCTTGTAAAACGTCTTTATTAAAACCTAATTGCAGGGTTGCTGAAGTTTCAAGATTTAGAGTTAAAGGATATGGACAAAATAAAATACTAATATCATGCATTGGAAATACTTATTTTACCTTAGCGGTAGAATTTTGCTAGTTCGTGTCAATTATTATTTCTTTAAAGAAAAGTTTTAGTTGCATATATTATTGTGGCAGTGAATTATTTTTAGTGTTAAAATTATTGTTAGATATAGAATTTTTAGTTTTGGGTTCATTATTATTACAATACTAGAGTGGATAGAATCCGGATCAGACCTGTGTTTGAATCCTGGCTATATTATTTACATGCTTTGCTAACTTTGGACAAGTTACTTCTGTTTTATTATCAATAGAGACCATGATAATACCTATCTTGTAGGATTGTTTTGAGGTTTAAATGTAAAGCTCTTAGCCCAGTGGTGGCACATAAGTAAGAAGTTAATTTATAGATTAGGATCTTTTTTTTTTTTCCATAAGAGCATCAATTTTTCCATAGATGAGGATTCTTGGTTACAAGCAACAAAAACCATCTCTGGCCAAGTAAAGCAAAAGAGGATTTACCGGAAGAACCCAGGGTAGTCCATCCGCAGGATTGAAGGGGGAGTTGAATGTTTTGGTCTCAGGTTGGATAGGAGTGGGAAGAGTGTTAGGAATCTGGGTGGCGGGACCCAGCAGACAGACTCTTGAGAGGGCGCCTGTCCTGGTGCTTCCCATCAAACCAGTTTCCCTAGTCGATGGACTCAGCTCAAGATCCAGGTTCCTGCGAGAGACACAGTGGGCTCAACTTGGGTAGGAAGGCACCAGGTTGACAGTTTGGGAGTCCCAATAAGACTGGTGAAAGGAAAGGCTGAGTGAGAGGATGGAAGTAGTGGAACAGCAGGTACAGATTGGTCAGAGGGGTGACACTGGTATTGGTAGAATATGTCATTAGGAAAAGGAGAAGCTCATGGTCACAGATATTAAGGAAAAGACATTTTTACTTATCATTTGTTTTAGCCTTTTCTTGCTGATGCTCCCTCATTAGAAGTCGAAAAACTGTTTTTGAGACCTAAGAAAGAAAAGGGTGAAGTTGTTCAGTATAGTCCTAATTTTGGGTCTGTGTTTAAATTCTTTTCAGCCTTAACATGTTCTGAGAATTCTTTTTAATGATGCAGACTTCTGGACAACAGTTAAATATATAGCTTATGTAAATGTATTGATTATAAATGTGAATAACTTTGTTTTTATTTTTTAAGGAACTGAAACAGAACCGAAGTCAGGAAATTGATGACCATCAACATGAAATGTCAGTACTGCAGAATGCACACCAACAGAAATTGGCAGAAATAAGTCGACGACATCGAGAAGAATTGAGTGACTATGAAGAACGAATTGAAGAACTTGAAAATCTGTTACAACAAGGTTATTAGTTTTATTTCTTTATTATTTTTTATATTTTTTGAGGTGGAGTCTCCCTCTGTTGTCCAGGCTGGAGTGCACTGGCGCGATCTCGGCTCACTGCAACCTCTGCCCCCCGGGTTCAAGTGATTCTCCTGCCTCAGCCTCCCAAGTAGCTGGATTACAGGTGCCCGCCACCATGCCCAGCTAATTTTTGTATTTTTAATAGAGGTAGGCTTTCGCCATATTGGCCAGGCTGGTCCCAAACTCCTGATCTCGGGTTGTCCACCCATCTCGGCCTCCCAAAGTGCTAGGATTACAGGCATGAGCCACTGCACCTCGCCAGTTGATAGTTTTATTAATTTAACATATTAGATGACATAACTAAATGATAGACCTAGCATTCTAAGACCAGAACAGTGCTGTAAACTTGCACTAAGTTATAGAGAAGAGTAAATGACTAGTTCTGCTTATGTGCCAGAAATTTGCAGTGGCACCTCTGCTTTTAAGATTCGGTGGCCAGGAGTGGTGGCTTATGGCTATAACCCCAGCATTTTGGGAGGCCAAGGTGTGTGGATCACTTGAGGCCAGTAGTTTGAGACCAGCCTGGCCAACATGGCGAAACCCTGTCTCTACTAAAAATACAAAAATTAGCTGGACATGGTGGTGCTTGCCTGTGGTCCCAGCTACTCAGGAGGCTGAGGTAGGAGGATCACTTGAGCCCAGGAGGCAGAGGTTGCAGTGAGCCGAGATGGCACCACTGCCCTCCAGCCTGGGCAACAGAGTGAGACTCCACTCAAAAAAAAAAAAAAAAAATCTGTGAAAATGGAAATGTCCTTTTTACCTTTGTGGTAAATAGTTATAATTTATAGATTGCTTTGCATTGTTTGGTGATGATACTTTGGTAATAAATGATTAGAGATATTATCACTTTCTTTTAAACTAAGATACATAGGCCTTTATGTAGTTGATTCAAATATTTTCCCCCAACTTATTTATTTTAAAACACTTAGTTTATTATAGTAATTTAACTTTTAAGCTTTCCAAATTCTGAACTGTCTTATATCTCTTAGTTGTATATAGCAAGCTGTTTCTTTCTTGGGACTTGAAGATGACGTCCTTGTTTTGTGTTTATGTTCTAGGTGGCTCTGGAGTTATAGAAACTGATCTCTCTAAAATCTATGAGATGCAAAAAACTATTCAAGTTCTACAAACAGAAAAAGTGGAGTCTACCAAGAAAATGGAAGAACTTGAGGATAAAATAAAAGATGTAAATAAAAAATTATCTTCTGCAGAAAATGACAGAGATATTTTGAGGAGAGAACAAGAACAGCTAAATGTGGAAAAGAGACAAATAATGGAAGAATGTGAAAACTTGAAATTGGAATGTAGTAAATTGCAGCCTTCTGCTGTGAAGCAAAGTGATACTATGACAGAAAAGGAAAGAATTCTTGCCCAGAGTGCATCAGTGGAAGAAGTGTTCAGACTACAACAAGCACTGTCTGGTATACAGTCTTTGGAACTTATTTTAGATTGCTGTTTCATTGCATAGTAGTTGTTTTTAGAGACAGATGCTTCACTAACTGAATACTTAGTGGAAATGGCATATTCCTGGAAATGACTGTGTGTCATTTGGGTAGAATTGTGTGGTTTGGATTCAGTGTAAGAGTTAATAGATTGCAAATAGGAATTTCCTGTTAAAAAAGATTAGGTATTGCTATACTTTCTGTAACTCATCACAGCCCACATCCTCCAGTAGGGAATATAGCCTTTCTTCTTCAAAGTCAGTTGTTACCTGTTTGAAATGATCTCCTATATCAAAGCAAAGCGCTGAGTGCTTAGAGCCATAGGTCTTCCACCATTTTCTATGCTCATGGTGATATTTAGTTACTATACCAGTATTCTGTGTTACAAAAAATTAGTACTAAATGAAATAGGCCAAACACCAGTAAATAAAATAAATTTTAAAGTAATTGTACTTATGTTTTGAAAAATAAGTTTACTTATTTAAAAAATAAATTTACTATGTAAGAATAATACATTTGCTTACTTAACATATTGGGTGATCCAGATGAGTTTATTTGCTTAAAAAACCCACTGCCTTAGTCCTTCCTCTTTTTTCTATTTCCATTGCCACAGAATTACTTCAGCCAGTCATAATTGCTTTTTGCCTATGTTAACTATGGCAGCTCTCTGAATGGAGCAGAATAGTGTAGTGGTTAAGGACATGACTGGGTTGGAATCACGCTCTATCACTAATTAGCTGACCTTGGACAGGTTAACATCTCTATCCATTGGTTATTTCATCTATAGGGTTGGGATAATAATGGTATCTTCCTTGTAGTTTTAGTAATGAGGATTTTATGAGTTACTTTCTGCCGCTCTTTAGGATAGTGTCTAGCCAATAGTAAATGTTGAAGAGTTAGCTTTTTTTTTCTTTTTTTGAGACAGAGTCTCGCTCTGTAGCTCAGACTGGAGTTGCAGTGGTATGATCTCAGTTCACTGCAACCTCCACCTCCCGGGTTCAAGTGATTCTCCAGCCTCAGTCTCTCAAGTAGCTGGGACTACAAGCATGTGCCACCATGCCCAGCTAGTTTTTGTATTTTTAGTAGAGACAGGGTTTCACCATGTTGGCCAGGATGATCTCGATCTCCTGACCTCATGATGTGCCCACCTCGGCCACCCAAAGTGCTAGGATTACAGGTATGAGCCACCGCCCCCAGCTGAAGAGTTAGGTTTTAAAATTCTCTGTTCTCCACGATTCTTTCAATCTATTTTTTTCATTCTGCAGCCAGAATAATTTGTCAGAAATGCAAAGCAGGTTACTCCCCTGCTTTTAGTACTTTATAGCTCCCTGTGAACTTCGGGATGATGTTTAAATTTCTTAGTTAGACATGATAATGTCTCTCATGATCTAGTTCCTGCCTACCTCTTCAGTTTCAACTATTCCCATGCTCCTGACATTCTAAACTTGAACCATATTGAATTTTCTGTAGCTCCTTAAACCAACAATGTTGCCTCTTCACTCTGTTACCCTTGCATTTTCTGCTTTCTCTGTGTGGAGTGTCTCTATGGCCCTTTTAGCTGACTCTCAGTATATTGATTCAGTGCAGGTATTAACCCCCACTGAGAAGTACCTAGCACTGCCACTTCTTGGCCCTATTTGCTCCTCCTAGTCTGGATTAGGTGTTTACCCTGTTTGTTCTCATAGCACCTTGTGCTTGCTCTGTCATACTATGTTATAATCCTGTGCTTACTAGTTTTTCTTCCTCCCTGAATTGTAACCTCTTCAAGAGCAAGGGCTACATTTTTCCAGCTTTTTGTCTAGCACCTGGCCTCATAGTAAATGCTAAATATTTCCTGAGTGAATGTTGAATCAATGATTTCAGCTGTGTTTTTTTGTGTATCTCTTCTTTTTATGGATCTATCTATAATACCAGATTGAATGGTCTTTTTCTCAGCATTCATATCTAAATCACGTTAGATAATTGAGAGATTATGGTATTGTGGTGGTATAAATATACATAATAAAATATTACTTTTAAATTGTTTTCCTCCAATCTTAAACCATGTACTATTTCCTGCTTCTCAAACGAATCAATTCATTTTGAAACCTGCTTGTCATTAGCATTTTTATCAAGGCAGTAACTTATGAGTCATCTACAATACAATTTCAGTTTTTTCTTATACGTATCCATAGACTTGGATTTTAATGTGGTTTTTAACTGGCATTTACATTATGATTTATTTGATGTGACAAAACAGGAATACAAATATATGTTTCACTCAGAACTGTTACTGCTTGCCAGTGGTGCTTATATACACTTTGTTTTAATTGGGTTGCATTTCTGAGTTTAATATTGAAGATAATAAGTTACTTTAAATAATTTTAATGTCAAGTTTATTTGCTGTTTTTACAGATGCTGAAAATGAAATAATGAGATTGAGTAGTTTAAACCAGGTAAATTAATTTTGACAAATGTTATGTGCATAGAGACAGTGGAAGCAGATCCTATACCAAGTGAGAAATGAGTTTTAATTTTCCTTAAGAGATTTAGAGTTGTTTCTTTTTCTAATAATTAGAAGTTATTTTGTAAATATATTTTTATATTTTTCCAAGCATAATAAGGAAGTCTTCTGTAAGAGTGTCGAAAATGTATGACTGGTTTCATTCATTTTAGACAGTCTTATAAGTGTTGCATTCTTTTTTTTTTTTTTTTTTTTGACATGGAGTCTTGCTCTGTCAACCAGGCTGGAGCGATCTCGGCTCTCCGCAACTTCCACCTCCTGGGTTCAAGCAATTCTCCTGCCTCAGCCTCCCGAGTAGCTGGGACGACAGGAGCATGCCACCGCGCCCGGCTAATTTTTTGTATTTTTAGTAGAGACGGGGTTTCACTGTGTTAGCCAGGATGGTCTTGATCTCCTGACCTTGTGATCTGCCTGCCTCGGCCTCCCAAAGTGCTGGGATTAACAGGCATGAGCCACCGTGTCCGGCCAAGTATTGCGTTCTTATAATTATTACATATCATTAAAGAAATACTGAATAGAAATGCACAATTGTATAGATTGCCTGCTTTTTTATAAACTGGAAATTTCTTGTTACCTGAAAACACTGCTTTAACATTTTTGTAGGATAACAGTCTTGCTGAAGACAATCTGAAACTTAAAATGCATATCGAAGTTTTAGAAAAAGAGAAGTCATTACTGAGTCAAGAAAAGGTGGGTGCTGTAAAAATGGGGGCAGAATCAAAATGGTGTGTGTAACAGGTCACAGCCAAGGGCCAGTTGATATCCAAATGGAATGTTGAGTAATTGAGCTCAAGTCCTTAGAATAAAGCTGATCTCATTGATGCTTGTCAAGGCTAGGTGGAAGTACCTGGGCAAAGTTCAGAGTATAAGTGGCTGGCTTGAGTTCGTATTTAGAAATAAGCTAGTAGGCACACAGAATCAAGCAGAAAAGACAGGTGGAGGTCCTGTTTTGGTTTCTGATGATGTCCTGACAGCAGGAACATACACAGGTAGGTCAGGAGGTCTGGAGTGGCATACTATAATAACTGTATATGCTGCTTATGTGCTTCAGAATGTGTCCATTTTGGTGGACAGTACTTTCTTAGTGGTGAGGCATACAGAGCAACAGTTTCAGTGGTAGAAAAAAGTTCTATTTTTTTTTTTTTTTTAATGAGATGGAGTTTCACTCTTGTTGCCCAGGCTGGAGTGCAGTGGCGCAATCTCGGGTCACTGCAACCTCCGCCTCCCGGGTTCAAGCAATTCTCCTGCCTCAACCTCCTGAGTAGCTGGGATTACAGGCGTCAGCCACCACACCCAGCTAATTTTGTATTTTTAGTAGAGACGGGGTTTCTCCATTTTGGTCAGGGTGGTCTCAAACTCCCGACCTCAGGTGATCTGCCCACCTCGGCCTCCCAAAGTGTTGGGATTACAGGCGTGAGCCACCACGCCCAGCGAAAGAATGTCTTTATAGGGGTACAGAGCAACAGTTTCAGTGGCAGAAGGGCTTTATTGTATGTATTCATAGCAAGGAAGGAATAAGATTCTGAAAGGGAAAGGTATTTAGAAGTATTTTTATGTTTGTACCACTTCGGGGAAATTTCTTGGCTAAGGCAGGTGCTTAAATATAGGAGAGTTGTAAGCTAGTATTATTAAGTTAAAGGCCAGTGTCTTAATTTAAATTCTTAATTTTAAAAAGTGATGCATATTTTCTGATATATGTGTTCAGAAAACATACATACTGAAAACCTTCGGACAGTACAAGTAGAGTATCTTTTGTACCTCTGTGGCTTGGCCTCTTTCCCAGAGGCAGTCTCTGTTACCAATTTCTAGTGTTTCTTTCTGGACTATGTCTATGCATGTATAATTGTATATATCAGTAGCTTTAAAAAATACAAATGTCAGCATATTATAAATACCCTTTTTACATACCATATTTCCAACATCTTTCCGCATTAGTATATATGCAGCGTTTCTCAAAGGGACTGCTATTGGCATTTAAGCAGGAAAATTCTTAGTTGTGGGCACTACATTGTGTATTGTGGGATTCTTGCTGCCACTCTTTCTACCCACTATGTGCCAGCAGTATCTCCCAGTCTTTTTAAAAATTACTATATTGTATATATTTTATCTTTCCTGTTTTTGCTCCCATTGTATTCTGTTCTTTACCTGACTGACCTAGTAGTTTGTAGTTTGCAGAACTCTCTGCACTTACCTGGCAAGGCCTGTAACCTTTTCATGATGTGTTTGGTTTCTGTAGCTCGTCCTGATAGCTGTTTCTCCTTTCTTTTAATGTTAAGTAGTCCATTGTAACTCTTCCTTGAGTTGTGTCTGCTTTCTGATTAAGAATACCAAAAGTGCCTATGAGGGCCGAGTGTGGTGGCTCACGCTGTAATCTCAGCACTTTGGGAGGCCTAGGTGGGATGATTGCTCAAGGCCAGGAGTTCGAGACCAGCCTGGGCAACATAGTGAGACACCATATCTACAAAAAAACACTAAATAATTTTTTTAAAAAGTACCTATGAGGCTGTGTGTGCTTTTAAGATCTACCTAAAGAAAATGTTTGTGGTTCTCATAAGTTGAACACATAACTTTAGAAAGACTTAAGAGAATGCTGTTTCCATCTTTCAGCTGTAGTTAGAATAAATTTTTGAATTAGAAGGAAATAAGAATTGTGATACAGATACTCTAGTATAGCTTTTATTGGATCTCTGTTTTTTCAACCAACTCTCCATAGCAATGTTGAGTTTCTTTTATAAGGTTTATATTAGGCTGTTTATTTGAAGGAATTTGAGATTCTTATTTGTTTCAATTTTATTTTTTAGAGAGAGAGAGTCTTGCTGTATTGCCCAGGTTAGAGTGCTGTGACTGATCACGGCATGATCATAGTGCACTACAGCCTTGAACTCCTTGGCTCAAGTAATCCTTCTGCCTCAGCCACCTAAGTAGCCTCCTGGGACTATAGATAAATGCCATCATGCCTGGTTCAAGACTCTTAAAAGTAGATTCCATATGGGTTTGATTTTTAAAAATCTGTCAATGAAAGAAGGCTTTAATATATAGTTTATTACAAACATCAAAACTAGAGACCGAAATAATGTTGAAGCATAGAGAACTGTCCCCCTTCTGAGATTTTGGAGAAAGCATTAAATACCAGGTAGTAGACTATAAAATGTATATATACTATCTTTAGGAATGTCAGGTGTGACAGAGGGGAACCTAGTCCGGTTAGAAGGTAAAGGAAGGAAGGAGGATTATTTCTTGGGTCAAGAAAAAGTTCCATGTTCTGACAGAAGCAAAAGTAATAAGGGAAATTCCTTTAGTAAGACAAAAGAAACCTTTTATTTTCTAATTAGAGAGGCTAAACGTTTGGGTGAAGGAGTGTTGATTTTTTATATTTTTATTTAGTCTGAGGCTGTTGATGACTGGATGTTAGAGAATGGAAGTGAGGAAGGCAGAAAGACTTGGGACGTTTTGAAAAGTATGTATGTATGGTAGGTGGAGCCAGGGGATGGATAAAGGGTAGCCACGGTGGAGCAGGATAAGAAAGGCTCTCAAATGGGAACGTTTGTTATAAAGAAGAACTTGGTGCTAGAGGACAAACTTACAGTCATTGCATCTGTCTAGGGTTATAGAAATGTTTTGTTTGAAGCTACAAGTAAAATTGCACATGAATGAAGGATGTAGTTTGTTGAATTTTACATACAATTATTGAGGTATTGTTCAATACTATTTCCAATATTAGAGCACTTAAAATAGATTCCCAAGTTTTGCTTCTATGTATGTTTTTAATCTTTTGGTGTCTCTAATTGAAAGTATGTGTTGCTTTTTTCCTTTTATCATTTCAGGAAGAACTTCAGATGTCGCTTTTAAAATTGAACAATGAATATGAAGTAATTAAAAGTACAGCTACAAGAGACATAAGTTTGGATTCAGAATTACATGACTTAAGACTTAATTTGGAGGCAAAGGAACAAGAACTCAATCAGAGTATTAGTGAAAAGGAAACACTGATAGCTGAGATAGAAGAATTGGACAGACAGAATCAAGAAGCTACAAAGGTAACACTGTATTAAATACAGTGAGGCAGCACATTCTACTAAGTAGACTAAACACAGAAATGATGGGTGTGATTTAATTAATATTTTAGTTCATAGAGATTGACAAACCTTTTTGGTAAAGTGCTAGATAGTAAATATCGTTGGCCTTGTAGGCCATACAGTCTCAGTCTACTCAGCTCTGTTGTTGTGATAACAAATGAGTGTGACCATGTTTCAATAAAATTTTATTTACAAAACAGGCAGCATCCCTGAGTTGGCCAATGGCTATAGTTCGTTGACTCTTACTCCAGTGTAGAGTTAAAAATAAACAACATGCCTGGCGTGGTGGCTCATGCCTGTCATCCTAGCACTTTGGGAGGTGGAGACGTGTGGATCACGAGGTCAGGAGTTCAAGACCAGCCTGGTCAAGATGGTGAAACCCTGTCTCTACTAAAAATACAAAAAATTAGCTGGCCGTGGTGGCAGGTGCCTGTAATCCCAGCTACTTGGGAGGCTGAGGCAGAGAATTGCTTGAACCCAGGAGGCAGAGGTTGCAGTGAGCCGATATCATGCCACTGCACTCCAGCCTGGGCAACAGAGCGACTCCGTCTCAAAAAAAAAAAAAAAAAAAAAACTACCATCTTTGGTTTTAAATTCTTATCCCTCAAATGCTTTAAAAAATGACAAGATGGATGGGGCCGGGCGCAGTAGCTCATGCCTGTAATCCCAACACTTTGGGAGGCCGAGGCAGGCAGATCGCCCGAGGTCAGAAATTTGAGACCAGCCTGACCAACACGGAGAAACCCCGTCTCTACTAAAAATACAAAATTAGCTGGGTGTGGTGGCGCATGCCTGTAATCCTAGCTACTTGGGAGGTTGAGGCAGGAGAATTGCTTGAACCTGGGAGGTTCAAGAGGCGGAGGCGGAGGTTGCGGTGAGCTGAGATTGCGCCATTGCACTCCAGCCTGGGCAACAAGAGTAAAACTCCGTCTAAAAAAAAAAAAAAAAAAAAAAAAAAAGACAAGATGGAATTTGCTGTAAAATAGTAATAAGTAATTTTGTAGTGGGTGTTTTGATAGAAAAACAATGTTTTTAAGAAGGATGAGAAATATTTGAGGATTATTCTCTATTATGTATGAGATTTTATAAAATTTTCTTTAAGTACTAAAATGAGAACATGTTGTAAAGTCACCATGCAAATTTTTCTTTCAGCACATGATTTTGATAAAAGATCAGCTATCAAACCAACAAAATGAAGGAGATAGCATCATCAGTAAACTGAAACAAGATCTAAATGATGAAAAAAAGAGAGTTCATCAACTTGAAGATGATAAAATGGACATTACTAAAGAGTTAGATGTACAGAAAGAAAAGCTAATTCAAAGAGAAGTGGCCCTAAATGATTTACATTTAACCAAGCAGAAACTTGAGGACAAAGTAGAAAATTTAGTAGATCAGCTAAATAAATCACAAGAAAATAATGTAAGCATCCAGAAGGAGAATTTAGAACTTAAGGAGCGTATTAGACAAAATGAGGAGGAGCTTTCTAGAATAAGGAATGAGTTAACGCAGTCTCTAAATCAAGACTCTAATAGTAATTTTAAGGATACCTTACTTAAAGAAAGAGAAGCTGAAGTTAGAAACTTAAAGCAAAATCTTTCAGAATTAGAACAGCTCAATGAAAATTTAAAGAAAGTTGCTTTTGATATCAAAATGGAAAATGAAAAGTTAGTTTTAGCATGTGAAGATGTGAGGCATCAGTTAGAAGATTCTCTTGCTGGTAACAATCAGCTTTCTCTGGAAAAAAACACTATTGTGGAGACTCTAAAAATGGAAAAAGGAGAGATAGAAGCAGAATTGTGTTGGGCTAAAAAGAGGCTGTTGGAAGAAGCAAACACGTATGAGAAAACCATTGAAGAACTGTCAAATGCACGTAATTTGAATACCTCTGCCTTACAGCTGGAACATGAGCATTTAATTAAACTCAATCAAAAGAAAGACATGGAAATAGCAGAACTCAAAAAGAATATTGAACAAATGGATACTGACCATAAAGAAACTAAGGACGTTTTGTCATCTAGTTTAGAAGAGCAGAAGCAGTTGACACAACTTATAAATGAGAAAGAAATTTTTATTGAAAAGCTTAAAGAAAGAAGTTCAAAGCTGCAGGAGGAATTGGATAAATATTCTCAGGCCTTAAGAAAAAATGAAATTTTAAGACAGACCATAGAGGAAAAGGACCGAAGTCTTGGATCCATGAAAGAAGAAAATAATCATCTGCAAGAAGAATTGGAACGACTCAGGGAACAGCAGAGTCGAACCGCACCTGTGGCTGACCCTAAAACCCTTGATAGTGTTACTGAACTAGCATCTGAGGTATCTCAGCTGAACACGATCAAGGAACATCTTGAAGAGGAAATTAAACATCATCAAAAGATAATTGAAGATCAAAACCAGAGTAAGATGCAACTACTTCAGTCTTTACAAGAGCAAAAGAAGGAAATGGATGAGTATAGATACCAGCATGAGCAAATGAATGCCACACACACCCAGCTCTTTTTAGAGAAAGATGAGGAGATTAAGAGTTTGCAAAAAACAATTGAACAAATCAAAACCCAGTTGCATGAAGAAAGACAGGACATTCAAACAGATAACTCTGATATTTTTCAAGAAACAAAAGTTCAGAGCCTTAATATAGAAAATGGAAGTGAAAAGCATGATTTATCTAAAGCTGAAACGGAAAGATTAGTGAAAGGAATAAAAGAGCGAGAACTGGAGATTAAACTTCTAAATGAAAAGAATATATCTTTAACTAAACAGATTGATCAGTTGTCCAAAGATGAAGTTGGTAAACTAACTCAGATTATTCAGCAGAAAGATTTGGAGATACAAGCTCTTCATGCTAGAATTTCTTCAACTTCCTATACTCAAGATGTTGTTTACCTTCAACAGCAACTGCAGGCTTATGCTATGGAAAGAGAAAAGGTATTCGCTGTTTTGAATGAGAAGACTAGGGAAAATAGCCATCTAAAAACAGAATATCACAAAATGATGGATATCGTTGCTGCCAAGGAAGCAGCTCTCATCAAACTGCAAGATGAAAATAAAAAATTGTCCACTAGATTTGAAAGTAGTGGCCAAGATATGTTTAGAGAAACTATTCAGAATTTATCACGTATCATTCGAGAAAAAGACATCGAAATAGATGCACTAAGTCAGAAATGTCAGACTTTATTGGCAGTTTTACAAACATCCAGCACTGGTAATGAGGCTGGAGGTGTTAATAGTAATCAATTTGAGGAGCTTCTACAGGAACGTGACAAGTTAAAACAGCAAGTAAAGAAAATGGAAGAGTGGAAGCAGCAGGTGATGACCACGGTACAAAATATGCAACACGAGTCAGCCCAGCTTCAGGAAGAGCTTCACCAACTTCAGGCACAGGTTTTGGTTGACAGTGATAATAATTCTAAATTACAAGTGGACTATACTGGCCTGATCCAAAGTTATGAGCAGAATGAAACCAAACTCAAAAATTTTGGGCAGGAATTAGCACAAGTTCAGCACAGCATTGGGCAGCTTTGCAATACCAAGGATCTTCTTTTAGGAAAACTTGATATTATTTCACCCCAGCTGTCTTCTGCATCATTGCTTACTCCCCAGTCTGCAGAGTCTCTTAGAGCAAGTAAGTCTGATGTATTGAGTGAATCTTCTGAATTGCTTCAGCAAGAGTTAGAAGAGCTAAGAAAATCACTACAGGAAAAAGATGCAACGATTAGAACTCTACAGGAAAATAATCACAGATTGTCTGATTCGATTGCTGCCACCTCAGAGCTAGAAAGAAAAGAACATGAACAAACCGATTCAGAAATCAAGCAGCTAAAGGAGAAACAAGATGTTTTGCAAAAGTTACTTAAGGAAAAAGACCTCTTAATCAAAGCCAAAAGTGATCAACTACTTTCTTCCAATGAAAATTTCACTAACAAAGTAAATGAAAACGAACTTTTGAGGCAGGCAGTAACAAACCTGAAGGAGAGAATATTAATTCTAGAGATGGACATTGGCAGACTAAAAGGAGAAAATGAAAAAATAGTGGAAACATCCAGGGGAAAGGAAACAGAATATCAAGCGTTACAAGAGACTAACATGAAGTTTTCTATGATGCTTCGAGAAAAAGAGTTTGAGTGCCACTCAATGAAGGAAAAGGCTCTTGCTTTTGAACAGCTATTGAAAGAGAAAGAACAGGTATGTTCTGGATGGAGTATTGCAGGGAAGTTGGGGGTGGAGGAGACTTTTTTTAATGTTATTTCATTTATATTGTCTTTGAAGAGGACTGTGCATTTGTTCATTCAGAAATATTTATTTCAAAGTGTGATTCATTCGAGTAAATTTTCCTCAGAGACATCTGGAAGTTCTCCCTCAAATTGTTAGATATTTCCAAATACTTTTGGTAGTACATTAATTTTTTACAGATTGCTAAGTAGTACTTAATATTTTTCTTTAGAAAACAGAAGTGTCTCATGAGAGAATTTTGAAGTCACTTCAATTTAATCAAATTTTAGGTATATTTCAGTAGCTGTTAACATTTTAGAGATTCTTATATATAAGGAAAGCACTGTAAAATACACATACGTCTTTAACCATCTGCAGTAAGAAATACATTTCACATTGTGACACAGTAAGAGTGTGTGTGTGTGTGTGTGTGTGTGTGTGTAACTGAAAAGTTTCAGGAACCAGAAATTGCTCTTATTACATGTGATACTCTGAAAAAGAATGTGCTGGCTGGGCGTGGTGGCTCACACCTGTAATCTCAGCAGTTTGGGAGGCGAAGGTGGGTGGATCACCTGAGGTCAGGAGTTTGAGACCAGCCTGACCAACATAGTGAAACTCCATCTCTACTAAAAAAAATACAAAAAATTAGCCAGACATCGTGGTGGGTGCCTGTAATCCTAGCTACTCGGGAGGCTAAGGCAGGAGAATCATTTGAACCCAGGAGGCAGAGGTTGGAGTGAGCCGAGATCATGCCATTACACTCCATGACAGAACAAGACTGTCTCAATAAAAAAGAAAAAGAAAAAAAAAAAGAATGTGCTATTCAGGTAGAGTGACTTGGGTTAGAAATTTTTAAAAAATAAAATGTGCTGAATGACTCATTAAATTGATTTTTATGAATTGATTAGTCACAACCTGGAATTTGAAAAGTATTAGCCAGGAGTAATACTTTTCTCATAGTAGGCTCAGTAAATACTCTAATCCCAGTTCTGTCACTGATGTGATTTTGGGTATGTTTTGACCTTATTGGTTTATTCAGCTATAAAACAGGAGTTCATAGCAGTTATATGGATAGTGCCAGTAGCTTTTGATAATATTTAAATTTTTATATGCAATTCATTTTAGTAAGAATTATTGAGGATTTCCTGTTACACTATATACTGTACTGTACTATATGATAGTATAGTGTAGGGTTTGTTTGGTAGTGCCTTTTTACTGTGATTTCTATGCTTTTAGTAGCAGAAATTTTGAAAAGAGATGACAGGCAAAACAATAAAATATTCAACTAGCGCTTCTTGAGCATTACTTGCTGCCAGGCATAAGATACAAAGTGATTCAACTTCATTTGCCAGTTAGGTTCCCTCTTAGAGTCTTGGATTAAAGTTGTGAAAACTTCATTTTTTCCTTCGTCATCTGATGAAGTAGGCACACTGATTATTAGTGTTTTGTTTTTTTTTAATCATACTTTAGGTTTTAGGGTACATGTGCACAATGTGCAGGTTTGTTACATATGTATCCATGTGCCATGTTGTTTTGCTGCACCCATTAACTTGTCATTTAGTGTTAGGTATATCTCCTAATGCTGTCCCTCCCCCCTCACCCCACCCCACAACAGTCCCTGGAGTGTGATGTTCCCCTTCCTGTGTCCAGGAGTTCTCATTGTTCAATTCCCACCTATGAGTGAGAACATGCGGTGTTTGGTTTTTTGTCCTTGCAATAGTTTACTGAGAATGATGTTTTCCAGTTTCATCCATGTCCCTACAAAGGACATAAACTCATCATTTTTTATGGCTGCATAGTATTCCATGGTGTATATGTGCCACATTTTCTTAATCCAGTCTATCGTTGTTGGACATTTGGGTTGGTTCCAACTCTTTGCTATTGTGAATAGTGCCGCAATAAACATATGTGTGCATGTGTCTTTATAGCAGCATGATTTATAGTCCTTTGGGTATATACCCAGTAATGGGATGGCTGGGTCAAATGGTATTTCTAGTTCTAGATCCCTGAGGAATCGCCACACTGACTTCCACAATGGTTGAACTAGTTTACAGTCCCACCAACAGTGTAAAAGTGTTCCTATTTCCCCACGTCCTCTCCAGCACCTGTTGCTTCCTGACTTTTTAATGATGGCCATTCTAACTGGTGTGAGATGGTATCTCACTGTGGTTTTGATTTGCATTTCTCTGATGGCCAGTGATGATGAGCATTTTTGCATGTGTTTTTTGGCTGCATAAATGTCTTCTTTTGAAGAAGGGGTCGTTTGTTTTTTTCTTGTAAATTTATTTGAGTTCATTGTAGATTCTGGATATTAGCCCTTTGTCAGATGAGTAGGTTGCAAAAATTTTCTCCCATTCTGTAGGTTGCCTGTTCACTCTGATGGTAGTTTCTTTTGCTGTGCAGAAGCTCTTTAGTTTAATTAGATCCCATTTGTCAATTTTGGCTTTTGTTGCCATTGCTTTTGGTGTTTTAGACATGAAGTCCTTGCCCACGCCTATGTCCTGAATGGTATTGCCTAGGTTTTCTTGTAGGATTTTCATGGTTTTATGTCTAATATTTAAGTCTTTAATCCATCTTGAATTAATTTTTGTATAAGGTGTAAGGAAGGGATCCAGTTTCAGCTTTCTACATATGGCTATCCAGTTTTCCCAGCACCATTTATTAAATAGGGAATCCTTTCCCCATTTCTTGTTTTTGTCAGGTTTGTCAAAGATCAGATAGTTGTAGATATGCGGCATCATTTCTGAGGGCTCTGTTCTGTTCCATTGATCTGTGTCTCTGTTGTGGTACCAATACCATGCTGTATTGGTTACTGTAGCCTTGTAGTATAGTTTGAAGTCAGGTAGCTTGATGCCGCGAGCTTTGTTCTTTTGGCTTAGGATTGACTTGGCAATGCGGGCTCTTTTTTGGTTCCATATGAACTTTAAAGTAGTTTTTTCCAATTCTGTGAAGAAAGTCACTGGTAGCTTGATGGGGATGGCATTGAATCTATAAATTACCTTGGGCAGTATGGCCATTTTCACGATATTGATTCTGCCAACCCATGAGCATGGAATGTTCTTCCATTTGTTTGTATCCTCTTTTATTTCATTGAGCAGTGGTTTGTAGTTCTCCTTGAAGAGGTCCTTCACATCCCTTGTAAGTTGGATTCCTAGGTATTTTATTCTCTTTGAAGCAATTGTGAATGGGAGTTCACTCATGATTTGGCTCTCTGTCTGTGGTTGGTGTACAAGAATGCTTGTGATTTTTGTACATTGATTTTGTATCCTGAGACTTTGCTGAAGTTGCTAATCAGCTTAAGGAGATTTTGGGCTGAGACAATGGGGTTTTCTAGATATACAATCATGTCATCTGCAAACAGGGACAATTTGACTTCCTCTTTTCCTAATTGAATACCCTTTATTTCCTTCTCCTGCCTGATTGCTCTGGCCAGAACTTCCAGCATTATTTTGAATAGGAGTGGTGAGAGAGGGCATCCCTGTCTTGTGCCAGTTTTCCAAGGGAGTGCTTCCAGTTTTTGCCCATTCAGTATGATATTGGCTGTGGGTTTGTCATAGATAGCTCTTATTGTTTTGAGATACGTCCCATCAATACCTAATTTATTGAGAGTTTTTAGCATGAAGGGTTGTTGAATTTTGTCGAAGGCCTTTTCTGCATCTATTGAGATAATCATGTGGTTTTTGTCTTTGGTTCTGTTTATATGCTGGATTACATTTATTGATTTGGGTATGTTGAACCAGCCTTGCATCCCAGGGATGAAGCCCACTTGATCATGGTGTTAGACAGATCAACGAGACAGAAAGTTAACAAGGATATCCAGGAATTGAACTCAGCTCTACACAAAGTGGACCTAATAGACATCTACAGAACTCTCCACCCCAAATCAACAGAATATACATCTTTTTCAGCACCACACCACACCTATTCCAAAATTGACCACATAGTTGATTATCAGTGTTAAGGTGTTCTTTGAGATAACTTCTTAGCTTTAATGGTACTGGTCTATAATTGATGTGAAGAGAGTCCTAGAGGCTAGAGCTTCCTATTGTTCACGAGCCCAAATTGGCTCTAGCTTCTTAAGGTTATAAGAGTAGAACAGAGGAACAAAGTACAATGATGTCTTCTGTCATTTATAGATATTTTGGAGTTTTAGCATTTTGTACAATTTAGTTCTATTTCATTGACATTTACAGATCTAAAGTGTGCAGATATTATTAAGGCTCTCCTCACTTTTAGGAAGCTTCTCTAAGTTAGCTAAGTAGTACTTAACTATTGTATTACTTGAGGGTACTTAGTGTAAACTAATTTCTTCCAATACTCTCTGTGTACCTTTAGATTATATCTTGAATATAATGAGTAACATCTTTTTTTAGGGAGAAAAGGATGTTCTCAACAGGAGGTATTCAAATCTATTTAATTTCTCAAGCGTTTGCTCTTTCTTTGTAATGTGAAAAAAAAAAATTAACCGAAAAACTATTTGGAAAATATTGGCCTCCCTATCCAGAAGTGTTAATATTAAAGGAACAGATTGTTTTATATTTTGGTTATAATGATTTATCCTGGGGGATACATTATATATTCTTAAAGAAATGGAAAGTTTACATGAAAACTAAAAATATACTAAACTGTAAATAGGTTCATATGATATGCATATTTAAAATGGAGAAAAGAAATGGCTGTAGACCGGGCATGGTGGCTAACGCACGTAATCCCAGCACTTTGGGAGGCTGAGGTGGGTGGATCCCCTGAGGACAGGAGTTCGAGACCAGCCTGGCCAACATGGTGTAACCCTGTCTTTACTAAAAATACAAAAATTAGCCAGACGTGGTGGTGCATGCCTGTAATCCCAGCTACTCGGGAGGCTGAGGCATGAGAATTGCTTGAACCCAGGAGGTGGAGGTTGCAGTGAGCCGAGATTGCGACACTGCACTCCAGCGTGGGCAACAGAGCAAGACTCCACCTCAAAAAAAAAAAAAAAAAAAAAAAAAGAAAGTGGCTGTAAAGCAGCCTGACACATTTTTGTGCTTTTTAGAATTTCAGCTATTGTCTGAAACTCATGGCCCTACTTTTGCAGTGAAGTTACTTTCTCTAATAACAATTGTGGATGCTTTATGAATGGACAGCATGCACACACGTGTGCACACACGTACACTTTTTGTTGATTTGGGGGTTCTGAATACTTTGTTGTATAGGGTAAATTTGAAGACATTTTTGTCCTTTGGGTTCCTTTTAAAACATTTCTAATAAACTTATTCTTTTAGAATAGTTTTAAATTTATAGAAAATTTGCAAAGATAGGTCTCATAGACCTCATACTGAGTTTTCCTTGTTAACATCTTACATTGTTATGAGATATTTGCCACAGCTAATGAACCAATACTGAGGTGTTACTGTTAACTAAAGTTCTTACTTGACTCAAATTCCTTAATGTTTACTAAATGTCCTCTTCCTGTACCAGGATGTCATTCAGGATATCGCATTATATTCATTATATTTAGATGTCGTGGCTCCATAGGCTCCTCTAGACTGTGACAGATTCTCTGACTTTTTTGGTTTTTCATGACTTTGACATAGTTAACTACATTTTAAAATTAATTAGGAATCTCTCTGAGCCTACTCAGAGAGTAAATCGGGAGGCTGCCCGATTTAAAAATTAAATGAATTAATAATTGAGTGAAGAAAATGTCTCTTTTAAAATATGTGTGTTTTTTTTTTTAAAGCAAAAATTTTTTCTTTCCAAAAGGGCAAGACTGGAGAGTTAAATCAGCTTTTAAATGCAGTTAAATCAATGCAGGAGAAGACAGTTGTGTTTCAACAGGAGAGAGACCAAGTCATGTTGGCCCTGAAACAAAAACAAATGGAAAATACTGCCCTACAGAATGAGGTATACTTTCACTTTAAAAGAATTATGAATCAAACAATAAGTTTAATAACTATTAAGAGAACTGGAAAGGTGATCAATGAAAATGAATTTCTCTCTTAGGTGATTTTTCTTACTCTTCCTCTGCTGTGCAGTAGTAAAATTTTAATCTCCCATGGTGTATTTTATTTCAGTCTTCAAAAGTGAAAACCATGGCATATCTTGGATATAAGAAAAATTGCCCACCCATAAAGTATGAAAAAAATGAGATTTGCTGAAAAAGTGGCCTGTCACAAAGAGTACTTTATACAGAATGAATTTTATAATTCCATTTTCCATTATAGCCACAGGGAATAAGATTTTGGGAAGTAAAGCTTCCAGATGCATATTCAAGATGATTTCCAGATAGTTTTTTCCTAGCATAAATACATTTTGCAGTATGAGAAATTGGTATACGACTAATATCTTCAATAATGGGAAAAAGATTTGATAACAAAATGGCTTGTAGCAGTGGAAAGGGAGCATTTTGTAAAAGAAAAATAATGTCCTCTACCTAGGTTCAACGTTTACGTGACAAAGAATTTCGGTCAAACCAAGAGCTAGAGAGATTGCGTAATCATCTTTTAGAATCAGAAGATTCTTATACCCGTGAAGCTTTGGCTGCAGAAGATAGAGAGGCTAAACTAAGAAAGAAAGTCACAGTGTTGGAGGAAAAGCTAGTTTCATCCTCTAATGCAATGGAAAATGCAAGGTAATTTTTTCATTTTTTTGCATTAACTTTAACTCAACACTTCTTAAATATCAGACTCAGTAAGTATTTTTTGTATGTTAGCTCATCCTTGCAAAATTCGTTATCTGTATTTTATGGATGAAGAAACTGAAGGTAAAGAGATTTAATAACCTGCCCAAGGTAGGCACACAGAGTGTGTGGGGGGGTTTCACACTTGAGTCTGTGAGTCTTAAGTAGATCTGGCATTCAAACTCTCTGTGTCTTGTCCATCACCCTAGATCACTGCCTCTTACCATTTTAGGAGTATAGTTTGAAATTCTGACTGATTTTAATTGTCTCTGTCTGACTCCCAAATAACTATTTATGTGATTTTATTTTTCATCAAATGATCTTAAGCTGAACAGGGTGTGGATGTTAGCAGGAAGAGAGTAAAGGAAGTAGCAAAGTAGAGACCAAGGTCAGTATGAAGAATTAACTGGGTTTATTAGCACTCTTGAGTGACCCGGTCCCTGTTTATATATTTTAGATTTTTATTTCTCTCAATAAAATTTTTTTCTTGTTTTTTTTTTTTAGTTATAAAAAGGTTATATTTTTCACGTTTAGGAAAATCACACAAATCACACAGAGCCCCACATGCCCAGAGATAATCTTTTTGTGTGCCTTTTTATACTTTTATGTCTACGTGTATATATTATATACCCTTTTTAAAGCAAAACTGAGATTATAATATTCATACTATTTTATAACCTGTTTCTATCAATAATATGAATGTCAGTACATGTTAAGCCATGCATGTTTGGAATATTTTATGGCCACATAATACGCCATTATTTGGATTTGCCATGATTAACGCAGTAGTTTATTATGTGTTTTAACTTTTCAAAATCACTGAGGGTTGACATGATATCCCAAGACATGTATTTTTGTGTTGATGACAGATTATATCCTTAGGGTAAGTTTTGAGAAACGGAACTTCTAGATCAAGAAGCATTTTAAAACTTCTGAGATTATACTGCCAAATTATTTCACAAAAAAATTATGTCCATTTATATTCCTATTAGTTGTATATGCATCTTTTTATTTATCTTTTTACTATTTATGACACCAAGGGAGATAAAATGAGATAATCGTTTCTATCTGTCTGCAAATAAATTATAGGCCAGTAGAGACAATATTCCTGTGAATTAACCCCTACCCCACCTTTGCAGAGTATGTTATTATACCTTCAGACTCAGCTGGAAAACTTGTTTAAAACGGGGATTAAAACAATGAGTGATCATTTGGCTATATGTTTCACTTTGGCAGAAATGCTGTAACATTCTGTATTCTCACTCTTTTTTTGCACTTTTCAAGCCCTTATTTTCTCTTAATTAAAATAGTTTCTAGTCTCTGCGCTTTTCATTTATTTTTCATAATAACTTCCAGAATAACCTTCCTTACATAGAGCTGTGATCTTTTTACTCCTTTTTTCAAAAACTGGTCTTGACTCAAGGATGGTCCCAGGGTCTTACCACCTTAGCCTTATTTCACGTTATCAGCTACATCCAGCCAAACTGTATTACTCACTTTCTCAGAGCCACTGTTTTCCTATTTCTTTTTCTTCTGCTTTTTCTTTTCATATGCCTTCTTCTGCCTGAAGAGTGAACCTGATCCCCAGCAAGTTGTTCTATGACTCTTGCCTATTCTTCAATTCCATTTTCTTCCTAAAGGGTGCTTTATTTGGCACCCCACTTTTCATATCCAAAAACAAACCTTCCTGGTGTGATGTTTTTCCTTTGAACTTGCATAATACTTAGTTTGAGTCTTATAGTTTGAGGGCACTTATATTTTAATTTAGGGTACAGGTAATTGTCGACGTGTCCTATACTGTCTCCCACCCAGTGAAATGTAAAGTCACTGGGAGGTAGGAATGGGCCCATTCGTTTTCTACCTATCACATAGCGTATATTACAGAGTTTAATATATTAGCTATTCAGTAAATACTTGTTGTATGAGTACCTCAGATCTACAAACCAGATTATGGTGGTGTGAGCCGTTACTTAACAATAGTAACACCTGGTATTTATTAACTTTTTGAGTGTCATCATAGCTCATTTCATTCCTACAGTCAACCATTGAGTGATTGCTAACCAGCAAAGTTGAACAAGGTCCAGAGATATTTGGGAGCTGAATTTAGATCTTCTGATTACCAACTTATGCTCTTTCCACAAGAGGGTGCTAATGGGTAAAGTCTCTTCAAAATGAGTTGATCCTAATGAGCTTTAATGGACTGCTCTTGAATAAGAATTTAACCGGAAATTAAAACCCCTGGGAGACTATTGCAGTATTTTGAATGTAATCATTATACATTAAGGAAGTACACCAGTGACATAAGCCTAGATAGGTGCTATATCTGTATCTACCTCTTAGGAATCTCTGGAGTCAGAGATAGAGGTTACTGTGTTTAATATAGGCAGAAAGAAAGATGATAGTAAAAGATAACTAATATTCAGAGTAGTTCATCAGTGGGATAGCCTTTGGAAAGTTGTGAGTTCACCGGGAATGCAAGGGGGTCAAAGGCAAGGGAGTGTCATAGAATCCATTTTGTATTAAATTGGGAGCTGGACAAAATGACTTCCAGGGTTCCTTACAAAACATTTTATGATAAATTACATCTTAGAGTTTTAGCCTGGAAGCACAAAAATTGCAGGCTATTCATTTGTACCTATTTCTTTTATTTGTATTTTTTAGAAACAAGATCTCACTCTATTGCCCAGGCTAGAGTACAGTGGTGTGATCATAGTTCAGTGCAGCCTCAAACTCCTGGGCTCAAACAGTCCTTTTGCCTTGGCCTCCCAAAGGGCTGGGATTACATGTGAAAGCCACCTCACCTGGCCTACATTTTTATTTTGCTGACTTTTCTTATTTAACTTAATTCTCAGTCTTTAAAAGGACTGCCATTTGTTCAAAGTCACTTTCACAGGAAGAGTGATTGAATTTACAAAAACAGGGCAACAAGTACCAGAAGAACTCTTCAAGTTTCTTTGAAATTTAACTTGAATTTAATGCAATAAAGTGTAGGAAAGATCACATTAACAGAGATAGATAGCAGGGTGGTAGTTTTCAAGGGAAAGGGGAGTTACTATTTAATGGGTATAGAGTTTCAGTTTGAGAAGGTGAGAAAAGTTCTGGAGATGGATGGTGGTGGTGGTGGTTGTACAACAGTGTGAATGTACTTAGTGCCACTGAACTGTACACTTAAAACTGGTTAAAATGGTAAATTTTATGTATATTTTACCATAATAAAAAATGTAGGATGTTTCATCTTATTAAAGTATCTAAATACTTTGAAATCTAACTTGAATTTAAAGCAATAAGAGGCCAGGGTCGGTGGCTCACGCCTGTAATCCCAGCACTTTAGGAGGCCGAAGTGGGTGGATTACCTGAGGTCAGGAGTTTGAGTCCAGCCTAGCCAACATGGTAAAACCCCGTCTTTACTAAAAATACAAAAATCAGCGGGGCATGGTGGTGGGCACCTGTAACCCCAGCTGCTCAGGAGGCTGAGGCAGGAGAATCACTTGAACCTGGGAGGCGGAGGTTGCGGTGAGCTGTGATTGCGCCACTGCACTCCAGCCTGGGCGACAGAGTGAGACTCTGTCTCAAAAAAAAAAAAAAGAAATAAAATAAAGTAATAAGATGTAGGGAAGGTGGCTTCTTCTTGTTAAAGTATCTAAATAGATAGAAGCAGTTTGACTTTTATTCTTTTTGTTTGAAGCCATCAAGCCAGTGTGCAGGTAGAGTCATTGCAAGAACAGTTGAATGTAGTTTCCAAGCAAAGGGATGAAACTGCGCTGCAGCTTTCTGTCTCTCAGGAACAAGTAAAGCAGTATGCTCTGTCACTGGCCAACCTGCAGATGGTACTAGAGCATTTCCAACAAGGTAAGCTCTACGGTCACTCTTTCAATGAAGAAAAATTGTAGTTATTGGTAATTTTGCCTAATTTGAGAGCTATTTTAGATGAGACATGGGGAAATCTCTGAAAGGTTACCCACTGGTAGAGGGGAAAGGTGAGTAGCCATCAAAAAGTTAATTTAGACTCCTTTTACAATTAAGACGAGAAAATAAACTTTATTTAGTAATTATTAAAAATTTGTTTTAGTGTCCTATTACCAGTGAGAGATGAGAGTTGAGGAAATACAAGGAAAGATGATCAAGTAATAAAGAGAATACAAGGAAAGATGATCAAGTAATAAAGAGGAGAATACAAAGAGAGATACGCACATACAAAGAATAGTTAGGTTTTAAGATAAGGGCTGGAGGTTGAACCTACTTCAGATAATCATCATTAATTACTGTTCTTTGAAATGGTGATTCACATGTTCATAGCTATTCATCTATGCTTTGAGATAACTACATTTTCTAGTCCATATGGAAGATGCTTTTTTGGAGACACAATAATAGTAACCAGAGCAGTTCTACCCTGAGAACCAAATATACCTTTTCACATTCTACCTCCTATCCTTACATTTACTCACTTTAGATCATTCATCCATCCATTTGTTTATTCATGCATTCAGTAATTATTGACAGTAAATTAACTGCTAGTTGTGGGAGGTGATTAGGGGATATGAGAATGAGGAAGTAACAAGGACTCGTAGTTTTATGCCTAAGCAAAACTTTAAATTTGTACCTCTGTGTCCCTTCAAGGTTGAAATCTTAAATTTTAGATATAAGAATTCTTGCCGGGCATGGTGGCTTATGCCTGTAATCCCGGCACTTCGGGAGGCCAAGGCGGGTAGATCACCTGAGGTCAGGAGTTCGAGACCAGCCTGGCCAATGTGATGAAACCCCCTCTCTACTAAAAATACACAAATTAGCCAGGTGTGGTGGAAGATGCCTGTAATACCAGATACTCGGCTTGAACCCTGGAGGAGGAGGTTGCAGTGAGTGAGCCGAGATGACACCACTGCACTCCAGCCTGGGTGACAGAGTGAGACTCTGTCTCAAAAAAAAAAAAAAAAAAAAAAAAAAAATTTGAGGTCTACTTTACAGTATAATGTAATTATTAGAGTGGGTATATATACAAAGCAGTGTGGAACTGAGACTGTAGAGAAAGTGTTGCCAAAGAGGAAATATTTGAGAAGAGTTATGAAGGGAGAGAAGAATCTGCAAGATAGACAAGATGGAGAAGTGTTTAGGCAGAGGAAAGTGATCTCATTACTTTAGTACCACTTAACATTATCAGTAAGGCATATATTCTTTTCTGTTTGAGACATTTGAACTGTTTTCGTTGGATTATTAAAATTTGAAATGGCTTAACATTCTAATTTATCACACGATTGCAAAATACTAATGTAACTTTCTTTTCTCTTTAGAGGAAAAAGCTATGTATTCTGCTGAACTCGAAAAGCAAAAACAGCTTATAGCTGAATGGAAGAAAAAGGCAGAAAATCTGGAAGGAAAAGTGATATCATTACAGGTAGGACAAAATAGTTTTCTCTTGTAGGTTTTATTATTCATGGAACAGTTACTTGTAGAGTCTTTGTCTTGGAAATAATCTCCTAAACTGTTCATTTAGTAAATTTTCTACCCTGAATCCAGCCCTCTGCTGTAGCCTGACAGTGAACAACATACCCAGGATTTCCCTAAGGTGTCATAGTTTAGAGTAGACACAGCAAATGTAAGATGATAGAACATTTAAATTTTTTGGCACATAGAGGTATTTTAGAGGTCTCTGGGGAAAAAAACACCCAAATTAATCTATAATTTTAACTTTATAATTTTCTCTCTCTTTTTTTTTTTTTTTTTTGAGACCTAGTTTCGCTCTTGTTACCCAGGCTGGAGTGCAATGACATGATCTTGGCCCACCACAACCTTTGCCTTCCAGGTTCAAGCAGTTCTCCTGCCTCAGCCTCCCAAGTAGCTGGGATTACAGGCATGCACCACCATACCCAGCTAATTTTGTATTTTTAATAGAGATGGGGTTTCGCCACTTTGGTCAGGCTGGTCTCAAACTCCTGACCTCAGGTGATCCACCCACCTCAGCCTCCCAAAGTGCTGGGATTACAGGCGAGAGCCACTGCGCCTGGTGTGTAATTTTCTTTTTTCAACAAAATTTTGAATTTGTACCTCTGTAAGCACTCATTTCACATGGATTAAAACAATATATATTATCCCATTAAATCTTTTTCTTTTGTATAATAACATCATCCTTTAAAATATTTTTCTATTACATACTATATTTCATACATACAAAAATTATATATAAGGAATAAATAAAAATGAACCCCTATGAAGAGATAGGACACCAAAACAACATGCTTTTAGATTTAGGAGAAACCTTTTTTTTTTTTTTTTTTTTTTTTTTTTTTTTTTTTTTTTTTTTTTCAGACGGAGTCTCGCTCTGTCGCCCATGCTGGAGTGCAGTGGCGCTATCTCGGCTCACTGCAAACTCCCCCTCCCGGGTTCACGCCATTCTCCTGCCTCAGCCTTCCGAGTAGCTGGGACTACAGGCGCCCGCCACCACACCTGGCTAATTTTTTGTATTTTTAGTAGAGACGAGGTTTCACCATGTTAGCCAGGATAGTCTTGATCTCCTTACCTCGTGATCCGCCTGCCTTGGCCTCCCAAAGTGCTGGGATTACCCACCATGCCCGGCCTAGGAGAAGCTTTTCTATGTCATAAATAGACTGTCAATAACTGGTAGAAAATGATAAAATTCATTTACCTGACATTAGTGGAGGTAATTATGCTGTTCTTCAGGAACATTAACGTTCCAAGTAAGTGAAGATATACTTCCTAATAAAGTTTTAACATTTTAATTAAGTATTAAATGGCTGCAAAACAATTTAGATAATATGTGTAAAATATAAGGCTAACAATGCACCAAATACCCACACTGTCACCACCCAGTGTAAGAAATAAAACTTCATCCTTTAAAGTTCCTTATGCAGCCCTTCACATCCCATTCTCATCTTCCACCTCTTAGGCAACCACTATTCCAAAATGTTATGTTTATTACCTCCTTATTTTGTTTGGTTTTCTTTTTTCTTTTTCTGCTTGTTTTCTTTATGGTTCTTATCACATAGGTTTGAAGCTCCAAACAATCCATTGTTTGGTTTTGCATATTTTTGAAGTCTATGTAAATGGAATTTGAACTATATGTAAATTCAGTAATTTTTCTGAGACTTGCTTTTTTTTTTTTTTTTTTTTTTGAGACGGCATTTCGCTCTTTTGCTCAGGCTGGAGTGCAAGGGCGTGATCTCAGCTCACTACAATCTTTGCCCTGGGTTCAAGTGATTCTCCTGCCTCAGCCTCCCAAGTAGCTGGGATTATAGGCGCCCACCGTCACGCCTGGCTAATTTTTGTATTTTTTGTAGCGACAGGGTTTCACCATGTTGGCCAGGCTGTTCTTGAACTCCTGACTTCAGGTGATCCATCCACATCAGCCTCCCAAAGTGCTGGGATTATAGGCATGAGCCACCGTGCCCGGCTGAGACTTGGTTTTTTAAAAAACTTACCATAGTGTTTATGAGATTCAGTCATATTACTGTGTGTTACTGTATGTAGGTGATTTGTTATTTTCATTTCTGTATGCATTGCATTAGTATATAATTTACCCATTTTATTGATAAAGAGTATTTCAGATATCTTCTAAACATACAAGAGTTTTTTTAGATGTATATCTTGATTGGAATTGCTGAGTTATAGGACGTATATGGTCAACTTCAACTTTATTAGATGATTAATTGTTTTCTGAAGTGGTTGTGCTAAATTACTCCTACTAGCAGGCACATGACTTCTTGTTCTACATCCTTGTCAACACTTGACATTATCAGACTTTCAAAGTTTTTGACAATCTGATGGGTAAGAAGTGTCTTAGTCCATTTTGTGCTGATACGATAGAATACCACAGACTGGTTTATTTATAGTGAACAGAAATGTAGTAGCTCACGGGTTCTGGAAGCTGGGAAATCCAAGATTAAGGTGCCAGCAACTGGTAAACCTCCTTGCTACATCATCCCATGGCAAAGAGAGGGTAAGATGAGAGAGGAAGAGGGGGCCAAACTCCTCTTGTAAGGAACCTACTCCCTTGATTATGAACCCACTCCCACAGTAAGGACATTAATCTGTTCATGAGGGTGGTGCCCCCATGAACCAAACACCTCCCATCAGGCCCCACCTCCCAATACTGCCACATTGGGAATCAGGTTTTCAGCAAATGAACTTGTGGGTATACGTTCAAGCCATAGCAGAAGGGCTGTCTTCCTGTGGTCTTAATTTGCACTTCCCTAATTACCAGTGAGGTCAAGCATCTTTTAATATGTTTATTGACCATTTATACTTACTTTCTTGTCAGCCGATTAATACATTTAAAAAGATGTATTTTATCTAATACTCTTAGTAGTTTCTAGTGGATCCAGAGTATACAGTCTGAGGAACTGCTAGAATGGAAGTCCAGATCTTCTTCTCTTTTTTTCTTAGAGACAGTCTTGCTTTGTTGTCCAGGCTGGTCTCAAACTCCTGGGCTCAAACAGTCCTCCTGTCTTGGCCTCACAAAGTGTTGGAATTACAGGTGTGAGCCTCTATGCCTGGCATTTTTTTCTTATGTTAGAGATGAAATCTTGCTATGTTTCCCTGGCTGGAATGCAGTGGCTCTTCACCAGTGTGATCATAATAGTGCACTACAGCCTTGCATTTCTGGACTCACGCAATCCTCCTGCCTCAGCCTTTTGACTAGCTGGGACTATAGGCATGTGTCACAGCACCCAGCCAAATCTTTTAAAACTAGTTTTATTTTTTAAAATTTAAAATGTAATATACATTTAAAAGAAGAACAAAATAAATGAGAAGAAATTGAGGGAATTAATAAAAATAAAAGCTGTAATTAATGAAATAAAAACCAAACGACTGGTAGAAAGAATAACAAAATCTAAATGCTGATTTTGGAAAAAATCTAAGCATAGATTTAAGCTTTAATAACTTCATAAGTACAAATGGTGTGGGGTTAAATAATTTGAAAGTTTAAATTTCCTTCACACTAAATTAAGTTTTGTGGATTTTTGAATAGCAAATATTTTATTTAAAATTTTTAATTTCAGTCCCTCTATATATCAATCAGCGTTCAACCCCTAAAAGCAGAATCAATAGGGTGTGTATGTATATGTGCCAAATTTATATATGTGATATATATGGATACACACATGCAATTTATTACAAGGAATTGGCTACAAGATTGTAGCGGCTGGCTAAGCAAGTCTGAAATTTGTAGGGTTGGCAGTCAAGATGGGAAGCCCACATCAAAGGCAGGCTGGAACTCAGCAGGCATGGGCCAAAGCTGTTGTCCACAAGCAGCCAGGAAAGGAAAGTCACAAGCAGGATGGAACTCCATAGACACAGGCGGAAGCTGTGGTCCAAAGAAGGAATTTCTTCTTTTTTAGGGGGAAGCCTAAACCCTGGCTTTTAAGAACTTTAAAACTGGTTCAATCAGGCCCACCCAAATTATCCAGAATAATGTGCCTTTCTTAAATTCAACTGATTAAGGACTTTGATTACATTTGCAGAATACCTTCACAGCAACATCTAGATCATGTTTGATTGAATAACTGGGGACTGTGGTCTATCCAGGATGACACAGTAAAAGGCTGTCACACTGATTGAAGATGGCAAAACTTGACCTTAAATTTACATGGGAGAATACTTGAGAATAGCCAAGAAAATTATGAGAAATAATGCAGTAAGGAGAGACCTGCCTACTAGATGTCATAATAGAGCCATAAATCGATACAGTGTTGACTAGATTAGTGGATTAAAGAGAATCCAGAAATAGAGCCCAGGATACATTTGAGAATTTGAAACTAAAACCTAAATTAATTTAATGAGAAAAAGGATAGCTTATCTAATTAATGATGTTGATAAAACCATCTGTCCATAAGGAAGGAAAAAAAAAAAAACAGACCCCCATCTTACATCATAAACAAAAGTAAAGTCTAATTGTATTAAAGCAGGGATTCTCAACTGGGAGTGGTGCTGATTATCTGGGAATAGATGGCATTTATTGGGCAAGGAATGCCAAAGCCACTTCCATTAAGAAACACTGTGTTAAAGATTTAAATATATTACAAAATATCTTGTAATAAAATCTGGACGACAACATTTACATTCTAAGGGCAAGGAGGATCCTAACCAAGACTAAAACTTAAGAAGCTGTAAAAGCAAAGTAGAACATGATTGACTATATAGTATTTAAAATGTTTACATGACAAAAGATATCATAGAGTCAGTAGAAAAATGGCAGATATGGTAACGATATTTGCTTAGCACGGGTGAAAAAGCTTCATATCTACTATACAAGGTGCTCTTACAGATGGACAGGAGAAATACAACTCAGTAGAATCTTGGGCAATGTATGCAAAGAGGTTTTCACAGAAGGACAGATCCAGCTTGCCCTGTAAACATGAAAAGTATGCTCAAATTCACTAGTAGTGGTCAGGGAAATAAAATTTAAAGTAACAAAGTCATAATCAAGCATCACTGTATTAGATTTTCAAAAATTAAAAAGAGAACATTTGTTGATATGTTTCTGGACTTTCTATATCTTTGTTTTTTTGTAGTTTATGTTGTTACTTTTTTTTTTTTTTTTACTTCTGTCATCATGTTGTCTTTCAGTGGCATCTGCTCTTTTTATTTAGTTCCTCTAAATGAGGCAGTATTGTATTGAAAAGAATGTGGGTTCTGCCTTTGATACTTATTGGTTGGATACATTTGCCCAAGGTCATAGAGGTGCAGCTTCACCAGCTGAAATGTAGACGTTGACTCTAAGATGTCTCTCAGCCTTATAGTTTGTGAAATAATTTTTGCATACTTTTTTTTAATAAAGTTTTCTTTCTCAGGGACGTTTGGATGAAGCAAATGCTGCATTGGATTCAGCATCAAGACTTACAGAACAGTTAGATGTAAAAGAAGAACAAATTGAAGAACTTAAAAAACAAAGTAGGTTTTTTTTTCTTTTCATTTTTTTCCCCCACTACAATACTGGTATTAAGTCAAATGTAGTCTTCTGTCATAAATTGGCATAGTTGAGTGAGACCAACTTCATTGATGTGTGACTTCCATTTGTATCTTCCCTGACTGAGTTGCTTCAATTTAAGTATGGTCCTAGTGAAACCAGAGTCATTAAGTTAGCCCTGGCTGTCCAGTTAGTTTTCCTGGATGTTGAGGCAATGCCATTGTGTTGGCTGTTACCCTGTTGACTATCAGAGGGGTTGATTGGACTGATTTGACTTTTTATGGATATGATTTCTCCCTTATCAGTTCATGTGCATCTTGCCTAAAGCCATCTGATCTGTTAGAGAAGGCAGAATTCTCAAATAAAAGAGTAACTTTCTGTAGAATGAATTTCTGGGTATAGCTAGATTTTTATGATTGTAGATGGTGTTTTACCACAGGTGCGTCATGTATTTTTTGATGTTTATAAGGTGTCTCATATGCCCTGTCCATTCCCTAAGGTATGTCCTATGCTTAGGATTATTAATTGGTTCAGTGATCAGGTGGCTTACAGGGCTTTGTTGAATCCAACAGCTGACAAAGATGGCATATCCTCGTTTCATCTCTGATTTAGAGGCAATTAGGAAGTCAAAACTATTGTAGGGCTGCATTTAGTAGGTAATGATTCAAGGTTATTGGGAAGGTGATAACGGAGCCTAGAAATGCATCAATTTTAGATGTCTAGGTTAGGCACAATAGTAACAAGGCATGTAGTCAAGAAATACATGCCACCTAAGATGAAATTAGAAATAAGCAAAAATAGAAGGAGATAGTACAGCAGAGGAGCTGTCAACAACAGAAGCAGCGACTTAGACACTAGGGAGGCAAGCCGGCAGGAACCACTGACACATGGACACCAAAGGACAAGCCAAAGTAAGCTGGCCTAAATCCCGCAGGAGACAGGAGAGGGGAGATTTTTAGGAATACAAAGAAAAAAAGATAGATGTGAAGTAATTGTCCTCAAAATGACTTGATTCTGAGGCAAGTTACTGCCCAACCAAAAGTCTTCTACCTTGTAAGACTTGGCCAGGCTAGGATCTCTAAATCTAGTAGAGGGCCTGGAAATGGGCAGCAAGGAAACAATTATATATTGAGTGTCTATTATGGACATTTGACATAACATTTATGTATTTAGTCTTCTCATCATTTACTTTTTATAAGCATCTCTAAGTGGTATTATCCATTTTATAGATTAAAGAGGCAAGATTTGAACTCCAATCTTTTTACCTATTACCATAATTCATGGTCTTTCCGTGTTATTGTAGCCCTATCAGGAAAATGGTTATTTATAGTCTGACTTGTATTTTGTTCTGTATATCTCCAGTTTCCCTTGAAAATATGGTAGCATCTTCTGTATTGTGCCCTAACATTGAAATGGTTGCCTTTACCAAGAGCAGTATTTATTTAGAAAACAGTCTAGTTAGATCGAAGGCCAGTGCAACTACAGCATTATCTGGAAGACATATGGGCAACTGAGAGGAGACACACTGGGAACTGATAATCCTCGGGTTGGGCTAGACTAATGGAGGTGAAACAGCAGTGTTGTGAACCAGCTCATTGCTTTGTGACAACTCAGTGCTATATGTTATGCTACTATAATATCTAAGGCCACATCCTCTTTTAGACACCTACCTGAGTAATTCCCAATAGTTGATGGTAAATTTAAAATTCTATGATTTATTGTAGTTAATAAATATTATCACAGTTCTTGAAATACAGGTTGAGCATCCCTAATCCAAAGTCTGAAATGCTCCAAAGTCTAAAACTTTTTGAATGCTGATGTATGCTCAAATGAAATGCTTATTGGAGCATTTTGGATTTTGGATTTTTGGATTAGGGATGCTCAGCCAGTAGTACTACAATGTAGATATTCCAAAGTCTGAAAAATCCAAAATCTGAGACACTTCTGGTTCCAAGCATTTTGGGTAAGAGATACTCAACCTGTATTTAGTACTTGTTCAGACACTCATTTAAGCCCCCACTAGTAGAATATTTTCAGAAGTTCTTGATTATAGATGATAAAGCTTAGGTGGAAGATACTAATATTCATTGTAAATGTATACGAACTTTGGATTCATTTTGTGGAATCAGTATTAGCTACAGAGAAAGCTCTGATTATGCTTGTATAACTGGTATTTGAAAGGGCAGGCAAGAGGCCAGTGTTGCACAGACAGGAAGGGGTGTAAAGAGACAGTTGGTTCTGTTATGTCTGTAAGTCATTCTTGCCATTTACAGCTCTTCTTAACAATCTGTTTTCTTATATTACCTAAGTGCTTTAATATCACTTTTATATCTCTAAATACAAATGCAATTTTATTTTCTCAAAGCTGCACTCTTGATTCGATAATGTAAACAAAACTTTGATTAGCTCACTTGTTTCAAAAGAATCACTGTATATTTTCTCTCCTAGATCATTAAGTACTTTAAATGTTGATTGATGTTGTAATACTGTACTTTATTTTTAACACAAAACTTGGCCAGACAGCAAAAATATTTGCCAGGAGAAACAATTTTGAAAAAGACAGATTGCCTTTTGTTGGAAGAAAGTACATGGAGACTTGAATTGTAAAGGCAAAGTATTGTTTTACTTCTAAGCATCTGTAGACTAATGATTAGTCGATACACAGTTTCAGCATTTAAACAATATTAGGAAGCTCACTTTTAAAAGTATTTTATTCCAAATGGTTGATTATGTCATTGCTACCAGAGATGAGATGATTCAGTCTGGTCAAACATATGAAAAAGAGAGCTGTTGCAAATAACGCCAATATTGAAACAGTAGACTGTTGATAATTTCAGTCATTTCTTAAAGTATGTATGTGCATCTGTGCTTATGAATTAAGAGTATTTTTGGGCCTTGTGTGAAAAGTATGAAGGCAGATGCTTATCAGGCACTAAGTATTTAATGAGAACCAACTGCTTGGCTTCCCATTAGGTGCTATATGAGATACTAGATAGTATCCCTTTTCCAAGGAGTTTAGCTAAGGAAATGACACATCGTGTAGATACCCCGTAGGTTAGTAATTGAAGACAGTGGTGCACAACAGTGATCATAAGACAGGGCGTATTTAGTTCCTCCAGAATCCCATTAAGGGTCAGGCAGCATTCCATGGAGAAAAGGAACTTGAGTAGAGACATAAACCAGTAGTAGGGAACTGTTTAAATCTTTCTCCCTGTCTCCCTCCCCCTCTATGCCTCTTCCCGGGAAAGTAATGAAGAAAATAAATCCTATGATCCTAAGAGTACTATAGTTTAATAGACAGTGTTGGTTGTTAAAAGAATTACTGCTATCCTTCCTTTTAAAAAATTATTCTTTCAGCATTTTACCTGAAAATGTTCTTCAATACAGTTCCAAAGACTTCACATGCCATCCCATATGCAAACTCAATACAGTGGCCTATGAAGCACATATGACAGTCGTTTTCATTAACTACTCTGAGCTGATCAGAGTTCAGAATTCCATGGAATTGTTATTGATGAGAAATTATACACCTGTGACTGAACCATTAAAATGTGTTATCTTGCTATATTTATGGCCAAATTTGACATTTTCCTTTCCTTCTTGTTCTCTACCATCATCCTTGACATAAATTCCTGCTAAATGAAAATGATTTGGCTGGGCGTGGTGGCTCACACCTGTAATCCCAGCACTTTGGGAGGCCAAGGTGGGTGGATCACCTGAGGTCAGGAGTTTGAGACCAGCCTGGCCAACATGGTGAAACCCCGTCTCTACTAAAAATATAAAAATTAGCCAGGCATGGTGGCTCATGCCTGTAGTCCCAGCTTCTTGGGAGGCTGAGCCACAAGAATTGCCTGAACCTGGGAGATGGAGGTTGCAGTGAGTCGAGATCACGCCACTGCACTCCAGCCTGGGCAACAGAGTGAAACTTGGTCTCAAAAAAAAAAAAGAAAAGAAAAAAAATGATTGGATAAATTGAAATAAAAAGCACAAGATATTGTTATTTTGATAACTATGATTCAGAAAGGTGGTGAATTTTATGGTGTGCAAAGAAAAGTGAGTTTTTATAAGCAATACAAATTTAGTTCTAACATCAGGAAGATCTTTTGGTCTGTCTGCTAGTTTTTACCTGTATCTGAAAAGGCAGCATAACTGATTTTTTTTTAAGAAGGTTGAATGACTACTTTTAAAAGTCTCCTATGAGTTGAGAATGGAAAATTTCCTTAGACCATTTTTTAAAAGAAAATCTAGAAGAATGTATAAAATGAGTCCCAGTAAAACTTACTGTAATATGAAGCATAAAAGCATGTTTTAAAACTACAGATATAAAAGAAGCTTAAAATGTTTTTCATGGAACTACCTTTACGGTGCTGGATCGTAAAGATTTTATTTTAAATAAAGACATTCCGTTTTCCAGGACATGATTTATACAAGAAAACATATAATGTCCTGTTGAACATAGGCCAAATACATTCCCAGACGCTTTGTTACCCAAACCTTTTGAGGGATTTCTTTATAGATGTTTTTGGCAGAAGTGGTGATTTTAGAGGAAACATATAAGAAGTACCAGATGCAGTTTTCTGAATTGCCATAAATGGTTAAAAAATTATTTTGATGATATAAACATCTGGGTGTACTAGACAATGCCAAAATATGAGTTAAGAAAAAAGTGTATGTCAATTAGGTAAATAATTAAACCTTTTTCAACTGAACTGTATTTTAGAAATTGCAGTTTAAAAAAAATTCCTCTAAGTTTAAAGGGAAAAGTAAATGATACAGCAATAAGAATGTTTTGAGTTAATGTGTTTTGTGTCCTTGCCTTTATTTCTTTATGTATGGATGAGTACATAATTCAGAACATAAATTGTTCATTTGTCCAGTGTTCTGTTCTTTGCAGATATTCTCTTTTCCCAGAGAAAATCAATCATTATTTGACTTATTTCTCAAATATTCATTGTTTATTTGCTGTGTGCTAAGCACTGCAGTAGGACTAAAGATATAAAGACAGGAGACAAGGGTCCTGCCTTCAGGAGGTTTATAGTCAGGCAAGAAGGGAAGATGACATGCATCAAATATGTGCAACAAATGGTTTAGAAAGGAAAGAGCTATCCTTTGTACTTGGTGTTGGTAGCATGGAAGGGTAGAAAAGGTTAGTGAAGGGCTCACTTGAAATTACTTGAATGGTGAATAGGTATAGCTAACAAGGCAGAGAGTTGGGGAAGAGTGTTCTAGACAGAGGGAGGAATTCCTGTGAAACTGCGTGGCATAATCTGGAAACTGGCTGAAGATACAATTGACTAGTAATGACCAAGGGTGGTGGGTATGTGTGCACATGCATGTGTTGGAGTGGAGTGCTGAGAAGGTGGAGGTAGAAGTGGGTTGCCGTGTGGAAATAAGAATCTCTTAGTATGGATCACAAACACAAATTGTAAACTGAGGCTATGATGATAATATAAAAGAGCACATGAAACTAGGTAGAGACGGATCATTTGAAGAGTGTTTCTTATGGAGGAAGCAGATTCTCAGCTCCGCCCAGCTGCTGCCATGCAGGAATGTGGGCCCAGTGTTGCCATGTCTTCAGATCTTTGAAGAGACCCTGGAAATCTGCATTTTTCATGAAATATCCCATTAAAAAATTAATTTCAACTTGTGGATTCAAGGGTACCTGTACAGGGTTACTTGTACAGGTTTATTACTGCTTGACACTGAGGTTTGGGGTACAAATGATCTCGTCACCCGGGTAGTGAGCATAGTACCTATTAGGTTGTTTTTCAGCCCTTCTCCTCCTCTCCCTTTTCCCTCTCTGGTATCTCCAGTGTCTGCTGTTCCCATCTTTATGTCCATATGTACCCAATGTGTGGCTCCCACCTGAAAGTAAGAAAGTGTGTAACACTTTTAAAATTAAATATATATTCTGTCTCACATGCCAGAGGAGTAACAAATATATAACCACTCATAATATTTACTCTTTTTAAAAAAAATTAGTTCTGTTTCAGTATGGAGAAATATAGTTCAGATTATCTGAATTCATAATAAAGGGTTAAGGGAAGAGAATGGTGAGGAAAAATAAATTTGATTTGTTTATATTAAAAATATTTATATAAAATCAAGTGTACATAGTAACTCCGATGAATAATCCAAATTTGGTCTACAAATAATCCAGTAGACCTCAACCAATCACAGATTCTGATCTACTGGAATTCAGATTAATGAAGTTATACTGTATTAATAAAATTCTTTTCCTGTGAGTTCATTGCTAAGAAGCAGAAGTTTATTTTTAAGAGGCAGGGTATTTTTTTTTTTTGTAGAGACAGTCTGTCTATGTTGCTCAGGCTGGTCTTGAACTCCTGGCATCAAATGATCCTTCTGCCTTGGCTTCCCAAAGTGCTAGGATTACAATAGACGTGAGCAACTGGGCCTGGCCTAGAATTTTAAAAGATACTTTTCACTCAGCAGTGAACAATTATGATTATGGGACAACAAAACATTTACCATATACTCTAGACCTTCAAATTCTGTGTCGGATACAGTTGAAAATAATTGAGTTAAAAGACAAAGCAGGGCTGGGGACAGTGGCCCATGCCTGTAATCCCAGCATTTGGGAGGCCGAGGCAGATGGATCCCTTGAGGTCAGGAGTTGGAGACCAGCTTGGCCAACATGGTGAAACCCTGTCTCTACTAAAAATACAAAAAAAATTAGCCAGGTGTGGTGGCACATGCCTGTGATCCCAGCTACTCAGCAGGCTGAGGCGCAAGAATCGCTTGAACCTGGGAAGCAGAGGTTGCAGTGAGCAGAGGGTGTGCTGGGTGACAGAGAGAGACGCTGTCCAAAAAAACAACAACAAAAAAGACAAAACAGATGCTTATAAAGCTTAACCTCAAATTGCAAATAGTATAATATCTTTTAAAAATATATTATTTGGGCTGGGTGCGGTGGCTCACACCTGTAATCCCAGCACTTTGGGAGGCTGAGGTGGGTGGATTACTTGAGGTCAGGAGTTCAAGACCAGCCTGGCCAACATGGAGAAACCCCGTCTCTACTAAAAATACAAAAATTAGCCAGACGTGGTGGCAGGCGCCTGTAATCCCAGCTACTTGCAAGACCGAGGCAGGAGAATTGCTTGAACCTGGGAGGTGGAGGTTGCAGTGAGCTGGGCCACCACTGTACTCCAGCCTGGGTGACAGAATAAGACTCTGTCTCCAAAAATATATATATATATATGTATATAAAATTTGATGTTAAAAGTGATCTTGTATAACTTGAAATTCTGTAATAAAAAAGATCTAATTTCTAGCTTTTGCTTTGATTATATTTAATTAAATGAAGAGGTTAACTTTCCTTATTAGGTTTAATATTGTATCAGATTTAAATTTATTTTTAAGGTATCCAGATGCAGATAAGACACCAGATGCAGTTTATTTATTGACATATATATATATATTTGTGAAATTATCTTTCTAACATTTTTTTCTTCCTTCTGTTGACTCCTTGGCCTCAAAGATGACAAACATGCAAAATGGAGGGGGGAACCTCACAAAATATTAACACTAAACAGAGTAATAGATGTGATACTGATTCAGGCTAGATTGAAATATGAATTTTTTAGTTATTTTAAGAAATTGGATGATAAGTACTAATGCTTTATATAGCACTTTACTATTTAGAAAAGTCACATTTGATCATTCAGTTGATTCTATCAAATTCTTTGAGATAAGCATGTTCATTTTACAAAATAGGCAACAAAGTCTGGCCCTGGTGATAGGACCATGATTCATACCCACTTCTGACTCTCAAGTTCTGTGTTCCTTTTTTTTCTCGGTCAGGTGACTGTTCAGTAAATCTGACAAGATCCTGTAGGATCTTTGCCTGCAGGAGCTTAGTCATGCAATACCCGAATGACTTTGTAAGCAGTGTGATTCACTTTAAGATGTTCTCTGAAGGCAGCATTGTAGTGTACTGTCATTAATTACAAATGAAATGTAAAATTATGACGTGCCGATTTGTTGCAATCAATTACATTTTATGTTCCATTTTTATTTTAAACCAAATGTTGAAGACCATGGCACCATGTCTAGGTGTTCCGGAGGAGAGACGCTGATATGGCAAGTTTTACTATGTCACAGATGTAGAGTCACTCTTTCTCCAAACTAGACTAAATCTCAGTTGCTTTATTGCTGAACTTTTAAAGTGCCCCCCCTCCACCTTTTTTTTTTTTAACTTCCAAAAAATTATTTTGGCATGTGAGATTATTTCACAGAAATATTTTATTTGGCTTAAAACTCATTTCTGAATAACCATATTTTCCCTGCCCATATAAACACGGTTCTGATTTCAAATTGTGGTTTGAATTAGGGTTCAGTTTTTGTAGAGAAATATTCAGAATCTCTGATGGGAGGAAAATAAGGGTGCCTGAAGAAAAAGAAGCATCTGTAGGGACCTTTGTAGTAGGTGTTTGACTTTCTTTTCCTTTCCAAACCCCTCATAGTTTATACCATCCTTCTAGCACCGTCTCTTAAATTCTGAGTTTTTCCCCCTAGACTCAAATATCAGAATACATTCAAACTACTGCTTGAGTTTGCAACAGCCCTTTGCATTCCACATCACATTAGCTCAGGGACAAACTGTATGTTCTGATACTGAGTTTAGGAAATTTTAACCCTGTCATTTTCACCTTAAGGATGTTTTGACTCTACCTTTCTGAATACAGAGACTTTAATAAAAACCATACCAATCTTACTAAGTTTTCATCAAGAAAGTATTTTTGATTTGGACTTCTACACAGTTTGATTTCTTGATCAGTTTTTCATAGAGCAAAGTTAAAATTTTCTACTTTATTTTACTAAAATTTTTATCAGGCTCAGCTCTGCTTTGTGAATTTTACTCTGAAGATGTCTGTCATTTCATTTTCTCTCTCTCTCTTTTTTTTTTTTTTTTTTGGAGACAGGGTCTCGCTCTGTTGTCTAGGCCGGAGTGCAGTGGCGCAATCTGAGGTCACTGCAATATCTGCCTCCTGGGCTCAGGCGGTCCTCCCGCCTCAGCCTCCTAAGTAGCTGGAATTACAGGTTCATGCCGCCACACCGGCTAATTTTTGTATTTCTTGTAGAGAGACAGGGTTCTGCTATGTTGCCCAGGCTGGTCTCAAACTCCTGAGCTCAAGCAATATGCTTATCTCGGCCTCGCAAAGCACTGGGATTACAAGCGTGAGCCACTGTGCCCAGCCTCTCTTTTTAAAATAAGAGATAGTATAGTGTAGTGTTATATCCTGCTTATGTTCTAAAAGCAGTACTGTCCAGTAGGAATACACTGTGAGCCACGTGTAATTTTAAATTTTTTAGTGGCCATGTTAAAACAGTAAAAAGCTATAGGTGAAATTGTTTGATAATATGTTTTATATAGGGACAGGCACAGTGGCTCACACTTGTAATCCCAACATTTTGGAAGGCTATGGCAGGAGAATTACTTGAATGCAGGAGTTTGAGACCAGCCCAGGCAACATCATGAGACCCCACCTCTACAAAAAATTAGAAATTAGCTGGTTGTGGTGGTGTACACTGGTAATCTCAACTATTTCCTGAGGCTGAGGCAGGAGGATGGCTTGACCCCGGGAGTTCGAGGCTGCAGTGAGCTGTGATCATGCCACAGCCTGGGCAACAGAGCGAGACCCTGTCTCAAATATATATACACACACATATGTTTTATATATAACCTAGTATAACCAAATTATTATATAGACATGTAATCGATATACAAATTACTAATTTTAGAGGAAAGTAGGTAGGAGAAGGGAAATCTCAGAGAAAGGGACGGTGGGGGTTGGGGGTAGGGTAACTAAGCTTGACCTCTGTTACTCTGCTATCTTTCTGTAGCCTTGGGGAGGAATGGAGGAGGAAGGAGGAGAAGACCATGCCCATCTTTACTCTGTCTCCTACTTTAGTTTGTGAGTGGGACGGTTGAGTCAAAACAGTGACGAGAGATTAACTTATTTGTTGAGTTCTATTTACATTCAGAATGTAGTGCTAGAAAAGGCCCAGATAACACCATGTGCTAGTAGTATACATGTGCACATTAGGAATCTAAAGTGTCTTTTACTGACTCAGACTTTAATAATAGTCCTGTCCACCCCCACCTTTTCGCCCTCTCTCTCCACTTCTCTCTCTCCCTCTCTTGTCCAAGTTTAAATTCCTTACTGGAAAGACAGGAAAGGAAAAGTTTGTAGTAGATTTTCCAAATACAAACCTTGCTTTTATAATATGGTTATGGCAACCATCTCTATTTTGGTAAAATTGGCCTATTATATGAATGACATTTTGCAAGTTAGGTTTTTGCAATTTAGGAAAACCACAAGCCATCATAAACAGTTAAATGAGACATTTTATATATGAATTTAATACCATAAATCGGAATTTTGGGCATTGTGCAGAAGTGTTGTACAGAGCAGAATGAAAACATAAAGCAAACAGACCTGGCCTAATCTGTAAGGCTCAAAGGAAAATTCTTTAAGAAAGTGAGTTGGAAACAGAGACATGAAAGGTGAATAGGAGTTAATAGGCAGTCCTGATGGAAAAGAGCTTTCCAGGCAGGAAAAAAAAAAAAAAAAAAGAAAAGAATGACAAAACATTTGCAGAATTCTTACAGTGGGAATTTAGAGTCTAGAAATATACCATACATTTATGGTCAATTGATTTCCAACAAGGGTGCCAAAAGAATAGTTTCTTCACCATATAATGCTGGAACAAGTGGATATCCATGTGCAAAAGAATGAAGTTGGACCCCTACCTCACACCATGCACAAAAATTAACTCAAAATGGATAGTAGACCTAAATTTTAGAATTAAAACTATAAAACACTTAAAACATAGGTGTTGGGTTAGGTATAGTTTCTTAGATATGAAACCAAAAGCACAAGCAACAAAAGAAAAAGTACATTGGGCTTCATAAAAATGGAAAACTTTGTGTTTCAAAAGATATCATCAAGAAAGTGAGATGACAACTCACAGAATGGGGAAAACATGTTTGTAAGTCATGTCTGATAACGGAACTTGTATCCAGCTAGTACTAGGAAAATGCAGCATAATTCAAAGGAAAAGGTTTTTGGCAGAGTCTAGCGTTTAGATGTGAATGTTTCTAGATAGAGATTTCCTCTTTATTTCTTTCAGAACAAAAACTTATAATCTAGCTTAAAATTACTGAGCATCTCTTTCAGCTCAAACTATTCGTTTCTGGCATAACAGGTGTAAACTCCATGTTTGACTGAGAGTTCCTTAGTCCAGAAATCCTTGCCCTGTGGCATGGCTGAATTTAGCAACAGGGTATCTCGTGTTGTAATTCTAGACTTTGCCTTTAATACTGCTTAAATTCCAACTATTCCACCAAGATTTTATGGATTTTGCTTCCTTTTTAAATAATAATTTAAAAATAAAATAGTCCAGGCATCCTTCTTAGTCAGTCATAAGCTATAGTATCTTGATTTGTATATTAGAGCTGATTACCTGAATTATATTTTGCAATTTCCTTACCCCCATAATAGTTTGTCCTATCCGCTGCGTCCTGAGCCATGGTCTTAGTTGTGTTAGATACACTTCTTAGTCAGCTCACCAAAAACAGAGTCTGGCCAGGAAAATAGAAAAAGGAAAATATTAAAGTCCTTTCCACTTCCTCCCGTTAATAAGAGTGGCTCTGGAAATGTTTCATGCAAGGAGGCAGTGATGAAAATCTCTTCTTTGCTATTAAGTTTTTAAAGAGGATGAAAACGTTTCTTAGTTTTTCAGTGTTGTATTACAGAGTTGATTACTTTCCTGGAAGTAAACCATGTGAATTAATGCACTCTGGCTTTTAGAGGATTTCTGTATGAGAGCCTAGTTCCCTGGACCAAAGAAGAGATGGAAGTTATTGAATATTCCCAATTAGAATAAGTGTATATATTCAGAGGTTATAATAAAGATCTCATAAATTTCATTATATAGTCATCCAGACTATTTTAATCAGTTAATGGCTTTCTTTATTCACATATTTTACAACAGATGAGCTCCGACAAGAAATGCTGGATGATGTACAAAAGAAATTGATGAACTTAGCAAACAGCTCAGAAGGAAAAGTAGACAAGTATGCTTTTTGCTTTTAATGTTTGTATATTTTGTGAAAATCGCTTTTATGGTTAAAAAAAACCTTCTAAATGTAGATGTTTATATGTGATTAAATTTTTCAAAAGCATTTTTTCCCCTTACTCTTAGTGAGGAAGGATGCAGCTTTAATGAGGAGTCAGCAGAATCACTTACTTTCTTTTATTTTTAATGTAGATTTTTTTCCAGCTCATTCTTTTCTTAAAACCATACAGAAGAGCTAAAATATCACCTCAGTAAGAAGTACTTAGGAAATAAAAAATTTATTTTTGCCATTCTTTTTTGCTTCTTTTACTGTCCTTAAATGAACATAATCTTGCTCAAATGTATTAGATCTGAAACCTCAGTATATATACAACAGTAGCTCATTTAATATTTTTTAAATGTATATATTATTAGTAAATTTTTAATAAATTTGGATGGGGAAATATAAGCATAACATTAAACACAACAGTCATCACCATTTAAGTTTCTGCTTCAGGTGAACATTAGCCCAGTCAGGAGCTTGGAATTACTAAGGAGGCGCCACCTCAGTCAGTTACTGGGTTGAATAAAGTGGGTGGCTAGTAAGTGAGGTTTTAAAAGGTATACATTTTGGGATGTTTGAAATATTCTTTTTTATTTTATTTTGTTTGAAATATTAGACTTGTCAAGATTTTTTAAAGACACTTTAAAATATTTTGTTTAGACTTTTTTATAAGTAAATATTTAATTGTTTAATATAATTAAATATTTCTGTGCTTAATGTTTGGGTGCACTTAATGTTGAGTTCACTTGAGCTGTTTCTGCCTTTATTTTCTTAGAGTCCTAATGAGAAACCTCTTCATCGGTCATTTCCACACACCGAAAAATCGGCGTCATGAAGTGTTACGGTTAATGGGGAGCATCCTGGGCGTCAGAAGGGAGGAGATGGAGCAGGTGACTGGACAATGAAAGCCATCTGAACACATTCATAATCCAGATAGTGGCTTTGTAGACAATTACTTCCTTTTACTGTATGTAACTTTTACTGAGTGTAATTTTCTCAGTGTGGAAATGGAATCACTTCATACAACATTGAAGAGACAGATTTGTTCAATATGTATGATATTAGTTTAAACTACTCATATCAGGATGCTGAAATGTTGAAATATCCCCAAACTTTCATTTGAAATGGTGCTTGGGATGGCATTTTATTGTATTTGTAGTCTCTATCAGTAGGAAACATTTACTAGGACTTGAACTTGAAAAGCATGCTTTACAACGATCAGAAATTATGTAAAAGTGGTCCTTGTTTTGTTTTGTCTTTTTTCTTGTACTGATAATATTTGTCTGTTTTAAAATAATCTTTCAGTTGTTTCATGACGATCAGGGCAGTGTTACCAGGTGGATGACCGGGTGGCTTGGAGGAGGATCAAAAAGTGTTCCCAACACACCTTTGAGACCAAATCAGCAATCTGTGCTTAATAGTGTAAGAACCAATTTTATTCTTGCTTAAGGTGAATAGTAAAATGACTGTATATTACATTCATTTGCAAAGAATCAGATTTCTTTTTTAAATTATTTTATACAACCCTTTTATTTTGAAGTTGCAGAAACTGAGTTCCAGAGAGGTGATTAAGCTTAAGGATAACAAGCCAGTTTTCATAATTTTATTGCATATAGGTTTTATTTTAACTCTATATGGTGTTTTTATTTTTCAAAATATTAACTTTTCCTTTGTACTTGATCATGCTGCCATAGGCAGTCTTGCTACTAAATTATAGTAGCAAGATAGAGGATTTATTTTATTTGTCTATGTATGTTCCAAATCGTTGAGCCAGTGAATACTTACTGAGTACCTCCTGTGAACTAGACTGTTCTAAGCATTAAGGATGCAGCTGCAAACTGGATAGAAAAGGCGCCTGCCCTCATAAAACTTAGATTCTCGAAGGAGGAGGCAGTTAATAAACATGAAAACACAGTACTTGGTATGTTGTAGGCTCTAGATGAATATTAATTGAATTGAGTAGTATTGTGAGTTAGAATGTGGAGTTTCTTTCTCTTAGCTTTTGTTTTGTTTTGTTTTTTGAGACAGTCTCGCTCTGTCGCCCAGGCTGAGTGCAGTGGCGCGATCTCGGCTCACTGCAGCCTTGGCCTCCTGGGTTCAGGCAGTTCTCCTGCCTCAGTCTCCCGAGTAGCTGGGATAACAGGCGCCTGCCACCACGCCCAGCTAATTTTTGTATTTTTAGTAGAGACTGGGTTTCACCATGTTGGCCAGGCTGGTCTTGAACTCCTGACCTCGTGATCCGCCCGCCTCAGCCTCCCAAAGCTCTGGGGTTACAGGCGTGAGCCACTGTGCCCGGCCTCTCTTAGTTTTTTAATAAAGAGGACACAGAGGATAGGTGACTTACCCAGAGCTGGTTAAAGATAAAACCCTATTTCACTTGGCTGGCATAAAATTTAATTTAAAGGAAAGGTCTACACTACATTATTTTAATCTGACAATGTTATTGGTGATCTTTTGCTATTATATTCATTGGTTGGACCTGACTAGAAAATTATGTCTAATGTGTGTTTTCCTTTCATATAATTTTTTATGTTTGTGTTAATAGTTATTAAAATGATCAGATTTATTAAGTGCTATTCATTGATGGCAAGAAAAATAAGTATTATCAGTTGGCTAATTCTGACCATGAGGTGTTAGAAGTGAGTGTTACCATCAGACTATTGATTAAATTGTTAAATTTTTGTAATGATGATCATCTATCTAAAGTGCTAGTATTTTAGGCCAGGTGTGGTGGCTCACGCCTGTAATCCCCACACTTTGGGAGGCTGAGGTGGGCGGATCACAAGGTCAGGAGTCAAGACCAGCCTAACCAACATGGTGAAACCCTGTCTCTGCTAAAAATGCAAAAATTAGCCAGGTGTGGTGGCACGCACCTGTAATCCTAGCTACTCAGGAGGCTGAGGCAGGAGAATCGCTTGAACCTGGGAGGCAGAGGTTGCAGTGAGCCGAGATAGTGCCATTGCTCTCCAGTCTGGGTGACAGAGCGAGACTCTGTCTCAAAAAAAAAAAAAAAAGGGCTAGTATTTTCAATTGTTCATAAAGCTGATTTGTAAAAAAAATTATTCAAGTGGCATGATTAATTTTTAATATTTAATTAGAAAAGCTGGTACATTTCCTTAGTTGTAGTGAATATAACTTAATTATCTAGCTTAATATAACCAAAATATTTTTTCTTAGTCTTTTTCAGAACTTTTTGTTAAATTTCTAGAAACAGAATCTCATCCATCCATTCCACCACCAAAGCTTTCGGTTCATGATATGAAACCTCTGGATTCACCAGGAAGAAGAAAACGAGATACAAATGCACCAGAAAGTTTTAAAGGTAAAACTAGAGATTTAATTTTTCTATAATTTAAAAATTGAATGTTTAATGTATGATTATGTTTCACAGTGATATTAACTAAATTTTTAGTGTTTTTGAAAATGTGTTATCAGGACTTCCAGAATTCCAATAAGGCATCAGGCTTTTGCTTCATACATTCTTGTAGCAATCTGATATTTAATTGACTTATATTAATTTAAATGGTAAGAAATATCTTCCCTTTGTATATCAGAATAATTCTTCTCTGTCTGCCTAACCAGCTATGAATTATTCCTCTGGAAGTGATGGGGAACTGGTTACATCTTTCTTGGCCACCTGCTTTCCTTTCTCACTAATGGTGGTTCTTGCTAATACGAGTTAGATGTGTAGTTTATAGTTCGAGAAGGGTTTTTCTCCTTTGAAAATTTAAGTGCTACACTCAGTAACCAAACATTGGCATGTTAATATATATAAGCGCAGTTTAACAAACTGACTTGAGACTCCAAGAATGTAGAAAGCACTCTTTTATGTTGAAAGATCTGCCTAGAGCAGATGGTTGGTGGTTGTTAATGTGTACATATTTTTCTGTCCCACTAAACTGTAAGGGTTTTATTTATGTTCATATCACATATACTGGCATGCAAGAAAATTTATCAAATTGAAATTGAATTATAATCTGTTGGACTATAAACAAATTCTTTATTGGAAGAGCTCTTTTCTGAAATCTTCATATTTTAATATAGACAAACATGTTTACTAATTGGACTGTAAAGGTATATGTTATTATATACTCATTTATATCACACATCAGATGCTTAAATTTGGATAAAATAATAAAGAATTTATATTCTGAAATTTTTAAAACTTCTGTTGTTTAGACAAATATTTCTATTTTTCTGGACTTGTATAGGAAGGGAAAGTGGTAAAATTTATCGGTCCTTTAAGTAGTAGTTTTGCGTGCTAAATTTAGTGAAAAGTCGTAACTTTAAGAGGTGTAGACTATACTGAAAACAGTTTTTCTTTTACACTAGGTTGTAGCATCTTGAAACAGATTCCCAAATTCATTATGGCAGGCTCTTTCGCTCTCTCTCTTCCCTTCCCCTTCTTTTCCCACCCTTCCTTTCCCTTTTCTTCCCTTCTCCTTTTTTATTCTCCCTCCCTCTCCCTCCTTTCCACTTCTTTTCTCTCACTTTTCTTCCTCTTTCCTACCTTTCTCCTTTCTTTTATCAAGTCCAGTGCCCAGCTTGATTTGTATTGATAGGATACAAAAGCTGATGATGGCTTGGGTTGATACAAGCTTTGCGTGAACAAAGCAAGCTTAATCTTTAATCTTGAATTTGGAAGTGTGTCAGAGCTCACTAGGTAACACCAGAAGCTTGCCCAGAGTTTGGAAAGTTGTCATTCATAGGAAAGTACGGCTTGGGAACCCTAAGAGTGCTCAATAAGCAGATTTGACGAATTTGTCTTAGTGCTTTCTTTGCTTTAGGAGGACTTTTTTTTTTTTTTTTTTTTTTTTTTTGAGATGGAGTCTCGCTCTGTTACCCAGGCTGGAGTGCAGTGGCACGATCTCGGCTCACTGCAAGCCCCGCCTCCCGGGTAGCTGGGACTACAAGCGCCCGCCACCATGCCCGGCTAATTTTTTGTATTTTTAGTAGAGACGGGGTTTCACCATGTTAACCAAGATGGTCTCGATCTCCTGACCTCGTGATCCTCCCACCTCAGCCTCCCAAAGTGCTGGGATTACAGGCGGGAGCCACTGTGCCCGGCTAGGACTTTTTTATTTGAGTTTCCCATTGCTGAAGTGGGCACCTTCAAAGGATTGCCTGTCTCTTACCATTGAAGTTGTCAGAGGTCTTGGGCATTAAAGCAGAATCTGTCCACTAAGACATTAGAAATTTACCTATTCCAATATAAAGGAATTGTATTAGCCCAACTTCATAGAAAAATAATCGAATCAAGATTGTTTTCAAACCTTTGACTGCCTAAAAGATGATCAGGTAAGGTATGTTTATATTGTTTTTTCTTCTGGTAAATATTAATTCGACTGTTATCATTGTAATATGGGTTTGTTTTTCTTTATTATAATCATTTGGGGAGAATGTAACTCCTCAAGCCTTTCATTATTCAGGTGGGTAAGTAAAGAGTTTGCCTTGCAGCATAGATGACACCATTTAAAAAGCTGTTGTTATGGTAAATGAAGTTCATAAGTTACATAACTGGTATTTAAGTATAAAACAAGAGTTTTAATGTGTTTAATAAGGTATTAGATAAGCATACAAATATTCTTCTCTTGCCTTTTCTTTCCCTATTCATTCCTCTTATTCCTTATCCTCTTTCATCTTCCTGTATTTCATAGACCCTGCTTGTGGGATCCAGAACCCAGCAGCATATGAATTAAATTTCCTTGGGGGCCAAATCTGGGAACTTAAAACACATGTATAGCATTGTTTTTTTATCAGAAAATGTTTTGAATTACCAAGAGTGAACATTAGTCAGATTTTAGCCATACAAATTAGTATTTGTTTAGGAATTGAGGCCTGTTTGTGCTTTCTTTTTTTTTTTTTAATTTTAATTTTTTGTTTTTGAGATGGAGCTTCGCTCTTGTCACCCAGGCTGGAGTGCAGTGGTGTGATCTCCAGTCACTGCAACCTCCGCCTCCTAGGTTCAAGTGATTCTCCAGCCTCAGCCTCCCAAGTAGCTGGGATTACAGGCACCCGCCACCATGCCCAGCTAATTTTTTATTTGGTGTTTTTAGTAGAGATGGTGTTTCACCATGTTGGCCAGGCTGGTCTCAAACTCCTGACCTCAGGTGATCCACCCACCTCGGCCTCCCAAAGTGCTGGGGTTACAGGCGTGAGCCACTGTGCCTGGCTGCGTTTTCATTTTGAATAAAGAGCAGTCTAAAAAGATGTGCTGGATGCCAGTGTTATTACCATCAAGGGAGAATTTTTAAGTTGATAAGTGATACATTGATTATTTTTATTTATCTATGCTAATCAATTTAACAATATTACACAGATAACTTTATGCTATTACTTATATTCAGAGAGTTATTTCATTTTGACCTCTTTGTGAAAGATAGGAGACTAAATTCATATTTTATTCTTTAGATACAGCAGAATCCAGGTCTAGTAGAAGAACAGATGTAAATCCATTTTTGGCTCCTCGCTCGGCAGCTGTGCCTCTTATTAACCCAGCTGGACTTGGACCTGGTGGGCCCGGGCATCTTCTTCTGAAACCCATCTCAGATGTTTTGCCCACATTTACACCTTTGCCAGCGTTACCTGACAACAGTGCTGGGGTTGTGCTGAAAGAACTTTTAAAGCAATAGATGATTCTCAAGCCAGAGACAATCTAGCACTTTAAAGAAACCATGAACACTGTATGTATGTACTTTAACACAAAGTGGCCTTTGGGGAAAAAGTCATGTATTTGTATTTGTTTGCAGTTATGCTTTCTCTGAATTTAATAAAAATATTCCTAATGCTTTTAGAAACTGCAGGTGTCAGGAGCAAGTGTTTGCTATATAATCTGCTTTATTCCTTCTGATTTGACCTAATTTAAGCTAGGAACATTTAATTTATCTTTTACCTTAATTTACAAAAATACAGACAGACAAAAATACTGGTAGCTATATGGCAGCTTTTTATTTCCTTTTGTGATTTCCAAGCTCATTGAAGCTAGAGATTGTAGTTTATCAAGAGAGTTGTTTTTTTTTTTTAAACGAAGAATAAAAAAATACTAGTAGTGGCTTCTCTGCATAGTGCGGAAAGTTGATTTGAAGCATATATTGATCATCTTTAGAGGACTTCGTGGAGACAGGCCAAGAAGATTGTCGCTGGAAGGTCATAGGTTCCCTGAGGTGAAGTATGTATTTGGTCCTGTGCAATATTATCATGTGTGTAGATTCTTTTTTTGTTTGTTTTAAATAGAGATGGGGTCTCACTATGTTGCCAGGCTGGCCTCGAACTCCTGGGCTAAAGTGATCCTCCCACCTCAGCCTTCCAAAGTGCTGGGATTACAGGCATGAGCCACTGCGCCTGGCCCTGTGTGTAGATTCATGTGACTACCACCACAGGCAAGACACAGAAGACTTCCATTACAAGCATCCCCGTGTTGCCCTCTCATAATCATTGCCACCTCTCTCCCTGGCCCTCTCCTTAATCCCTGACAACCACTTACTGTTCTCCATCTCAGTCATTTTGTTATTTTGAGAATGTTATATAAATGGAATCAATATATACCCTCTTGAGATTGGCTTTTTTTACTCAGCATAATTCCCTTGAGATCCATCCAAGGTTTTGGATGTATCACTAGTTTGTTCCTTGTTATTGTTGAGCATATAGTGCAGATATATCACTTAGTTTTAACAGCTAAGGTATCTATTTAAAGATATCATCTTAAAACTAAATGTTTCTTTGCACAAATTCATGCAACTTTCATATAAGCATTAAACCATATAGCTGCATCTACATAAGTATAATTAGCAAAATCACTGAACATGCCACTTCCTGCCTCCGTCTGCGGTGTTGACATATGAGGTACAGGAATCCGAGAGTCAACTGTTCTCATCACGGTGGCCACTGAGGGCAGTGAAATCACTTTGATAGCACCAGTACCCAGATGTTTGAAACTTAAAAGTATTTCTTTAATTTTTCATAAACCCATCATAAAAAAAAATCCCAACTTGAAACTTAACTGTATCTGGATGTTCATATTTTTATCAGTTGTTGAAGTTGTACATTTAAAAAGATATTTCTTGCAAATTTTGTAAATTTCTATGTGCTTTTAAAATAGAAACATTTGTATAACAAGGAAGGATGAAAATAAAACAAATTCAAATACGTGAATAGTCCTGGCTGAGGCCAGAACTAAATTTGGTTATTTGCAAGTTTTACTGTGATTAACTGTACTTTCTAATGTATTTGGAAGACTGGAAGTCTTAATTCCATGTTGATGGGTGAAACTTATTTTTCTGAAAAATGAAGTAACTGAGAATGCTGCTTCAGAATGTCTTGTATCTCCTTAGATAACTAATTTGTATTGCCATTCTTTATTTACTATAAAGGAAGTTGTCATACAAGTTCTATATTAGAACTGTCAAACTGCCTCCTCTTGGTTTTTGCCTATTATTATTTCTCTGTGAGTTGTTACTCCTTGGTTTTTATATGCTCCTAACAAAGATGCTTTCCCTGACTATCCTACATTATTTGCTGCTTGCCATTGAAATTTCATTTCAGTGTGGAGAAATGAAATACTAGTTTCTAAGTTAAAAAAAAAAAAGACACATGGTCCTTTATTTTTAAGCAATAGAATGTGTAAAAAGTTTTCTCTTTTAATTTGAAAAAGAGATGCATGGTTGGTATTTAAGTAGTATGTCATCATATTTGAAATGCCTTTTGTGACATTTTTGAGTATTTCCTTCTCTGACCAAAACAACTTGTTCCCCTCTCATCCCATGGTTTAACATAAGTTTAAAAGCTGTTGTGGGTGGATTGCATAGCTAAACATCACAGAGCATGATATTAAATGGCTGCTATTTAAATAAGTATGTGACCTTGCCCTAAAGCTATAATACTGGCAGGGCATGGTGGCTCACGCCTATAATCCCAGAACTTTGGGAGGGCGAGGCAAGCGGATCACCTGAGGTCAGGAGTTCAGGACCAGCCTAGCCACAACATGGTGAAACCCCATCTCTACTAAAAATACAAAAATTAGCTGGGCATGGTGGCAGGCGCCTACAATCCCAGCTACTCAGGAGGCTGAGGCAGGAGAATTGCTTGACCCCAGGAAGTGGAGGTTGCAGTTAGCAACCACTCCACTGCACTCCAGCCTGAGCGACAGAGTGAGACTCCGTCTCAAAAAAAAAAAAAAAAGAAAAAAGCTATAGTACCTAATGTTTTCATTGTGTCATTGAAACTATAGCTGACTGGTATGTATACTAAGTGTTCATTGATCTAAACCAGATATAAGTCATCAACTTTTCTGAAACTTAGTTGTGTCAGAGATGAACCACCTGCTCACTGAACCGTCTTAGTAACCAGACAGTGATGAAGCGTATAATTCTAATGTTGGCAATAGGACATTGCTAACAGTGCGTTTAACTGCAATATTTTAACTACAGTAATTTTTCTGTTTATTTTTCTATCCACTCAGTAGAATTTGTGGTTGAATTCCACCTTCACTGCCATAGTTTTTTACCACATTCCTAATGGTTTTCAACCTCTATACTGTAGTAGAAAATTCATCTAACTACTGAATTTAATTTTAGCATAATACTGGATCAAATCATTTGAATTTTCATTCCTGTCATTTTTGATTTTTAAAAAATGAAACAAAACTAAACAAAACCCTAGGAAAAAAAGGAATGGCTTCTTTCCAGCTAGCCAATTAAAACTTCCAGTATCTCCCCAAATAAAGCCTTAGGTTTCTTTTAACCTCTTAATGGTTAATTGAAAAGAGTACAGAAACTGTCAAAATACTTACCCAATCAATGGGGGGAAAAGCTATGGCTTCAGGGACAGGAGAGTGATGAGAATTTTTTAGAAAATACTATTATGCGTCAAAAGCATTTGAACCTGATTTTTAAAGACAATGAAGTTTTCCACATATCGAAGTATTCAAAACATCTTCCATCCACAAAAATTTATCTTTAAGTTTTGTAAATATCAAGTAAGTATAGATGATATTTATTTTATATATTCCTATGGAAAAAATGCTACTTTAATGTTCTGACGTTTGTGATTATTTGCCAGTCTTTACTTTTTAACTTATTAAAAAGTTAAATACTTATTAAGGTTTCTCTATGTAAAACAATTTAAATTGTCTTTTGATTTTTAGGGAAATATCTAAATGTGGGAAATTTCCAATGCAACCTTAATATTAGGTTGTATTATTTATAGAGCTAAAGTTAATGCATTTTTGAATTTCTCAGGAGCACTGCAAGGCAAAAAAATACTCCAAATAAAAATGATATATGTAAGTTGGCAATGTCTTCAGTCACAATAAAAAAATTTTTAGCAAACAGCTGCTGACTCTTTCTTTAGAAATGACTTACACATGTTGTTTGTAGCAGTAGTTGATGAACTACTGAAGCTAATGTCTTTATTCACCGGATGTCTGCTATTAGGATACTATTTGAGCCTTGGAAATTTTAAGCATGAACAATTTAAAAGATGCTTGAGATTATGTATGAAAAGAGGATTTTCATACATAAGCTGAAGCGTAACCTCGTCTCTACAAAAATACAAAAATTAGCCAGGCATGGTGGCACGTGCGTGTAATCCCAGCTACTCAAGAGGCTGAGATAGAAGAATTGCTTGAACCTGGGAGGTGGGGGTTGCATTGAGCCGAGATCACGCCATTGCACTCCAGCCTGGGTGATAGAGGGAGACTCTTTGAAAAAGAGGATCTGAGCGGTTTTAACCAGCCTTTTTTCTTTTTTCCTTCAGAGGGTATTGTACATCATTGGCCTCTGGTCCTTTTGCAAGATAATCAGTATGTCTTCATTTTTTCTTAGATGTGGATCTTGAGTGCTTCTAGTGGTTCCTATGATGGCAATACTGGAAGGATCATGGCTTTTAAAGTTAACAGCATGATTCAAGTACTGATTTTGACCCTTTCTGTGTGACCTGTCACAGAATTACCTTGACTATGGGTCTTATTTTTCTCATCTCTGAAATGAGCTGACAGCTACCTAGTAAATCCCATGGGGTTGTTAGGATCAAATGACACATTCATTCACAATGTTTATTAAACGAATAAATGTGCCACTTGCAGAAATGCCTTCTAAAGTCCAAAATTCTATACAGATGTTAAAAGTTTATCACTGTCATAGGGTAGATAAGAATGTCAGGGAGTTACTGAAGCCAAGAGTTCTTTCCGAAAGGTAAGGAGAGGTCAATGCATGAAGTGCCTGCTGCTGCGAGGGCTGGAGAGGTAAGTTTTAAGAAGACTGTGTGGACTCAAGGACCAGAAGGTGGTTGTTGCCTTTGACTAGATCCATGTGGATGGAGTAGTAGGAACAAAGCCTCATTGTTGAGTGGGCAGGGAGCAAGTGGAGATAGTGTTTGTAGGCAACTCTGCTGAGAAACCAGATTGCAGAGGGGGAAGAGGGCATGAGTAGGAGAGGAAAGTGGGGGTGGAAGGAGAGTTGTTTGAAGCTGAGAGACTTGAGCTTATGGTAAATGCTTATGGTGAGGACACGATTAGATGGAGAGGCTGAAGAGAGTATAGAGAGAAGAGTTCCTGAGAAAGGGAAACAGGGTCGGAGCACAGTTTTGAAGGGATTGGCCTTAGATGGGAAGGACCCCTTTATTGGGGCTGGCACTATGGAAGAGAGGGGAGATGTAGATGTGGGGGGATTTGGGTGGGGGAAGTTGCGGGAGCTTTTCTCTGCAGTTGAAGGGGAGCTTATCTGTTAAAAACAAGGGGAGTAGGGCTTGGGGCTTGAGAAATTCACAGGAGGGAGAGACAGACACATGTCCAGATTACTAAAGAAGTACGAGAAATGCTTGGGAGGCTCATGCCAAGCGCTAGGGGCCCTGAGTTGGGCCTGGCAGACCGATGGGAAGAGGGGGAGTGGTTGTTCAGCAAATCTTGAAAGAAACAGCATTTGAGCACTTAGGAAGGAAGCAAGCTAGGAAATGAAATGTCACATAAAAGCCTAATGGTTCTTGCTCTAACCAATTCTACTGGAATACAAAATGTCACTAATCAGAACCTTGTTTTCCTGCCCTTGGGACTTAGGTCATGTGAATAATGGTATAGCTGAGGGTTTTATAGCATGTTATTGTCATAATTTAGTACATCCAGTAAATTAATAATCCACTATAATTATAACAATATTTGTCTTGAAGATAAAGAAAAATTCAAAAATGTCCCTGAGAGAAAAATGTAAAAATGTTTAAAAAATGGATCACTTAGGGCAAATATTTGAACCTTTAGTTTGTTTTTATCTTAGCTCCTAAAATGGAATCTTCCTGTATATCAGTCTTTTTAGCCTTTCTGGGGTTAAGAGAATAATAATTTGCACTGTAGTGATATTTTAACTGTGATAATTTTCAGCTGTGACTATTTTTTACAAGAGTAATCTTTTCAGCTCTAAGATTCTTTGACTTCATTGAATTATTTTTGACCTTAAAAACTGAATCTCAATGATTTGAAAATATTTGACTGCAAACTTAGTGTAAGAGTTTGGTAAAGTTGTTTTGTAAGTGTCCATGGACTCTTAAAAAGGTAAGATACATCATTTCTTTCTGTAAAATGTAAGGCACTTAGATGTTGAAGGATATCATCCTGTGAGTTTTCCTCACATGATGAGTCAGTCTCAAGCCCTTGGTAACCCATGTGTAAACGGGAACGTACTGTACTCAAAATGCGTACATTTCCCAAAGGACAAGTTTCCCACCCCCAGATGGTGAAGGGAGACATGAATTTTTTAAGAATTAGAAAATATATATTTGCTTCTTATTTCCTCTTCATCTGTTTAGATGTATTTAAAAAACTGTGGTGTCATCTGTGAGTCAACACATAAATCCCTTTACCTAAGGATCACTTTACTAAAGGTATATTCAGACACTCTGAGTAAAAAGACAGTGGTGGTGATAAACTTACAAGATCTAATGAGGTAAGTTTTATTTTTGAAAATTTATATGGACTGCTTAGTTTTTGAAATTTTTTGGAATCATTTTAATGTCTTCTCCCTAAAGCATTTCCATGCCACATGCACATGTACTCCGAGGGTAGTCTCAGCTGCCTGCATTCAACCTGTACTGCTCTCGTCAGCACTGCACTCAGCAACTTGGTAGCTCCTGTGTTGAAAAATATGATGACCGTAAAAATCAATTCTTCATAAAATTGCTACTTGAGGAATTAAGACTTTTTTTCTGAGTCTTTCCACTTTTTCCCCCGTTTAGACATCAGCGTTACTTGCTGAAAATAAATTTCACCCCGAAGTCTTTTTTTTTTTTTTTGAGACAGAGTCTGACTCTGTTGCCCAGGCTGGAATGCAGTGGTGCTATCTTGGCTCACTGCAAGCTCTGCCTCCCAGGCTCAAGCGATTCTCCTGCCTCAGCCTCCGAGTAGCTGGGATTACAGGTGTGTGCCACCATGCCTGGCTAATTTTTGTATTTTTAGTAGAGATGGGGTTTCACTATGTTGGCCAGGCTGGTCTCGAACTCCTGACCTCAAGTGATCAGCCCGCCTCGGCCTCCCAAAGTTCTGGGATTACAGGTGTGAGCCACCGTGCCCGGCCCTGATATCATTCTTTAATTTGTGTGTATGCATGTGTATGTGTCAAAAGTTTAAAACACAAAGGAGACAATTGGATATTAAGAGGTACATCCGGCTATGATGGTGTGAAGAGGTCAGCCAGTTCTCCTTGCAAGAAACAAGTATAAAACTAAAGTTGTCAAAACCAACCATTTGGGATCTCTGGAAATTAACCAAAGGCAGATGAGAAATTGGGTTATTTCTGAAAAGCTTCTAGAGCTTTGGGTGGGAACCTGGAGTCTGTGGCCTTCCTACCTGGGGCTTCCGTCACCCCTCAAACCTCCTGGCTTTTCTAGCCCTGAGCTGGTATGAAAACCAGCAGCTTTGTTGCCTGAGGTGGTGAATAATAGTGGAGGTTGGGTAGTGCAGAACCCATGATGTCAGTTAAAAGTGGTGAGCTTGGAAGGAAACAAATGGAGCAAACTCCGTTTTGCTAGCCTGAGATTGCAATTCCAGATAGGACAGGTGGTGGTCAGCAGAAATTTAATGTGGACCTCCTGAAACAGAGAGGCAGAGAAAGGCCATGGTTGAGACTTGAGAGCGCCCTATGAGACAGAAAAGCCTAGACAAACATGAGACTGGCCTTTGAGTGAGCTGCTTAGCCTACACTCAGATCCACCCATGGTGCATAGAAGCCCTCCGAGAGACTGGAGGTGTTTAACCAGCACAGCCTCCTCTGACATTTAGCTATGCAGGAGTGACCCTGGGGAAGCCAGACCAAAAGATAGACTGTAAAACAGACTGTAAAAAAGACTAAGCAGAGACATCAGCAGCTACATTCTCTTGTGTGGGATACAGATGCTGCAGTTACATTCAATCAAGCTGTAAAAAAAAAATGAAGCTATGTCAGAATTAATACTTGCTAAATCGTCTAGTTTTCAACCAGAAATTATGAGTAAGACAAAGAAGAAAGTGAGACCCATACTCAGGAAACAAGCAGTCCAAAGAAACTGTGTGGGCCTAGAAGTTGGATTTAACCCACAAAAACTTCAAAGCAGCAACTGTAAATATGAAGTATTAAAGGAACGTATGTCTAAAGAATACAGAGTAAGACATTAACACTAACGTACTCATTCCCTAGCTTTATCAAATCAGGATGCCATATTTTCAATCAAACAGGATGCCATATTTTCTAAAGAATTTTAAAAATATTTTTGCTTAAAACTTTGAACATAGACATGAAAGTAGAGTGAGTAACATAGTGATTCCATGTACTCATCACCAGATCACCAGCCTCAACAATTATCCATTCAAGCTTATCGACTCTTTTCTTTTTCTTTTCTTTTTTTTGAGATGGAGTTTCGCTCTTGTTGCCCAGGCTGGAGTGCAATGGCACGATCTCGGCTCACTGCAACCTCCACCTCCCGGGTTCAAGCGATTCTCCTGTCTCAGCCTCCCGAGTAGCAGGGATTACAGGCATGCACCACCACACCGGGCTAATTTTGTATTTTTAGTAGAGACGGGGTTTCTCCATGTTGGTCAGGCTGGTTGCCAACTCCCGACTTCAGGTGATCTACCTGCCTCAGCCTCCCAAAGTGCTGGGATTACAGGCGTGAGCCCCTGCACCCGGCCCCAAGCTTATCAACTCTTATTTCATCTTGGGCCCCTACCTACTTCCTTTTTTTGAAATCATTTTTGAAAAAATTTTGAAAGGATTTTTACATAACATCTTAAAACTACCATAAGGAGCAAATAAACAAGGAGTAACAAATCTTGTTATTCTTTTTAGGACAATGTAGATGATCAAATGATATCTGTCTCTCCTGTCCTGAACTCTTAGGAATGTTTTTGGGTTTGTTTGGCGTTTGTTTTGTTTTTCAGAAGTGTAGCCATTTTATTCAACTATTCCTTTCCGGGTGGACTTTCAGTCTGGTTTAAGTTTTTGACAGTACAAATAAAGCTAAAATAAACATTTTGTATATATTTAAAAAAAAACATACCTGTGAGACTAGTATTATGATCCCATTTCACAAAGGAGGAAAGAAGTTACCCCATAGCCAAATTGTCAGAGCTACTCTTGTTTCTACAGCAGACTGTAAAACATGCCCCCCTAGGTTATTAAAGCACTAATCTATCAGTCTATCTAGGTGTTTGGTGACATTTGTCAAAAACAAAAATTTTGTTTTGATCATTAGTGATATGAGTTGTTGCTCCTGAGAAAAATTAGCCAAAGGGTCAATTACTTCCTGAACAGTCCCTTAAAAGTGATCATAGGACCATGCTGTTGGAAGGAGGCTACATGTTCAGCTCGTGTGTGTGTATACACACACACACATCATTTAAGCTTAAGATGGGCAATTTAGATCACAATTATTTATTATAAAATTAATTTGAAATTTGATCTAGGAAAACAGAATTCCTTTATAGTCTAATTCTTGAGATATGCCAGATAAACGATGCTCTACACCAGGGGTGTCCAATCTTTAGGCTTCCCTGGGCCACACTGGAAGAATTGTCTTGGGCCACACATAAAATACACTAACGATAGCTGATGAGCTAAAAAAAAAAAAAAAAATCACAAAAAACCATCATAATATTTTAAGAAAGTTTACGAATTTGTGTTGGGCCACATTCAAAGCCATCCTGGGCTACATGCCAGGAATCAGACAAGCTTTGCTCTACACTGTTCATGTTATTTATATTTAATAAAATACCCAAATATTATAATATAGTGATAATACTTGCTGAAGTAATTTCATTAGGATATAACATCTACCAGGAAAAAATCAGTCTTTATTCAGCAGATATTACTGAGTACATGTCAGGCTGTGCACATAGTTATAATGGTGAAAAGGACTGTTAGTGCTTTTGAGGAATTCACTGTTTACTGAAAGAGACACAGCATTATAAAATGTGTTATAAAATGGAGGCAGAGTCAAGATACCATGGGAAAAAATTGGGAGATCCAACTTTGGAGGTCTCTAATAATCTCATAGAGGAGGTGCCATTTGATCTGTCTTCTTAAATGTTGGAAAATACTAGGCTAAGAGATTAGAGTCTAGAGGGACCCATGCTAGCATCATCTATATAGCATGGCTTAAAAACTGTTTATGTCTAAGAAATTAAAAACCAGAAAAAGGCTGGTCACGGTGGCTTATGCACTTTGGGAGGCTGAGGTAGGTGGATCACTTGAGGTCAGGAGCTCGAGACTAGCCTGCCTAACATGGTGAAACCCCGTCTCTACTAAAAATACAAAAATTAGCCGGGCGTGGTGGTGCATGCCTACAATCCTAGCTACTTGGGAGGCTGAGGCAGGAGAATCACTTGAACCCAGGAGGTGGAGGTTGCAGTGAGCTGAGATCACGCCACTGCACTCCAGCCTGGGGGACAGAGTGAGATGCCATCTCAAAAAAAAAAAAAAAAAAAAAAAAGGCAAAAGAAATGAAGCCATTATTACTAAAGTGTAAGGGAGAACAAAATAGAATATTAATAATGAAATAGCTAACAAAACTGAGAAACCTAGATGCACAGCTTATTGAAAAAAAAAAGCACGGTCTGTTAGTCTATATATATATAAGTCAAACGGAAAAAGAAGACAGGCATGGCGGTGTGCACCTGTAGTTCCAGCTACTCAGGAGGCTGAGGCAGGATGACTTGAGGCCAGAAGTTCAAGGCTACTGTAGTGCACTATGATGGCACCTCTGAATAGCCACTGCACTCCAGCTTAGGCAAGACGGGGCAACACCCCATCATAAAAAAAAAAAAAAAGGAAAAAATTCTCCATTTATTTTCAATCCATCCAGATTTTCTCAAAACTCAGAACTATAAATGAAACCCAACTATATGTAAATTAATCTACCTAAAATATGTTCAGTATTTTCATTCATTTTTCAAAATGGAATAATGTGTGAGAGAAGTTTAAATGGCACTGATTATCTACCAAACCTACAATGGCTCAAAGGCTAAATCATAAGAAATTTTCATGTGTGTACAACAACTTTTCTTTCTAGTCATACTCTTTGCATAAGTAGAGTTTTAAAAATTCCTAGATATTTTAATATCTTTATTGGAGATGTAAATGATATGTAGGACTTCGTGGGCCAAAAAAAGAAAAATGCCTTTATAATTTATTTATTTATTTATTTTTGAGATGGGGGGGTTTCACTCTGTCGCCCAGGCTGGAGTGCAGTGATGTCATCTCGGCTCACTGCAGCCTCTGCCTCCTGGGCTCAAGCAATTCTCCCACCTCATTCTCCCGAGTAGCTGGAATCACAGGCACACGCCACCACACTGGGATAATTTTTTGTATTTTTGGTAGAGACAGGGTTTCTCCGTGTTGTCCAGGCTGGTCTCAAACTCCTGAGCTCAAGTGATCCACCCTTCTTGGCCTCTCAAAGTGCTTGGATTACAGGCGTGAGCCACTGTGCCCAACCTATAATTTAGATTAAGACAAATTGTTTAAAATTACTTATATAATTTTTTTTCCCTTAGAGACAGGGTCTCCGTCACCCGGGCTGGAGTGCAATGGTGCGATCATAGCTTACCGTAGCCTCAGACTCCTAGGCCCATGCAATCCTCCTGACTAGGCCTCCCAAAGTGCTAGGACTGCAGGTGTAAGCCACCGTATCTGGCCTGGTACAGGAATGTTATTGAAACCTGACATTCCATCGGTATACACAGAGAAGTTTATATGGCTTTGGGCCAGTTAGGGTGTGAGGGGTCTCCTGATGGACCCTGGACCCTGTGCTACCCTCTGTGGTTGTGACCTGAGCCAGGGCCTCTGTACTTTGCACCCTCTTTGCCCTGAAGTGAACTGCTATTTGATCAGTGTCCACACTGCCCCAGAGGAATGCAGAAACTTGTGCACCTGTCACATGCAAAACACAGGGCAGTAGGACGATGGCATCACTCCAGCCATCTCCAGAGGCTCGTCTCACCACTAATGCCATTCTTTTGGTGCTAAGTTGGATGCTGCAGGGAAGTGGAGCCCAGGTGTTGTCTGATTCTCCTTCAGCTTGTCTGGGGCTCTTACACAATGCTACAGTCTCAACCCTCACCTCCTGGGTTGAACCCAGGGAGTTTCTTACTCTGCTTTCATCCTCCCATCCTCTCTACTTCCTGACTTCTGCCCCACATTTATTTTCCTGGGTACAGAAAAGCTATTCTGGTATCATAAAATTTCTCTACCCTATGACCCTAGAAAACGTTTCTTCCAGCAAAGCCTGTGTTTCAAGACTATTGTCTCATCATAGACTCAATAAAGTCTAATTCGAAATTAAATTATCATACTTTTGCTGTCACAATTTCTCATTCTAAACCAATTTCCAATGCAGCTTTAGATTTGAGATTTTAGAATAGAATGTTCCCTAGAGGAGTCCCAGGAGTAATTAGAGATCATATCCACAGATTAAGGTGGATAATGTTAAAAAAACTCACCATGCCTGTAAGTATTAGTGATAATTTTCACAGGTATCTGAAGGAAAGGAGAATGGGTTAAGGGAGAGGGGAAAAAAGAAAGTCAGACTTTTATCACACATGATAAAGTGGAAAAAAATCAATTGACACTCATTTTTAAATTGTTACATAATTCTTCACAAACAGAAAACTCGAAAGAGGAGTTAATACACGTCCATGAACCCATATTCCAGCTTTGATAGTTAACACGGTTTTGCTGATCTCATTTCATTTATCCTCCATTAATTTGGTAGGCCTTTCTAAGTGATAAAGATACATTAGAAATTAACAGATCTTACAAAATTAACAATAATGCTTTATTCTCTAATACCTAGTCTATATTCAAATTCTCTCATTATATCAAAGGTGTGGCTTTACACACACTTGGTTAACGCAAATCAGGACCCAAACGCCATGCAAATGTTGCATTTGCTTGTTCTGTTTCAGTACCAGTCATTTGCCTCTGCTCTTGGATCCATTCACTGTCCTGTCTCCTCCTTGCTCAGCTGGTATCCTGCACATTTTTCTTCTCAAGCTTCTTTGCCACTGGCTTCCCGTTGAGTTCAGCCAATGGGAAATACACGGAGGAGACTCAAAGGATGGGAGGAGGGAAAAAGCCAGGGCATTTCTCCCAGCCTCTGCCTCTTGACAGTGACCACTTCTCTAGCCCTCCAGCAGCCTCCACCTGATTCAATTCTTCAGGTAGCCCCCACTCCTGGGTTCTGGTCGCATCATCTCCTCTTCCTTAGTCCTTCCAGCTCTAGGGGAGGTGCTGGCTTCCTGAAGGAGCATAGCTCTGGGTTGCCTCAACATTCCATTTGGCTTTTCAGCTCTTTCAGCTCTTGTGAAACTAGTTCCCTGTGTTAAATTCCTCTGCCAAACTACCTGGTACAGGCTATTTTTTCCTGGACAGGTCCTGAATGACAAAGGCTTTTCCCCTTCTTTCCATTTCTTTACACCCTCTCTCCCTTTTTTAATTCTTTTTTTGCTATTGTTTCTTCCTCAAGCGTCTTTTAATTTTTTCCTCTATTTTCTATACTTCTTGCAAACTGGCAGTCATGTCAGATCTAGAGCCATGCTGGGCAATATGAGAGCTGCCAGCCCCATGTGGTTATTTAAATGTCAACTTAGGCCGGGCACAGTGGCTCACGCCTGTAATCCCAGCACTTTGGGAGGCTGAGGCAGGTGAATCACTTGAGGTCAGGAGTTCGAGACCAGCCTGGCCACCATGGTGAAACCCCGTCTCTACTAAAAATACAAAAATTAGCTGGGCATGGTGGCGGGCACCTGTAATCCCAGCTACTCAGGAGGCTTAGGCAAGAGAATCACTTGAACCTGGGAGGCAGAGGTTGCAGTGAGCCGAGATTTTGCCATTGCACTCCAGCCTGGGTGACGAGAGTGAAACTCTGTATCAAAAAAAAAAAAGTAAACTTTAATTAGTTAAATGAAACAAAAAAATTTGCACTGGCCTCATTTCAAGTGCTCAGTGGGCACACGTGGTTAGTCACTGCCACATTGGACAGGGCAGATACAGAACATTTCCAGCATGGCAGAAAGTTCAGCTTGACGTTGCCATTCTAGAAGCTTGATTAAATTCAAGTTCAATACTTTTAGGCAAGAATACTTACAGAGAAGGCTTGTGTTGGGAGAACTTGTTGCTTAAAAATCATTCGGAGCTGCTGAGAAAGTAACAATTTCTCATCAGAATCACCTGTGCGTGTTTGTAAAATGCAGATTCCTCCCCCCGCACCCCTTTAATCTCAGGGTGTAAGGCCTAGTTTATTAATTTTAACAAGCTCTCAGATGACTCTGTTGCACTCTGTCATTTGAAACCTTGGTTTTAAGACAATCTTAACTGTCTTCAAGACCAAACATTCAAGCTATGAGACCCTGTCTCTCCTACATGTGGTGTTAAAAGTTCTTTCTCTTATGAAATATGATGATGTGATATATGATGGTTGTATTTTCTTTTGTTTTTACTGGCAAAATTAAAAATTGGCACCTAATATTCTCTCCGTTTTCAAGGTGGTTGACTTTACTAGTCTGGTAAATTCAAGAATCTGGGAGCCACTAATACAGTCTATCTGATGTGGATTGTAAGTAGGAAATGAGGTAAATGGACCATCATACCATTTTACAGTTGTAGGAAATATGTTAGGGTTGCCCAGAATCTCAATCCATATTAAATGTCAGAAAACAAATTGACAAGAACAAAACAGAGATGGCAGGTGGAAGCAGGTCATTACCAGTTTCTGACCTCAACTCTGGGGCTTCCCGGCAGAGTCTGCTTGCCTGAAGTCTCTAGGACAGAGCCCACATTTTGCACATGGTTATATGTCAAAACCACAGTCAGCTAAAACAATAAGAAAAGCTCAGGTATTTTAATGATTTGCTGAATTTCCTGGAAATTCCAGGTATGTCTAGAAAATCCTGACATTCTCAAACCAGTCAGTTACATTAAAGTACAGGCCGGGTGCGGTGGCTCACGCCTATAATCCCAGCACTTTGGGAGGCCGAGGCAGGTGGATCACTTGAGGTCAGGAGTTCGAGACCAGCCGGGGTAACATGGCGAAACCTCATCTCTACTAAAAAAAATACAACAATTAGCTGGGCGTGGTGCTGGCGCCTGTAATCCCAGCTACTCAGGAGGCTGAGGCAGGAGAATTGCTTGAACCCAGGAGGTGGAGGTTGCAGGGAGCCGAGATTACACCACTGCACTCCAGCCTGGGCAACAGAGGGAGATTCTATCTCAAAAAAAAAAAAAAAAAAAAAAGTATGTGATCAGAATTATAGACAGAAAGGCCAGGCTCAGTGGCTCATGCCTGTAATCCCAGCACTTGGGGAGACTGAGGTGGGAGGATTGCTTGAGGTCAGAAGTTTGAGACCAGCCTGGGCAACATAGCAAGACTCGGTCTCTACAAAAAATTAAAAAATTAACCAGGTATAGTGGTGCACAACTGTAGTCCCAGCTACTCCAGGGATTGAGGCAGGAGGATCCCTTGAACCCAGGAGTTTGATGATACAATGAACTATGATAGTTCCACTGCACTTCACTCTGGGTGACAAAGTGAGACCCTGTCTCCTAAAAAAAAAAAAAAAATGTAGGGGTAAGCACCCAGGAAAACTTAAAGCCATGGATGAAAAAGGGAAGATGCATCATCAACTAGAGACACAGGAACAATCAGAGGTGGAGAAAAGAGCATCGTATTTGGCCAGGAGGAATCACTAGGCAACTTAGGGAGCACTATGTGGGTGAATGGTGGGAACTTAGTCAGATTTTAGCAGGTTAAGGTAGGACTAGGTGGTGAGGAGATGGCTGAGACAAGTACTTAGGGAGAAGTCTGACCAAGGGAGGAGGAGAGAGGAAGCCTCTGGGGGCATCAGGAACAACAGACATTCCCTCACCCTCCATGGCAGGATGGGTGGAACTGTGGGGTGGAGCCTCTGCCCAATGCTGAACTCAGGTGTTGGCTGTCATTTTAGTTTTCTGACTGCTTTGGGCCAAGTTTGGATAATATATGAAACCAAAGGCTTTACTAGTATTCAGAAAAAGGAGAGAGAGCAAGACAGAGCAATGATGGAAGGCCCCATGGAGTTCTGGAATATTCCTGGGGGGCTGAGACAGGGAGGGAAGTAGCCAGGGAAGCTGTGAGTAGAGAAAGCAGGCTTGGTAAACTGGAAGGAAGGAGGACTCTAGAATCCAACAGGCTGGTGAGGGCTGGAGTTTGGATCCCTGATTATCTGCATGGCCCTGATGTCCCTGCGCCTGTTTATCTGCAAAACGGAGGGTTTCCTATTTCACAGGGTTATTGTGGGGGTGAAAGGAGAGGAGCTGTAGCGTCTAACATAATCATAGACATTCAATAACACCCCCTCCCTGTTTTGCATTTGCTTATAAAAAGTCATTACAATATAATTATTTTTGGACAGTAAAAAAATAAAAGTTTTATTTTTGAGGTAGGGTCTTGCTGTGTCACCCAGGCTGGGGTGCAGTAGAACAATCATGACTTACTGCAGCCTTGGCCTCCTGGGCTCAAGCAATCCTCCTGCCTCAGCCTAATGAATAGCTGGGACTACAAGCACACACTACCATGCCTGGCTAAGTTTTAAAGTGTTTTGTAGAGACAAGGGTATCATCATGTTGCCCAGGCTGGTCTCGAACCCCTGGCCTCAAGCAGTCCTCCTGCCTAAACCTCCCGAGTTGCTGGGATTACAGGCATGTGCCACCTTGCCCAGCTCTGATTTAATATTAATAGTCAACATATATCATTCAATCTATAATTTTGTGAGTTTTCCCCCAATTTGACACATTGCTTTACAAAAAAATAAAATTGCTTATTTGTAATTTCAACCCACAGTGGCAGAGTGAAGAAACTGAGCTTCATTGGAACCAGGAAGATCTCATTCAGCGGATGATAACCTCTTACATTTATGCTACAATTTTCATTTTGTAAAGTTGTTTTATAGTTTTGATTGTGTTTGATTCTGATGATGAGAGGTGGAACAGATGATAGGATTCCTATTTTGCAAGTGAAAAAGCAAAAACACTTTTGTTTTGTTTTTGAGACGGAGTCTTGCTCTGTCGCCCAGGCTGGAGTGCAGTGGCGTGATCTTGGCTCACTGCAAGTTATGCCTCCCAGGTTCAAACAATTCTCCTGCTGCAGCCTCCCAAGTAGCTGGGACTAGGCTGCATGCCACCATGCCCGGCTAAGTTTTGTATTTTTAGTAGAGACAGGGTTTCACAATGTTGGCCAGGCTGGTCTCAAACTCCTGACCTCAGGTGATCCACCCACCTCAGCCTCCGAAAGCCTGGGATTAAAGGCATGAATTACTGTGACCGGCCCAGCAAAAACACTTTGAAGAGGAAGCGATGATCTCTGGAAGACAGCAAGAGTCGTTTAGCAGTTCATGCCAAAGGAACATTTTTCCTTTTTAAAATAGACTTGCTAGATCAGGAAATGCTATAGGTAACATGTGTTTTGATGTTAGCAGAACACTTGACAAAGTGTCTCACAAAGTCTTTGTGGACACGGGGAACCGTTTTAATGGATAGGAAGCTTGTTATGCAGAAGAGGGAGGAACCCGTCCCTGCAGAGGGGAGAATTAGAATCCATGGACATTATTTCCATACAGGGAAGCAGATTTGGGTTCAGCTCAAGAAAGAACTTTCTAATAAAGAGAGGCGGGCGGATCACGAGGTCAGGAGATCAAGACCATCCTGGCTAACACGGTGAAACCCCGTCTCTACTAAAAATACAAAAAAGTAGCCGGCCGAGGCTGTAGTCCTAGCTACTCGGGAGGCTGAGGCAGGAGAATGGCATGAACTCGGGAGGCGGAGTTTGCAGTGAGCCGAGATCGCGACACTGCACTCCAGCCTGGGCGACAGAGCGAGACTCCATCTCAAAAAAAAAAAAGACCAGCTCTTTTGTGAGAGAAGTTGGTCTCGTCTGGAGTCAGACAATGGGCAGTGACCCCAAAATAGTGAAGAAAGAGAAGGGATTAGTGCCAATCTGGATGGATTGCTTCACTCCGACTGTCCCAGTAACATTTATTTATGGTTTTTTCGAGACAGAATTTTGCTCTTGTTGCCCAGGCTGGAGTGCAATGGCGCAATCTCGGCTCACTGCAACCTCCACCTCCCAGGTTCAAGCAATTCTCCTGCCTCAGCCTCCCTAGTAGCTGGGATTACAGGCATGCACCACCATGCCTGGATAATTTTTGTATTATTAGTAGTATTAGAATTAATATTAGTGTTATTTTGTATTATTATCATGTCTCAAACTCCTGACCTCAGGTGATCCGCCAGCCTCAGCCTCCCAAGGTGCTGGGATTACAGGCGTGAGCCACCGCGCCCAGCCTCCCAGTAGCATTTTTATTGATAACTGTCATAAAGTCAAAGAAGTCACATTCAGCAGCTCTGTAGTTGTCAAAGCTGAGAGTGATATTTATTACTTTAGACAACAATTCATGTTGAGAGAAAGATCTTTTTTTTTTTGAGACAGAGTCTCGCTCTGTCACCAGGCTGGAGTGCAGTGGCATGATCTCGGCTCACTGCAAACTCCGCCTCCCGGGTTCAAGCGATTCTCCTGCCTCAGCCTCCGGAGTAGCTAGGGTTACAGGTGCATGCCACCACGCCCAGCTAATTTTTGTATTTTTAGTAGACGGGGTTTCACCATGTTGACCAGGATGGTCTCGATCTCCTGACTTCGTGATCCACCCACCTCGACCTCCCAAAGTGCTGGGATTACAGGCGTGAGCCACCGTGCCTGGCTGAGAGAAAGATCTTAAACAGTGGATGAAAATGTAATATGGACATATGTAAAAGCTTGTTCTTGCTTAAAAAGAATTTGCAGTCCAAGTACAGGGCAGAGGAGACGCTGTTACGTAGCCTGTGCATTACAGGTTGCCTTTGTTGGTGCAAATTCAGTATGAATCAAGAGGCAGGAACTGCCAGAGGAGACGGACAGGCTGCCTTGGGGTCACCGGGCACATGAGGACCAGCTGAAAGCCCCTGGGATGTTCAGCCTGGAGATGGGAATAGTAGCGCGAGCGAGGAGTGGAAGGGTAATAGGAAGCTTGTTGTTTCCAAGTTGGGGGGCCCCTGGCCTTAGAGGGGAGAATTAGATTTCACGAACAGTAATTACATACAGGGAAGTCGATTTGGGTTCAACTGAAGAGAAAATTTTCTAACAGTTTGAGCTGTTCAATAGGGAGATGGGCTGTTTTGTGAGGCTGTGATTTCCTTGTCCACAGAAGTGGATAATTTACTATTTATTAAGGATATTTTGGAGGGCATTGTGTAGGGAATGGGAACGTGGACACAGTGAAAATCAAGAGGATAACTTTTACTTCATTCCCTCAACAACCCTGGCGATGTTATCATCGCCATCTTGCAGATGAGAAAACTGAGATGTCGAGAGGGTAGGAGGCAAAACCAAGACTTGGACCCAGGTGTTTTGTGGCAGTCTTCGTTTTCTCCCCCTTTCCAACCCTACAATTTTAAGATGGAAACAATCTCTCATCCAAGATGGGTCCTGGGACAGTTTTGCTTCCAACGGTCTCAATTTGCCTATGTAGGAAACGGGTATATTGATTTCCTCTCCTTCCGTGTTCTTCAAGAAGGTTGACAATATCTGTGAGGTGAATGGACTGAGTCCCTTAAAACTCTTCCTACCCGTCAACTAGTTCTACATCAGATATTTTAGGTTTTATTATTTTGAATATTACTCATATTTTGAATAGGTAATACAGGTACAAGGTACAAAATTCAAGTTATACCAAAAAGTGAGCAATGAGGAGCGAATTTTCCTCTCCTATTTATTCTCCAATTGTCCACCTGATTTCCCTCCTAGGAGATGGTTACAGACCACATGTTTAAACCCCCAGATTCACATGTTGAAATCTGAATCCCCAAGGTGATGGCTGTAGGAGATGAGGCCTTCAGCAGGTGATTAGATCATGAGGGTGAAGCCCTCATGAACGGGACCAGTGCCCTTATAAAAGGAACCCCAGTCTCTGGCCAGGCATGGTGGCTCAAGCCTGTAATCTCAGCATTTTGGGAGGCCGAGGCCCATGGATTGCTTGAGCCCAGGAGTTCAAGACCAGCCTGGCCAACATGGCAAAACCCCATCTCTACTAAAAATACAAAAATTAGCCAGGCATGGTGGTGCGTGCCTATAATCCCAGCTACTTGGGAGGCTGAAGCAGGAGAATTGCTTGAACTTGGGAGGTAGAAGTTGCAGTGAGCCAAGATTACGCCACCACACTCCAGCCTGGGCGAGAGAGTGAGACTCAATCTCAAAAAAAAGAAACACTAGTCTCCCTCTCTCCATCATGTGAGGACATAGCGAGAAGACAGCCATCTGCAACCAGGAGAGGACCCTCATGAGAACCTGGCCATGCCCACACCCTGATCTTAAACTTCCAGCCTCCAGAACTGGGAGAGATAAATGTTATTGCATAAGCCACCCAGTCTATGGTATTCTGTTATGGCAGCCTGAGCTAAGACCAATAATACCCATGGTTTCTGGTGCATCCTTCAGGCGATATCTTTTCTGTACATGTACAAGCAAGAACTTATGTATTTTTTTTCCTCACAAATGATGGCATGCTTTACACACAGTTCTTCAGCTTACTTTTTACATTTATTACTATATTAGATCAATCTATGTGAAATTACCAATATCCTACTGTTTTGATCCACAAAATATATTGGAAACCCTTCAATAGCAGTGCATACGGAGCTGTTTCAGTCTTTTTTTCAAAATAAGATATAACACATAAGACTTCACAAATATTAAATGTACACACCCCTACATAACCAGCATCCAGATCAATCATTAGATTATTACCAGCACCCAGAAGGGGCTGGGCTGCCTCCCAGTCACTATCTGACTTTGAATTTTATATAAATGGAGTCATCCAATGTGGACTCTTATGTGTCTAGGTTTTAATTGGTTACACAATAGTCCCTTTGGAAGCCCCTTACTTTATTTAACCCTATTGGTGCCTTGCTGATCGACTTTAAAGGTGTTTATAATCTTTTGCTTTTACAAACAATGGGAGGATGAACAACCTTATAAACATAAGGTATTTTAAAAAGTGTTTTATAGGAAATTTCAAACACATACAAAGTAAATAGATTAGACTAGTATAATGGACACAGCTTCAACAACTATCCACATTCTGTTATTCTCCTTTGAGTAGAATTCCATATACTTACCCCAAAAAATGCCTTAGGGAAGGCTAAACATGTAGACTCCAGAGGCTCAGCTGAACCAATGAATAGCTGTGTGACTATGGGGAAGTTACCTAACCTCTCTTATCTTCACCTCCAATAACACGGAGATGACCATTCCTACTGCTTAGAGTGGTGGTGAGGACAGGGGACCTGGATCAAGGCTTTTCGGCTGCAGGTAGGAAGATGCAGGTGGAAGCAGATGGGATAGGCCACAGTCAATCCACTGGCATTTTATAGAGTGAGTGCCTTCTGTAAGATTTCATTGACAAAAGTACTCCAATGGCTTAAAAACAAACAAACAAACAAACAGGAAAAAGAAATAGGTTGAAGCCTCCACTAGAAATGAATGCAAACGACTTAGCATGTCTTATGTACTGTCTCCACCATTCCGCTTTTCCAGACTGTCCCTTCTTCAAATCACCGTTTAACTTGTTAAAACCACTTTCGAGCCAGGGGACACTTTTCCAGGAAAGCGAGAAAATGCCAGGGAGAATCGGGGAACGAGGGCGGGGAGAGAAAACCGTCCTAACTAAGACTTGCATTGCACAAGCTGAAGTCTGGAATTCGCACCAGCGGGATTCCATCCTCCTCCTCCCCCCTACCCGGCTGCTCCCACCCCTTCTTCGGGAAGATCGCGACTCTCCCGTCGCTCGCCCCAAGCCTCTGCTTCGTAGGTTCTGGTTTCCCAATCGATCGTGAGTTTCTAGTCCCTGGAGCTGCGTGGGTCGTGAGTTCAAGTCCCTTTCCTTCCGGAGGCGACAACGTTCCCGCGGGTCCCCATGCCACGCAGCGCGGGCGTGCACGCCCCTCCCTGCCGGGCCGCGCTGCCAGCCCCGCCCCGCCCCTGGGTGGGAAGGTCAAGGGGCCCGGGCCCTGCCAGCCCCCCGCACCCCTGGGTGCGCCCGCCCCTCGCCTCCTGCCCGGGCGCTCGCAGCCGAGCGCGGCCGGGGAAGGGCTCTCCTCCCAGCGCCGAGCACTGGGCCCTGGCAGACGCCCCAAGATTGTTGTGAGGAGTCTAGCCAGTTGGTGAGCGCTGTAATCTGAACCAGCTGTGTCCAGACTGAGGCCCCATTTGCATTGTTTAACATACTTAGAAAATGAAGTGTTCATTTTTAACATTCCTCCTCCAATTGGTTTAATGCTGAATTACTGAAGAGGGCTAAGCAAAACCAGGTGCTTGCGCTGAGGGCTCTGCAGTGGCTCGGAGGACCCCGGCGCTCTCCCCGTGTCCTCTCCACGACTCGCTCGGCCCCTCTGGAATAAAACACCCGCGAGCCCCGAGGGCCCAGAGGAGGCCGAAGTTCCCGAACTCCTCCGGGGGTCCCGCCCGCGAGCTTTCTTCTCGCCTTCGCATCTCCTCCTCGCGCGTCTTGGACATGCCAGGAATAAAAAGGTGGGTTCTTGGCGCTGGACTTTTCTTTCTCCAGGGTCTGGAAGCCTTGCTAAAAATCCGATGGGTGGAAAATGGTTATGGCTGTGATTCAGGCGGTGTCAGGATATTGGAAAAGGCATGAGCTAGTGATGCAATGATATTGTTAATTACAAAAAGCTGCGCCTCTGTAATTTCCATCTTGAAGCGTTCTTTTGGGAGTGGGTATTTTCTAATACAGTTTCAAAAGTCAGCATCAGAGAGGGCTGCGAAATTCTCAGCGCTTCATTCCTCTTTCTTTTTTGGAAAGGGCAGCAACTTTGTCGTTTTAAGGGATTTTTGTATATATTTTTTAAATTTCGGGAGGCCAATTACTAGTTCACTAGCAATTACTGCGCCGCATCGGCTGATAGACAAGCAGAGAGGCTAGCTGAACATCGCGGGGCTGGATTTGCTCTATGTCTGTGTGGGATTCTCACAGAAGTTTCAAGCCAATGAGAAGTGGGAACTGCAGACAGAGATACATGTAAGCAAACGTTTTGCTATTCTTTAAAGAAATTGCAATTACAGTTAAGTAATCCTTAAGTCTTGGAGAACTTAACCTAAATGACACCCACAGTCTTTATTCAGCGAGCTCTTAAAATCATACTGCTTTGAACAAATTAACCTTGTGGGCGTATGTATGTGTCTGTGGGGTGTGTGTGTGTGTGCTAAAAACTAAGCTGTAACAATGTCATCCTGGATTGGGGACCAGCACTTCTGTGACAGGCAGTCCTGGTATTTGCTTGGTCTCTCCGGCTTTCCTTGTGTTTCAGGCTGAGGCACAAAACCGGCGAACCCACCTGCTTTAGAAAGTTCCCAGGACCAGTTATGAGCACCAACCTGCCTCCCCTCAGCTATTCTTATAGTTAGTTCGTTTTTGGAGTTTCCAGGGTTTTTTTTTAAATCAGAAAGCTGCAGCTATTCGTGATCCTGTGAGGCAGTAGTGCTTGGGTATTCTTTCATTTTAGGAAAATCCTATTAGCCTGGAACCTGTTTGGCCCCCAGGACTCAGCTGCGGCTCTTCCAAGAGGCTGGGCTTGAGGCAAGACCTGTCCCGGGGCTGCGGGGAGTCAGGGGAAAAATGGGGTTAGCATGCCTTTTCCACTAGCTCTTGAAGTCCACTGTGTTGCAGTCAGCCTGTTCTGTCTCCAACATAAACGAGACAGGGTTTTATAACCAACTGAAAGGAAACTTCATGTGAAGAAACAGGAAAACATTGAAATTCATAATATACAGACTGGAAAATAAATTTGTTATTGTTCTTTCATTCCTTCCAGATATAAATCTGGCCATGGCAAATATCAAAAAGCCCTGGGATTTGGCTCTGCACTTTATAAGGTCAGAGCTGTCTCCAGTGTTCTAGAATCTGGCTCACCCAGGCACTTAGATGAGAAGTTGTGGACTCTCAGCGTCCTTATTTTTTGGATTGGGGACTAGATAAAGGAAACGGCCTTGTATCTCCTAAGATCACATCAGGGCCCTATTCCCTCTTGATGTCAGCTTAACTCCGGGCCCTCTAATACCCAGGGTTGCTGATGCAGATGAGCCATGTGTCCTGAAAGGGAGCGATTATATTGTTGCAGTGCACGTTTGTAGTAACGGGCTACAGAATTCAGCATGTCCCCAGGTTCACTGGTCTGTTGAAGAAGCCTTCAAGATCACCTTCTCCAGGAAGTCTTGTCGCTACCCACAGCCTGGCTGTTATGGCACCCAATAGGTATTTCTTTCCATGCCCTTGCCAAGGTGTATAGACATTGTTGTGGCTCCCCAGCTGGTTCTCAAGGGTAGTGGGTGTTTCACAGTTCTGTAGCTCCTCTGTCTAGCATCCACACCTACAAGCAGTAGTTGCTTGGATAAACCGCTGTTGAACTGAATAATAGTACTAGATAACGCCCTGCTTTTGCATAGGTTTTTTTTTTTTTTTTTTTTGAGACGGAGTCTTGCTGTCTCCCAGGCTGGAGTGCAGTGGCGCAATCTCGGCTCACTGCAACCTCTGCCTCCTGGGTTCAAGTGATTCGTCTGCCTTGGCCTCCTGAGTAGCTGGGACTACAGGCACCTGCCACCACAGTCGGCTAATTTTTGTATTTTTAGTAGAGACGGTGTTTCACCATGTTGCCCAGGCTGGTCTCAAACTCCTGACCTCGGGTGATCCACCTGCCTCGGCCTCCCAAAGTGCTGGGATTAGAGGTGGGAGCCACCGTGCTCGGGCTGATTTTGCTTTTTTTTCTACCATAACCATTTTGAAGAGTCTAGTTCAGTAGTGTTAAATGCATTCACATTGCTGTGCAATCTCCAGAACTCTTTTCACCTGGCATGACTGAATCTCTGTACCTATTAAACAATTCCCCATCTTCTCCTCCCACTAGCCCCTGGTTACCACCATTCCACTGTTTGTCTCTGTAATTTCGACTACACTAGGTGCCTCGTATAAATGGACCCATGCAGCCTTCGTCTTTTTTGTGAGTGGCTTTTTTCACTTAATGTAATACCCTCAGGGTTCATTCATATCGTAGCATGTGTCAGAATTTCCTTCCTTTTTAAGACTGAATACTATTCCCTTGTATGTACAGACTACATTTTGTTTATCCACGTATCCATCGAAGGACTGTGTCCACCTTTAGGCTATTGTGAATAATGCTGCTATGAACACGGGTTTACAAATACCTATTTCAAGTCCTTGCTTTTAATTTTTTGAGGGTATATACCTAGAAGTAGAATGGCTGGATCACACGGAAATTCTATGTTTAGTGTTTTGGGAGTCATCATACTGTTTTCCATAGAGACTGCACCGTATTTCCACCAACAGTGCACAGGGGTTTCACTTTCCCCGCATCCTCCCTAACGCTTGCTCTTTTCCATTTTTTAATAGCCCCATGAGTGTGAAGTAGTAGAGATTTTGTATTTTTATTTTATTTTTATTTTTTGAGACAGGGTCTCGCTCTGTCTCAGAGCGTGTGCCACCATGCCCGGCAAATTTTTGTATTTTTAGTAGAGAGACGGGGTTTCACCATGTTGCCCAGGCTGGTCTTGAACTCCTGACCTCAGGTGATCTTCCTGCCTCGGCCTCCCAAAGTGCTGGGATTACAGACGAGAGCCACTGCGCCCAGCCAGATTTTGTATTTTTACAGCAATCTTGCTGGCCACAGTCTTACTGGATTAAAGCCTGTGCGTGGCGAAGGGCAGAGTTGCAGGCTCCTAGAGCATCACTGGCTCGTGCATGGCACAGCTGAGCCCCGGGTGCGTAACTCCTCCTCCTGTTTTCCTGCGGGTTTCATTTTCCCTGGGCTGCGCAGGTTCCCCGAGTCCTTTCCTCCGTCAGGACCTGCTGGCAGCAGTTCCTGCAGGCCACACTCCTCAGGGAACTGGGCCACCCCAACCCGTCCACTGACGGGGGATTTTCACGCATGTGGACTCAATGCTCTGGTTCAGTGACTTCCTGTGACACCTTTCTTTGGTGCCACTCAAAGTGCCTCACGTTCTTTCTTTTCATTGTTTGGGGGTATGATGATGGCTTATTCACTCTATAATCATGTCAGTATAAAGATGTTCAAAAGTCAAGCACATCTAGCATAAAGAATAAAGAACAAGGAACTGGTTAATACCACAGTGGGAGGTTTTAGCTTTTTTGGGGGGTGGGGGGAGGACAAGGTCTCGCTCTGTCACCCAGGCTGGAGTGTAGTGGTATGATCTCAGCTCACTGCAGCCTCAAACCCCCTGGGCTCAGGTGATCCCACCTCAGCCTTCCGAGTAGCTGGGACTTCAGGCACGTGCCAGCACGCCCAGTTAATTTTTTTTTTAATTTTGTAGAAATTCGGTTTCACCATGTTGCCCAGGCTTGTCTCAAACTCCTCAGTTCAAGCAATCCTCCTGCCTCGGCCTCTCAAAGTGCTGGGATTACAAGCGTAAGCCACCGCACCTGACCTTAGCTTTTTTTTTTTGAAGCAGCGAAACCCTTTATTTTTTATTTTTATTTTTATTTTTTTTTTGAGACAGAGTCTTGCTCTGTCGCCCAGGCTGGAGTGCAGTGGCGCGATCTCGGCTCACTGCAAGCTCCGCCTCCCGGGTTCACGCCATTCTCCTGCCTCAGCCTCTCCGAGTAGCTGGGACTACAGGCGCCCACCACCACGCCCGGCTAATTTTTTTGTATTTTTAGTAGAGACGGGGTTTCACCGTGGTCTCGATCTCCTGACCTCATGATCCGCCCGCCTCGGCCTCCCAAAGTGCTAGGATTACAAGCGTGAGCCACCGCGCCCGGCCCCCAAACCCTTTATTAAAAAGTGTGATCTAACACATTATCCCAACGTAGGAGGCAAGTAGAAGAGGTGTGGTTCTGCTTGGGTGGTTGCGGTGTCTGGAATCACCATGACCTCCCTGGAGCACACCCCACCCCATACAAGCCCAAGGTGATATCACCGTTACACATCACAGGCCGCATGCGACCCACACTCCCCTAGACCTGAATCTGTCTTGGGCGTTTATATTTGACTTTTCACCTCCACAGGATACTCACTGTTACCATTCTGGCTCTCTGTCTTCCAAGCCGTGGGAATGCACAGGTAAGATTTTTATTTTTAAAAAATATCTACAAGCGTATGAAAAACCGGGATGAGGGAGTCCAGCCTTGCGCTATGGAACCCTAGGTTTGTGGAGTTGGGAGCGGCTTTACAGTTGACCTCATCTGAGCTCTTCATTCTCAGAGGTTAACCAGTGGAAGCCCAGAGAAAGTGAGACTTGGCCCAGGTGACATGACTTGTAAGTGACAAGGCTGGGGCTGGTACTCAGTCTCCTGACTCCCAGTCCAAGACTGTTTTCTATTTTATTATAAGTTCTAGAGTACATGTGCAGGATGTGCAGGTTTGTTACATAGGTAAATGTGGGCCATGGTGGTTTGCTGGACCTATCAACTCGTCACTAGGTATTAAGCGCAGCGTGCATTTTTAATCAGATCACGTGGCCTCATTTGTGCCCCTCACAGCAGGCCTCAACCTACCTTCAGTGTTGAAAAGTAAAATATGCTGTGGTGTTTCTGGGCAATGGCACCTGAGGACCCCCACAGGTCTGCATGTGTTGCCACAGACACACCCCTCCTGGAGGAGGTGGGAGAGGAAGTGGGGGTTACCCAAACATCCCAGCATGCAGTGCTGCCTAATTCAGCTCCAAACCTAGGAGGGCCCATCCCTGGGCCGAAACCCCTCAGAGGAGTAAGGAGGTGGGTGAGGGCAGGCTCAGGGCCTTAGGGGTTCTGGAAGAAGCTTGCAGCATCCTGGACTTTATTTTAAGCAACAGGAGAGATGGACCCCTGTGTGTCAGCCCTGAAATATGGGCAGATCCCTCCTGAAAACTCCGAGTGGCCTCTCTGTGTCTCTGGCTCAGGAAAGAAATGAGAGAAGCCCTATCTCTGAGCAGGCTGAGGGCTGCAGGCAGGTAGGGGAGCATTTTCTCTCTTCATATTAAGAATTTTGAAGCAGATTCAGGTCACTGGCAATGGGAAGGATCTTGGGAAGAGTAACAAAGAATTTTAGACCTTGGGGTTTTCAAGGCAGCCTCATGGTGTACACATGAAGACAGGTAGGCCCTGAGGGCAGAGGTTCAGGGTCGTGTTTACTGCACTTTAGGCACTTTATATAGATTAACATACATCGTCCTTACCACCATTTTGAACTATGTACATACCCCCCCCATTTTACAGATGGGGAAACTGAGGCATAGAAAAGTTACGCAGAGAGTAGGGGCTAGAGTGAGAATTTGAAGCCGTGCCCTGGTCCAGCAGACTTGAACCTATGCCAGTCCTTGACAATCAAGGCTGGAACCTGGGTCTCCTGGCCTCCCAGCTTCCCGGCACAGCTTCCTGGCTCGTCTGTTCCACTTCCTTTGCCCCAACTCCCTGGGACCCCTGAACCCTCTCCTGGGAGTGCAGGCCATATACATCATCTCCGCAAATCAACCAACAGCTCAGGGAAGCCCAACCTCCGAAGCTGCAGAAAAGGCCAGGGATGGGAGCTCCTAGAAAATGTCAGGCCCCGGGGTCTTCCCGAAGAGTCCACCCAACACATTTTTTTTTAAAGTACATAAACTCGTAGCTCAAGTTGTATGTAAAAGCTACAACCCTCTGGGATTGTTGAGATCTATCTCTTTCTGGAAGCATCTTTGTGTCATCATCTTGCTGAGGTTGAAATGGAGAAATGTACTCAATTCAACTTTTCTTAGAAAACTGATCACATCTCTGTGTAGCTTTTATTTATGTACAGACATCAAAATCAGGTAGAGGATTTCATGGGGGCAAATAACTCATATTCGGTGCTTTGAAGTTGAGGTCGCACCCAAAGAAAGAGTCATTGCCCTTAAAAGCAGTCTTATTCATTCCCAGAAAGGGGATCAACAGGGAGCATGTCACATTAGGCTCAGCAGATGTGATTCCTCTTGCTCTTCATAACTACAGCATTAAAAAACCTGAAAACTGTCTGCTAAAAATGGGAGCTATGAAGCAATCGTGCAGGGAGTTTATTTTTTTAATAAAGTTTTTCTAAAAACATAGAGATGGGGTCTTGAGGCCGGTCTCAAACTCCTGGGCTCAAGAAATCCTTCCTCCTCAGCCTCCCAAAAGGCTGGGATTACATGCATGAGCCACTGCACCTGGCCTGGTGCGGGGAGTTTAGAAAGTAGTTCTAAGTGTAAAATAATTACAAGGAAAAATTTTAGAAGAACAAATAGGGGTTATAATACAGGTATCGGTATTTTGGAGGCCTTTCTTTTTCGCTCCATTTCCCCAACTTTCTGTGTTGCAGCAATAAGACTTTTATGGTGTGAAATGACCTTGCCCGTTTCTCCTCTCTCCTTCCCTGCAGGCACAGTGCACAAATGGCTTTGACCTGGATCGCCAGTCAGGACAGTGTTTAGGTATGAGCCACTGCGGATCCTTCATTGGGGTGGAGGCATTCAGCCCACTTGCAGGGCTATTTCTTTCTCTGTTGTTCAATGATTAGCCATGCCTATGGGAGAACACAGTGACATGGAATGACTGAAGTCAGTGGTGCCCTTTTATTGATCACCTTCTTTGTGCCTGGCCTTGAGCTAAGCACTGAGAGGGGTGAAAGAATTGATCTCTGTTCTCTTGAAGGTTTCTATTGGATTGGTGCTTCCTAGGGCTGCAGTAACAAATTACCACCAACTTAGTGGCTTAAACAACACCAATGTATGATTTTACAGTTCAGTAGGTCAGAAGTTTGACTTGAGTCTCCACCAGAATAGAATTAAGGTATCAGTAGGGCTGTGTGCTCTTGTGGAGGCTCTAAGGGAGACTTTTATTCCCTTCTGGTTGTTGGCAGAATTGAGTTTCTTGTGGTTGTAGGACTGAGGTTCTGTTTCCTTGCTGACTGTCAGCGGAGGGCAATTCCTACCTTTTAGAAGCCTCCTGGCTTTCCTTGGCTAGTGGCTCCTCCCTCCATCCTCAAAGCCAACACAGCGAGTCAAGCGTTTCTCACTTTGAATCTCTTCTTTTTCTGTTGTAGCATCTCTCTGACCAATCAGCCTCTTCTTCTTCTACTTTTAAGAACTCCTGTGAATATATCGGGCCCACCCAGAAAATCCAGGATAACCTCCCCATCTCAAGGTCAGCTGCTTAGTAAGCTTAATTCCAGCTGCTACCTTAATTCCCCTTTGCCATGTAACCCAACATATTCACAGGTTCTGAGGACTAGGAAGACGAGATTTTGGAGTGTTTGCGGGGGGCATTCTCTTAGCATGCGTCTTTTGCAATGGACTCTGCAAACGAAGAGGAGACAGTGATACCTTGTGTCCAGGGTCAATAAAGCATTGATGGGGCCGGGTGCAGTGGCTCACACCTGTAATCCCAGCACTTTGAGAGGCCAAGGCGGGTGGATCACCTGAGGTCAGGAGTGCGAGACCAGCCTGGCCAACATGGTGAAACCCTGTCTGTACTAAAAATACAAAAAAATTAGCCAGGTGTAGTGGCACACGCTTGTAGCCCTAGCTACTCAGGAGGCTGAAGCAGGAGAATGGTTTGAACCTGGGAGGCAGAGGTTGCAATGAGCTGAGATGGCACCACTGTACTCCAGCCTGGGCAACAGAGAAAGACTCTGTCTCAAAAAAAAAAAAAAATTACTGGAGGTCACATTTGAATTGGGTATTGAAAGATGAATAGGATCCTAAGATATGCCATTCCAAGTAGAAGGAACAGCATTAACAAGGAGCAGGTGTGGAAAGGACACTCACAGCATGGACAAGTTTGCTGTTGACAGAGCATAGGGCATATGAATGGAATAAGACAGCCCTACTTGCCCCCGTCTTAGGGGAAGTATTTAGCTTTTAAATTATATTTAATTTAGGCAAAATCATTTGTCTTCTCTGAGCTCATGTCAACCATGCTCCAGAGGGAAGATAGATGGTTTGAAAAACCGATGAACGGTGAGGAATAAAACCCTGTCCTGGGAAATCTGGGCTTACGTTTTGATTTTAAAGTAAAGCGTTTTGATTTGAAGATTTGATGAGGAATCAAGAGCGGAGCAGTGGCCTTCTTTTCTGGCCCCTCATTTCAGCGATGGCTTCAGGCTTCAAGCTGGAGAACAGGCTGTTGCATTCTGCACCTTCCCGTTGCTTTTTCCTCTGGTAGGATTGGGTGTGAGTTTCTCAGATGAGATGCTGGGGGTGAGTTGTTGGGTGCAGGCATGTGGTCTCCAGTCTCTAGCCCCGCACAGAGCAGACTCCAAGGCTGGCGACATGGCTCGGTATACGGGATCATGTCTGCTGCTCGCTGGAGCCACAGTTCAGGCCTCCCCTGTCTGTACCCTAGCAAGGCTGATTTTCCAGAGAGTCCATCTCTCCCCTTCCAGACATAACAAGCAGAGCCCAGCCTGGCTGGAAATGGGCCTTGTTGGCTGGCACAGAGCTGACTTGAAAGCAAAGCTCTGCTTTCTTAACAAGCAACTAGCTCTCAGTCAAGCCTTTTCTTTTCTTTTTTTTTGTTTTTGCTTTTGTTTTGAGATGGAGTTTCCCTCTTGTCACCCAGGCTGGAGTGCAATGGTGCAATCTCAGTTCACTACAACCTCTGCCTCCTGGGTTCAAGCGATTCTTCTGCCTCAACTTCCCAAATAGCTGGAATTACAGGCATCTGCCACCACACCCGTCTAATTTTTGGTATTTAGTAAAGATGGGATTTCACCATGTTGGGAGGCTGGTCTTGAACTCCTGACCTCAGGTGATCCACCTGCCTCGGCCTCCCAAAGTGCTGGGATTACAGGCGTGAGCCACTGTGCCCAGCCTAAGCCTTGTCTTTCCTGATGCAAGAGACTCTTTCTCCCCTGACCACTGGTACTTGAAATAGAAGTGGAGACAATTGTTAGGCCCATCCCAGTATTTTCAGAGTATAGTATGTGCACAGGAGGATCCTTGACGTATTAGATCGTACACCTGCAGATAAACACTCTTTATTTTAATAGTGTATATTTATTTTTACTGTTACCTTCTACTTATGCTAGTTTTCACTTGCTGTAGTCATGTAAGATTTTAAAAATACATTTATTTGGGCTTCAAATATGGGCTTATTTAAAGAAAGAGTATGTGCAAATGATAGTATAGGTTTGTTTTAGTCCGTTCTCTGTTGCTTATACCTAAATACCTAAAACTGGGTAATTTATAAAGAAGAGGACTTTATTTCTTACAATTGTGGAAGCTGAGAAGTCCAAGGTTGAGGAGCTCCATCTGGTGAGGGCCTTCTTGCTGGTGGGGGCTGTCTGCAGAGTTCTGAAGTATGCAAGGCATCACACGGTGAGGGGTCTGGGCTGCTAGCTCACGTCTCTCTTCCTCTTCTTAGAAAGCCACCAGTTTCATTTCCAAGATAATCCATTGACCCATTAATCTATGAGTAGATTAATCCATTCATGAGAGTACAGCCCTCACGATCCAATCACCTCTTAAAGGCCCCACCACTCAATATTGCAACACTGGGGATTAAGTTTCAACATGAGTTTTGGAGGGACATTCAAACTATAGCAAGGTTTTTGTAGGTATGGTCAAAATCATGATGGTGGTATTTGAAAGGCTGATGTTTGGGTGACACTGGTTACTTTGATTCACTTCAGCCAACATTTAGGGGTACCTTCCCGTGATGAGTTGGGACCGCCCTAGGTGTTTGGGAGTGCTTCCTCCACACCTGGTACCAAGTTCTGCTTAAATATGCACCAGACACAACGCAGTTGGGGGGCCACTAATGCTCGTCCTTTCTGTGCCTTCCAGATATTGATGAATGCCGGACCATCCCCGAGGCCTGCCGAGGAGACATGATGTGTGTTAACCAAAATGGCGGGTATTTATGCATTCCCCGAACAAACCCAGTGTATCGAGGGCCGTACTCGAACCCCTATTCGAACCCCTACTCAGGTCCGTACCCAGCAGCTGCCCCACCACTCTCAGCTCCAAACTATCCCACGATCTCCAGACCTCTTATATGCCGCTTTGGATACCAGATGGATGAAAGCAACCAATGTGTGGGTGAGTAGCCCAGCCTTTTGTTCCTCTCCTCTGTGCTTTGGTGAAGACATCGTCTGTATCTGGCATGCTCACCCCAAATGGGTTGTTAGTTGCCATTCAATGCACCAGTGAAACAATGACTTACTCTCTGCATACTTATTTCACTCTTAGCAGCCTGTATCTCTGGGTTCCTGCCCAACTAGGGAGGTTATTTTGCTGTTTTGTTCACAGTTCTCCAGAAAACCAATTTTTTTCTTTATTTTATTTTCCTCTATCTATCTACCTATCTGTATCTATCTATCTATAACTCATCTATATATTTAAAGACCAAGGTAATATTTTCTCAAATAACAAATGCATCTGGTCAGACTTATTACAGTAAGTAAATCTCAGAGGAAGATCTAGAAAGGGCCAAAGCTCTGTCCTCAGTCCCCGCACCCTTGATTGGAACGTGTGCTTCTGCAATAGACGAAGCCTTGAAGGGCATGGCCAACTGTTCTGGAAAGAAAATTAGGTTACTTGGGTTGGAACTAATGTGCTTTTGACCAAAAGGAGCCTCACTGATAGGAACTCATAGCAAGAATGGACCTCCGGGAAGAAGCGGGCACAAAGGAATTGGCAAGGGGTGTGACCAGTGCCCTAGAGAGCTTTAGGTTCTGTTGGCCAGCGTGGCCTTGGAGGAGAGTTACCTAGGATCCTCCCTGGTCCCTTTAGCTGTGGTCAGACCAAACTCTGGTAACTGTCTCCAGCTCTGGAAGATGGTGTATAGAGTGAAAGCTCTAAACTTTTTGATTGTGCATCCCATCTGCAAAATCATTTTGAGCCTAGATCCCCATTATATGGATATTTATAAATTATATACATACCCTGTCATACCAACATGGATTGCAGAATATAAACTTCGCATAAGAAATACGAAATTTAAAAGGATGAGATAAAAATAAATATGAAACTGGGAGTGGTGGCACGTGCCTGTAGTCTCAGCTACTCACTGGGTGAAGCGGGAGATCACTTGAGCCTACGGGTTCGAGGCTGTGGTGCGCTATGATCGTGCCTGTGAATAGTCACTGCATTCCAGCCTGGGCAACATGGCGAGACCTTGTCTCTTAAGAAAATATATATATGAATTGAAGTTTTAATATTTTTTTCCTCTACCCCAAAAGTTTGAGAGACCATTGGTCTAGCAAGATTTTTGTTTGTCCCATTTCAGAGCTCTGGAGTGTTGAACTGTAACCCACTATTAGGGAAGCTGTGTTGGTTAATTTAAGGTGTCTTCTATATGCTTATGTGAAGGAGTGTGCATTTTCATTTGAATACACATAAATAATATGCAGACAAGTGACTTCAGAGCTACCAGGGAACACTGGATATGCTTGAACCCAAACTTCTACATTTTCACTGGTCTCAAGGGGTGTGGTCTCTGTGTGTGTTGGCGGGGGGGAGAGAGAAAGAGTGAGAAAGAGAGAGCTGGTTAATGTTTACCTTAAATGTAGATGAGTGTGCAAAGGGAATGAGCGCAGGGTCCAGTCAAGCCAGCTTTGGTGGAGAAGATGGTAACATGCTTCCTTATAACCAGCATCAGGAGGAAAGACCTTTGTAACTGGAAGGGACTTTTTTACCCATCTTTAACTTCAACCTCTTCATTTTGTAGAAAGGAGAGTGTGGACTCCAACCAGTTAGGTAATTACAGAGGTAGGATGCCAGTCCAGCTCCCCTAACTTCTCCCCTGTCTACAATCTCCTAACTATAGGAAATGACCTCTCCTATCTGGTAGAAAAGAAATGATCCCAAAAGAAAATGCAGAGATAGAGGTGGGAGGTGCTGTTCTTCCAGGATGTCACGTGGGGGCTGAATAAGCCAAGTGATCAGCCCTTACGTATCTTGAGGTGAGGAAGAGAGTGTAATGATTCTTTCGAGGCACTCTGCGGTTTTGGCAGGGGGCCTTGGGTGGTCGTGGTGTAGACAGCTCTAGCTGATGCCTTGGGCAAGCTCAGTGGCCTCTTTTGCAGAACAGCTGGGAACTGCTACGGGTTTCTCCAAAGTGTCTCCCTCCTTCCCCTAGACCTCTTTCCAGGGTCCCAGTGCCCTTGACAATGAGGACATGGCTGGGAAACCTATTCCTCCCCTGGTCCCTCTGACGTCATGCCATTGATGGCTCTGAACCTGTCACACGGGAGATGCGGAACTTTCATAATGGCCCTTTTGTAAGGAGAATACAATCTAGGAGCCCTAGTGAGGACTGGCATCAGGCCCATCCATTTCCAAAAAGTTCAGCATTATGCATTCATAAGTCCTGAGTTCTTTCTAACTTCCCTTCACCCCACCCCATGGTTTCCTGGTTTTACAGAAGGCTTTCAAATGGCCCTCACTGAGGTCCTTCTGCGTATTGTAAAGAGCTGGCATTGTAGGGGTGGGGGGAAGTAAGAGAAGGGATGGGAAAGGGAGGCTCTTTCTACCTACCGCTGCTTCCAAGACCTGGGATGGAAGAGAGGTGGGCCCGGGAGCAGGTGGAAGGGAAGCAAGGCACCGTGGCGGAAGGTGGGAGGGAAGGAAACCAGATAGGGGGATCATTGAGAAAAGACAAGGAGGTGACTGTGGAGGTGTCACTGCCCAGAGAATGTGGGTGTTTTCCAGAGCACAGCTCTGATCCTGTGGAGGAGGCATTGCATGAGCAGTGGGTAAGTCAGGGAGACTTGGGAAGCATTTCTGAAACTTTAGTGTTCTAGGAGAGGAGGAAACATCCCCAAAGGTGTCTTGTCCTCTTCATCAAAATAAAAATAGTGATTAACAGTAACATCCGCAGCAGCAGTGGTAATAATATCAAACACTTGGATAGTACTTTACAATAATTAATGCGCTTGATCCTGATAACCACCTACAAGGTAAAACTATTATCATTCCTATTGTACCCATGAGGAAACCGAAGCAGAGAAGCTAAGAAACCTGTTCAAAGTCACACAGCAAGTGAGGGGCCGAGCCATGATTTGAACAATTCAGGCTTTAAATGAGAAAACAGGCTCAGTGAGGTATAGATTTGTTCAAGGGTGCTCAGAGTCAGTGCTGAAGTCAGGATTAAAAACAAGGTCCTTCTCTTGCTATTTTTGTTCTCTGAGACAGGGTCTGGCTGTTACCCAGGCTGTAGTGCAGTGGCACAATCACTGCAACCTCTGCCTCCTGGGCTCAAGCGATCCTCCCATTTCAGTCTACCAAGTAGCTGGGACTACAGGCATGTACCACCATGCTCCTCGATCACTGCAACCTCTACCTCCTGGGCTCAAGTGATCCTCTCATTTCAGCCTCCCAAGTAGCTGGGACTACAGGCGTGTGCCACCATGCCTGGCTTATTTTTGTATTTTTTTGGTAGAGACAGGGTTTTGCCATGTTACCCAGGCTGGTCTCGAATTCCTGGACTCAAGCAATCCTCATGCCTTGGCCTCCCATAATGCTGGGATTACGGGTGTGAGCCATGGCACCCAGCTCTCTCTCTTTTTTTTCTTAATGAAACTTTTTGCTCTGTAAAATTTCGAACCTAGTCAAAAGTAGAAAGAACATAGTAAGCACCTACCTACTTATCATCCAACTTCTGTAGTTATCAGCACAGGCACAATCTCCTTTCTTCTTTACACTATACTCAGTGCATTAATTTAAAGCAAATCCCAGACATCATATAATTTCATCCTTAAAGACTTCAGAATTATCTCTAAGACATAAAGAAATTCTTTACAAAAACAAATTTAAGGCCAGGCACGGTGGCTCCTGCCTGTAATCCCAGCACTTTGGGAGGCCGAGGCCAGTGGATCACCTGAGGTCAGGAGTTCGAGACCAGCCTGGCCAACATGGCAAAACCCCACCTCTACTAAAAATACAAAAATTAGTTGGGTGTGGCAGTATGCACCTGTATTCCCAGCTACTCGAGAGGCTGAGGCAGGAGAATTGGTTGAACCCAGGAGGTGGAGGTTGCAGTGAGCTGAGCTCGTGCCACTGCGCTCTAGCCTGGGCGACAGAACGAGACTCTGCCTCAAAAAAATTAAAAATTAAAATAAAAAAAACTTCCAAAAATCACAATACCGTTATCAAACCTACAGAAGTCAATAATAATCTCTTTTTATCATTAAATATCCAGGTAGTGTTCAAATCTCTCTGATTGTCTCATAAATGCCTTGCAATTTCATCACAAATGGCCAGAAGAATCCCTGCAGTCCCCGGGGTAGCGTGGCTCTAACAAAATCCTTCTTTCTCAGCCACCAAACATTTCACTAACATTAGTTATTGGAGTCCCTACATTTGCCACTGAGCCAAGTTGGTTAGCAAAGCCAGAACTTGGAATATCCACCCAGAGGGATGACAAGCTGAGCCCCAAAGGGGCCATGCATACGAAGTCATCTCAACAGCCTGTTGTCTGCTGGTTTGTTGGAATCAGATCCATGCAAGTTCTGCAAATTGCATTGGTTGACAAGTCTCTTAAATGTCTTTTAGTCTTTACTGTTTCCCTGGCCACTTGTTTATTGAAGAGACTGAGCTGCTTGTTCTGTAGAATTTCATACGTTTCAGAGGTGGCTGACTGCACTCTTGCCGGGGCGTGGGTTATCTTACTCCTTCGTCCCCTATATTTTCTTGTAAGCTGCTAATAGATCTAGAGACTTGATCCAATTCAGATTAAATTTTTGGGCAGGCTATTTTGTAGTAGCATCTTTGATCTTTTGCCCTCTTCATGCGGTGATTTCTTCTCATAAAGTGTAAGACGGTCTGCCTTGGGGAGGCAAATGAGCATCCCGTTTCACTGCGGTTTACTTTTTCTAGGGTTTGGACCCACTTTCAAGGAAGCACTCTCATCCCTTGGTGCCGCATGAGGCCACGCCTGTTTCCACAGGCTGGGCGGGGCCGGGCTCAGCGCCTGGGTGGCCAGTCCCTCAGAGCTTCCTCCTCAATTTTTCTGTTTTTGGTTCCACTTTGGAGGTGACTAGACCCTGCCCTTTTGGAACAATGTTTGGCCTTAGGTTTGGGTCCACAGGCCCCTGGATGTGCACTTGGGACGCTTCTGCAGACAGAGTGAACAGTGACCTAGGAATTACAGTCCACAAGCCAAGCAAGTTTTGTGTTGTTCAGAAAACTGGCATCTTGGCATGACAGTGATGGGACTCATGGCTCATTAGAGTGTGTCACCCAGATCCTGGACCCTTGGGAGATCTGGTGACCAGATTCTCAGGGGAGGGAGAGCCAGACACACATGGTTAACTGGTAAGCAGCGAGGGGCTGCTGGAGGAGAGCCTCACCCAACAGCTCACAGTCAAGACCCAGACAGAGGCCAAATCAAACACATACATAGAGTTCTGAGCTGGCCACATAGACATCCCAGAGAAAGACGGTGTGGGGCTGAGGATGGTGCGGTGCTGAAGCCTCAGGGAGCGGGGTGAGCTGGTGCCGAGTGGCTGGGGCACCCAAGATGTGGACTCCCATCCAGGAACCTTCCTCTCATGGCACGCTGCCTCTAAGACCGGGTCCCTGAATGTGGCCGCCACTCAACTCCGTCAACTCATTCCCTTGGGGGCTCAACTTGTCATCTCTCTGGGTGGACATTCCAAGCTCTAGCTTTGCTAACCAGCTTGGCTCAGTGGCAAATGTAGGGACTCCATCAGTAACTCATGTTTGTGAAATATTTTGTGGCTGAGAAAGCAGCCTTTTACTAGAGCCCTGCTACTCCGGCGACTGCAGAAATTCCGGCCATTTGTGAAATCACAAGCAATGTTTTGATTCTCTCTTCTAGTCCAGGATTTTTGTTATTGTTGTTGATCAGGGTGCCTAAACAGGCAGAGAGATGGGATCCTTTTGGAAGGTGGGTGGTGTTGGTCTGAGGCTTTCTCTTGAGTTATTTTTCCTGAAAGCCAGCCAGTATTTCTTCAGTCAACCAATGTGTACAGAGTGCCTTGTTGATGCCAGGCTCTGGCCTAGGCATCGAAGGGGATGTGGAGTTGTGCATGGCCGTGGAGCTCTCTCTAGAGCTTGTGGACAAGGAAGGGAGATTAAACACAACACAAGTGCAAGCAGCTGAAATTCAAGACGGCTTCTGATGAGTTCCTGAGATGGTACAAACAGAAGGCAGAGATAAGAAGGCTTCTGGGGTGGAGGGGACTGGAACTTGGAAGTCAGACAGGCTTTGAGTCTCACCTTGGTTTGGCCACTTCTTACCTGTGAGAATGGGGGGTTGGTTTCATCATCTGTAAAATGGGTATAACAACGCCTGTCTCACAGATAACATGTGCAAACACCTTGCCCAGTGTTTACGCAGAGTATCCCATAGTAAATGTGAATTGGGAAAGATTCATGGAGAAGGCTGCTAGGGTCTTGAGATGATAACCCATGGGAAGATTCACAGAGTCTGAAAATGCATCGAACATCTCATTCTTCAAAACCTTTAAAATGACCTAAAACTGAGCCTAGTAAACATTTACCTTGCAGGCCTCGAAGGGCTTTCCCCAGCTAAGCCTGATGGGGAATCTGCTTGGAAATGGCAGCAGAACCTGGGATTATTTAAACTGTGAGACAGAAAAGTGGGAAGTGGGAACAAATGTGGCATAAAGGCCGGGAGCAAGTAGAAACCTCAGCCCCTAATGTTGACAGGACTGTGGTTAGCAAGAACTAGGGAGGAGAAGGCGGCCTTCACTCCAACAGACTTTTCTTATTTTTTATACAGGCCTCTGGCTTGGTCTGTAACTTGAAACTCAGTCCTCAGGCTGAGACCAGAAGGAAAATGCGTGAAACTGAGATCTGGAGGAAAATGCGTGAAACCATGAAACTGATTCTTTAGCTGCCGAGGGCATTGGGACTACACAGGCCCAGAGAGGAAATGGGACCCGCATTGAGGCGGGGGTTCTGCAGCTGGGTTTGTTCGGATGTCTTTGTGAATTGGCCCCAGCAAGCTTGTTCATGGGCATGGCCTGCCCAGGTTTCCCACCTTGCTGCAAGTCTTTCCCTATCATTGCTGGGATGATGGGCAGGTGGCTTCACTTCTCTAAACCTCAGACTTTCCTCCTGTAAACAGGGATAACAGTACCAACCGCCACAGGAAATTTGGAGAATTAAGTGAGATAATGCATGCAAATTGTCTAACATCGAGGCTGGCTTATCGTAGGGGCTTCCTGAGTTAGTTACTGTAATTATTGTTTTCATTATTTCAAATCTCATCATTCCATGATGACTTCTCCTGCTCCAAACCCCTAGTCCTGTTATTCCATTATTTTTTATTCTTTCTTCTGGGAATTAGATTTAATAGTGTGTATCTTTTAGGGAGTTGAAAGTTGAATTCTTGCCAATTTTCAGCAGCAGGAGTTGGGGTTAACTTGTGCTTCCAGGGAGACCCAAACACAGACAGGACTCCAGGAAGTTGTCCAGGACAGCTGTTCCCAAAAGTTACTGTGCCAATGAATCACCTGGGGAAAATGCAGTTCTGACTCAAAAGGTCTGGGGTGGGCCCCAAGGGTCTGCATTTTCTTATAAGCCCCCAGGTGATGCCACGCTGCTGGTCCAGGGACCACCTTTTAATTAGCAAGGCCCTAGTTCATCTGTCTATTTTTTGACAGAACTGTATTAAAGAAAGGTAGAAGGTTTATTTTTTTCATGCAATTTGTATATTGTTTGAATTTGTTAGAAGAATGTATTGCTTATTTAAAAACAAAACACAAACTGGAAAGAAATGATTTTAAGGCCTAAATTGAGGTAGCATGCTGTAGTGGTAAAGGGATGAGATGAGACATTAGTAAGAACTGGATTTTGATCCCAGATTTGCTACTTATTAGCTGTGTGACATTTAGAAAGCCACTTGGCCTCTCTGGCCTAAGTTTTATTATCTGTAAAAAGAAAAGATGGTATTATACTAAGGGTTGTAATCTGGGGTCTGTGGATAGAAATCAAGGGATCTATCGTCATGTTTTTCCCCACTAACTTTGAATTGAGATTTAGCATTGCTGTCCATTGTAGGCAACAGGCCACAGGACTATTAGCAGTACCTGGGATGGTATTGACAAGAGAATCAGATATTTACATATCACATTAGAGCTGTGGCAGTTATTTTGAAATACTTGGAAGTATTTTGAAATATTTTGAAACCTTATTTATGCTTATCACTTCAAAATTGTAGAAGATACTAGATCTGCCTAGTTTTGTTTTTTAATGCATTGATAATTATCTATATCACTGTATCACATGTGTGTGTGTGTGTGTGTGTGTGTGTGTGTGTTTTGAGACAGGGTCTTTTTTTTTTTTTTTTTGAGACGGAGTCTCACTCTATGGCCCAGGCTGGAGTGCAGTGGCGCGATCTTGGCTCACTGCAAACTCTGCCTCCCAGGTTCACGCCATTCTCCTGCCTCAGCCTCCTGAGTAGCTGGGACTACAGGCGCCTGCCACCGCGCCCGGCTAATTTTTTGTATTTGTAGTAGAGACGGGGTTTCACCGTGTTAGCCAGGATGGTCTCGATCTCCTGATCTCGTGATCTGTCCACCTCAGCCTCCCAAAGTGCTGGGATTACAGGTGTGAGCTGCCACGCCTGGCCTGAGACAGGGTCTTGTTCTGTTATCCAAGCTGGATGGATTACAGCGGCATGATCTCCACTCACTGCATCCTCAACCTCCCAGGCATAAGTGACCCTCCCATCTCAGCCTCTCGAGTAGCTGGGACTACCAGTACATGCCACCATGCCCAGCTAATTTTTGTATCTTTTGTAGAGACAGGGGCTTGCTATGTTGTCCAGGCTAGTCTCTAACTCCTGGGCTCAAGCGATCCTCCTTCCTTGGCCTCCCAAAGTGCTGGGATTACAGGTGTGAGCTGCCATGCCCAGCCATACATTTGTTTTTTTAAATATTTTGATAGCTGCATTTCAATACAATTGTTTTCTTTCGTAATCCTCCGAGTTTTATTTTATGCAATTTAAGGCATTATTCTGAGAAGGGAGTCCATGGGCTTTAGCAGTCTGCCAAACATGTTCAAGGCACACACAAAAAAGTTTAAATTCCCTGGTTCTGATGATTTCTCAGGTTTCCTGCAACTCAAGAATGTTCTACTATTCTAAATCTTCCCAATCTTTAGGAAACATAATTTTTTGCGTTAACCCTTTCCCACCTGGCTTGCCTAGGTGATGCGGCTCTTCTCTGTTGCGTGGGTTTCAACAGCACACGTGCCTGCTGACACCTGCCAGGACCCTACCAAGTCTCCACTTGTGAGAAGTCCCCTCCACCCTCAGTGGTAGATGGCTTTGGTTATCGGCACTGGTCCGGTGAGGTTCAGCGCACTGGCTGGCCTCACGTTCTGGGTGGGGTCCCACTGGTGGGCCATGCCCAGCCCTTGGTGCCTATGTGTAGTAGGTCACTTCCCCAGTGTCTAGCGTGGCAGTCTTTTCAATGACCTACAAGTTTTTCTTGGCTCTCATCTTATGTTCCTTGGTCTGGTCATGTTTCTTTTATTTCTACTCCACTCTGGGATTAGCCAGTTTTGTGTGAAAAGCGAGTGGTGTTGCAGAGGATGGATGAAGTGTGGACTTTTTAGTGGCAGGACCATTCAGCTCTGGTCTGGCAAAAGTGGCTGCATTACCAAGTCTCCAGAGAGCACTGCCTAGAGGGCAGGGGGTTGAAGTTACCTGCCAGGTTGCAAATAGCCTCGAATGCCAGGGCCAGAGCTGAGCTGACTGTTTAGCACATGTCTTTTAAATTAGTAGGAGGTGCATGCTATGATACTTCTTAGAGAAGGGCAGTCATTCTAAATGTGTTGAGATGGAGCAAGGTGATCACACTGTCTCTTTTGTTGTCAAGGCTAGTTTTAGATTTCTTTTCAAAATCCTTTTGATGTAAGTGAGTTGAATCCACCACTGGAGGACTCTAGAACGGAATGACCCACATAGGTTCTGTACAGAAATTCGCAGATGTTCTGTGGATGTTCTCCAAGGCTCTTATCTGTTTATGTGGATGGTGTCTGCATAGCATCTGCAGCTCACACCCCCAACCCTGCTGTAATGCAAGAAACAGAGTGATTTGGGGGATTTGGGAGATGTTTTTGTTATCAGGGATGGATTAAATAAAAGAAGTAAAAGTATCGTATGAATGCAAGACATTCATTTTAAGGAGAGTGTGTGCCTGAGTGGAATAAAACGGATTGAAACAATAAATGAGGAATCCTATTTGATGTTGATGATAACAGCTTCATGTAAATATCATCCCATAGGCTCAAGCTATTTCTTTTGTGGGGAAAAAGGGAGATCTTCATTTCTTAAAGGATCTGAAGTGAGCAATTCAATGATGCCAGGCAATAGTGGTAGAGAGTGTGATGCAGTGGAACGAGCATGGGCTTCGATTCACACAGACATGGGTTCAAATCCTATCGCTGCACCATTGCATGGCGCAGCGCTTTAAATCCTTTGAGTGTGTCCCGGCTACAAGATGGAACAATGACGTTTATCTTCCGGGAATGTTTTGAGGCTTAGTGAAAGCAGGATAGTCAGGTCTTCACCCTCTAAGCAATCGCGTTGTCACTCCCACCCGTCCACTCCCCGTACCTGCAAGCTCTTCATCTCATAGGAGCAGCAACTCTGTTTGCTTTCCATCTTAGCAGTCCCTGCCAGTCATAGGGTCAGACATGTGGCAGGTGCTTGTTGGCTGCTTATCTCAAGTAGGGAAGTATGTGGAAGGAGCATTAGTTGGGGAGGGAGAAGAAGAGGGACCTCTTTCAATTTGTGATCGTCTTGACACTTCTCCCCCTCTGTCTCCACTCTGACCTCACACAGGCCACAGAGGCAGCTTTTGAGCCTTTCTCTGGGGACCTCTTAGACTCTGGGAGTGCTGAAGAGCTACCTGGGTACCTTCGTTCTCCTATCCATTGGGCTGCCATCCTCTGTGGACACATGTACCACAAAGGCCACGTGGTGCCCAGGCCTGGCAGGCTGGGACTGGGGAAGTGCTGGTGGTGCTGAACTGATCCCTCATCAGAGAGACCCACGAGCCAGACAGCCTCCCTCCAGCAGCCAGCCCTGGGCCTTGAGCACGGAGGCAGAGAGGCCAGGGCTTCCCAGCAGCCCCAGGTGTGTGCACCGAGGGCAGGCAGGTGCCCACAGGCTCTCGTCTTTCATAATGGAGGGCATGGCTGTCGGGGGTTCAGGGAAGTGGGTGGGGTGCCTGGCAGGGGGATTCCTGAGACAAAGGCACAGTGCCAGCCTCCACTATTTATCCACAGCATCTGGAGAGTGAGGCTCTCGTGGAGTGATTTTTGAATGAATGAATGGCAGGAAGGAAGAGTGTGGGCACTGATGAACCCAGCCTAGCCAGAGGGGAGCGCCACTGCCTTCCTCACTCAGTCTCCCGGCACTCACCTCCAGCACACCCTCTGCTGACTCTTCCCACTGTACTGAGTGTCAAGTGGGGACTAAGGTGACCAAGAGTCTCCTTGTTCCTTAAGCGCCTTGTGGGCCGGGGCCATGGTCACTGTGGCTGTCCTGCACCCAGCAAGACGCTGGGCACCACAGCCGCTCTGGGAGTGTTGGATGCAATCTAATGTACAGAAGCACTGACGGGCTAATGGAAAAATATGCCTGTGAAGAACCTTCCAGTCAGATTAACTTGCAAAGAAACCCACGTCCCACTGTCCCCTTCCTCAAGGGGAAACTCTGTGGGAGGCTATGCCCTTCGTACCTTGAAGCCACAGCTTTGTTTTCCTGCCACAGGGGAGACTGGCTCCCAGGGCTTCACCACCAGCCAGCGCCAGCTCCTTGCACAACTCCAGAGGGCACCACTCAATTGTATTACATGTCACTGGCACCCTCTGGAGCCCAACAACCATCCTGAGGCTCCTGTTTGTCTTGGAAACAGAGGAGCATGCTTGGGGAAGGGTCTCTGGGCCATCTCCTTGGGGGCTGGCAGGGAAAGGACATTCACAGGATTCCTTCCCTCCAGAGGGCCTCAGACAACAGACTAGATGTCAAGGACTGACCGCCTGTTCCCCTCCAGCTTGTCGGAACCAGGCCAGAGGGGAGATGGGGACAGCTAGTGCTAGGCCCTGCTGCAGGCAGCCAGCGTCCACAGACTCTGGGGCAGACGGGTATGTTGGGGCCGGGGAAGCAGAATACTTGGGGTCTTGTCAATGCTGTCTGACTTTCTTTCAAACTAAAACATTTGTGGAAATCTAGCCAGAGTTGATTTATGAGCTCTACATATTTCACAGGTCTTAACATGTCCCCCAGGAATCAGTGAGGTCAGACAGAACAGACTTTGCATCCGGAATCAGTACGAAATTGGCATCTTCAACAGTTTCCATGGGAGGAGGGGTTTAAGAATTTGAGGGAGATTATATGAAACAATGCAAAGACACAAAAAACCCTGACTCTGCTTCATTCCATTAGGGAAAAAGACGGGTCATCTGTTTTCTGCATCTGAGCTGAGTGAGGGGTGACCTTCTCCGCGGGGACAGGGATGAAGTATGATGGCACAGGACTGCTGGGGCAACTGAGAGCTCAGAGTAGACTCGGGTGACCACAGCACCCTGTACTTATTCTCCAGCTCACACTCCATAGCCGTGATAAATACACATTTGTGATTATTTATTTAACATCTCTCCACCCAACAGAGCTTTCTGTCTTATTCACCATTGTATTTTTTTTCTTTTTCTTTTTCTCTTGTGCAGTGGTGCTATCTTGGCTCACTGCAACCCCCATCTCCTGGGTTCAAGCAATCCTCGTGCCTCAGCCTCCCGAGTAGCTGGGAGTACAAGCATGTGCTACCAGCTATTTTTTGTATTTTAGAAGAGACGGGGTTTCACCACGTTGGCCAGGCTGGTCTCAAACTCCTGAGCTCAGGCAATCGGCCCACCTCTGCCTCCCAAAGTGTTGGGATTACAGGCATGAACCACCACACCCAGTCTCACCATTGTATTTTTCTAGTGCCTGATAAATATTTGTTAAATATGCAGAAAAGCTACATGAGTGAATTGTATATGTGGGATTCAAATGAGAAAGAGAAATGGATTATATATTAGGTACAGTTTCTACATAGGTTAACTTATGACCATTGATGGAATTCATTTATCCATTTACCATTTATGTGTTGAGGTCTAAGCCGTGCATGTAAAGATTAACCCGTTTATGCCTGATGTTCCAATTTTTTAAATTTTTGTAATCAGACCTTGGTGATGAACTTGAACAGGAGGATATAAATAACTCCCACATGCTTAGCGTTCCAATAATGGAACACTAGGCATAATTTATCAGATATCATCACCCCCTGGCGAGTTCGCAGCCTCTTGGCAGGAAATATGAAACCCAAATAATTATATGTAGCCCAGTGAAATGGGATGGCAGCAAACGTAGGTATGGGGCATTTTGTTGGCTCTGGCTGGAGTGGTCACAGAAGCTTTCCTACAGACAGGGTTGCATATCTGTGCGTCCATCTGATAAAACAATATTGACTGATCACTTTTCTGTGTCAGACACTGCCAAGGGCTAGGAGGGTCTAAGGATGAACGAGATGCTGTCCTGGCCCTCAGGATCTCTCTACTGAGAGGGTGTGAGTGGGGGTTTGGAGGGGGGTGTACATAAATCATCAGATTCTCTTCATGAGCCAGTGTCAGATGTGACTGACGAGAGCAATATGTCCCAGGTGCTATGGGAGTGCCCACAAGGAATGTGAATGCATATGGTGGCCTTTAGCAAGTCTTTGCAGGATTGAATAGGATTTCCATGTCAGAGACGAGGAAAGGCAGTCGGGGTTAGGGAACAGCATGGGCAGAGACATGGAGGCAAGAAAGTTCACTACTGCATGTTGAGTAGTCTTGGTCATGAGTCAACCGGTCAGCTGCACACTTATGACAGCCAGTGTGGCTGCAGCATGGACACAGGTTGTGGGCAGGGCAAGCACAGAATAAGAGATGAGGCTTAGAAGGTTGGTACTCAAGATTCCCCACCAGATTGTGGGGCCTTGAATTCCATGCAGTTGACTTGAGCTTTATTCTGTGAACACTGGTTTTTGAGCAGGGGAGTGAAACGTTTACAAGCCTATTTGGAGATTTCTGCTTAGTCTAGTCTTAGCACAGCCACAAGCTCATTGGGTGGTTGTGCTCCAGTTCCTTCTCTTTCTGGGGCTCTAGTTCACATCTGCATGAGAGGGGCTGGGCCATTATCTGTGAGGCTTCCTCCAGCCTTGAACACTCAGGATGCAAAAATGCTTATGACAACCAGGTGAAGCGTGGCTTCTGGAGACAGGCAGCTTTCGGAGATGGTATCTTCTCATTTGAGGCAGTGATTTTGCATGTAGTCTAAGCTGTAGGGGCTATTTACTGGGTCACCTCATAATTACATCACCTCCATGTTCTCAGGGTCCTGGTCAAAGTCTCCTTTAAGCTTAAAACAGAGATGAGCCCTTTGCCGAGACCTCTGAAAAAGGGGCATCAGTGGATGGATGAAATTGGCTGTCACTGTGATGATGGGGCCTGGCCTGGTCCTGTGAGAAATCTGACACTGCCTTTATAATTCCTGGGGGAAGTTTGCAAGCAGCTGGAGCAAAACACAAGCTCCTTAGGAAGCCAAGAATCCTCCCAGATTGACCAACAAGGTAGAGATGTAAGCGATCCCACCATCAGACGTCTCTGGAAAATCCCACCTCAGACCTCAGACCTCCTTAACAGATCCTTTTTCCAGGATCATCTTAATCTCATTTCTCTCCAGAGAGCAGACAGTGGCTGGGGGCCAGGCGGCACTGGCCTGTGGTCTGTTTTGGTCTCTACTTCTCCCCATGGAGGCTGGGTCCTGCCATTACTGCCATGAGTCCTTTCATTGTAGTAATTCGCACTGGAACACCGCCTCTCGATTTTCCAAATGCTTTCGTGTCCACCAGCTCATGGAATTCTCAAAATAGCCCAGGGAGGAAGGCAGGCCTAGGAATGTTCTTCCCTTCATTTTATTTATTTATTTACTTTATTATTATTATTATTATTTTGAGACAGAGTCTTGCTGTGTCACCTAGGCTGGAGTGCAGTGGCGCGATCTCGGCTCACTGCAACTTCTGCCTCCTGTGTTCAAGTGATTCTCATGCCTCAGCCTCCTGAGTAACTGGGATTACAGGCACCTGCCACCAGGCCCAGCTAATTTTTGTGTTTTTAGTAGAAATGGGGTTTTGCCATGTTGGCTGTGTTTGAACTCCTGACCTCAGGTGATCCGCCCACCTTGGCCTCCCGAAGTGCTGGGACTACAGGCCACCAGGCCTGTCCGCCCCTTCATTTTAGAGAATATGTAGAAGGGCCCCATGACTGTCCCACGTCCCAGAGTTTGCTTGTGATTTAGGCTGACCAGCATGTGGGCCTGCCAGCTTTAGGCCCTTTTAGGCCATCCCACGATGTGCCCTGGTTGGTCATAGGCACCATGCCAATCACAGCCTTATCATTTTCCAGCACAGTCTTCAGCGTGCATTAAATCTGCTGGAGGGCTTCAAACACAGATTGCTGCCCAGTTTCTGACTCAGTAGGTCTGGGGTGGGGTCTTTTCTTCTGAGTGATGCTGACGCTGCTGGCTCGGGGGCTGTACTTTGAGAGCCACTGATTTGTGGCTTTTTATGTATTTGTTGATTTTCCCATCCTTTAGCTGTAAACTTCATGAGGGGAAGAAACGTTGCCTTGTTACCTGCTGCATCCCCGCTGCCTGTCCCATAGTTGGTGCTTGCTAAGTACCTGTTAGCTGGTGATTGGCTGAAGGCTCAGCTGGAACCTCTTGCTTCATAATCAATCATCTTGCACCTGAGAGGGAAGAAGGACACGCATTGGCAGAAACTCTGGGAGCTACTTGATCTCATCTCTTCTCTACTACCTTTTTCTTTAACTTTTTCATACTTGAGCCTTTTCTAAGGGTCATTATTAATTTTGGGTAAAGATTACGTGGATAATTTTCATAAAATCCCAGGTGATGGATTTTACTTTCTGGGTTCAGGATTCCAACCAAGCCACAGGACATCTGGGTAAGAGAATTAAAATGTCGTGACTGGCTTGCATAGAACACCTCGTAGAATTCCCAGTGTGGTACTTTCAGAACCCTCCGTGTCTCAGGCCTACTAGCCTTTGGCCTCAGAAGAACAAAGTTGAAATTTTGCCAGATTGGAGTTGGGTTTTAACCATGAAATGTTATCTATCTTCCCGGACAAAGAGAGTTGAAGACCAGTTCTAATGATAGATCCCCCGAAGATAGTGCTTTGGCCAAGGGAGTGCTGGGCTGGTAGGCTTGGGCTGACCTGATCCATACTTCATCCTACCACTGGGGGCCACAGGCAATGGAGTATGTGGGTTGGAGGCTTGTCGGGAGGAGGGTTGGCAACTCCTGCGTAAACCACCACAAGGCTGCTATGGACTGAGAATCCTGGGAACAGCTGATTCTGCCCAAGGGGGTTGAGGAAGTCTTCACCAAGAAGGGACATTTATAGTTTGGTTGAGAAATCTAGAGGATAGGTATGTGATATGACAGGATTTGTCCAAGATCACCTAGCAGGCCATTTGCAGCGCTGAATAAAGCCCGAAGTCTCTGGTTTCTTAATCCCCAAAAATCATGAGTTGTGCAAAGAGATCAGATTTAGCAGCTGAATGATCTTGAGCAAGTCACTTCTCTGTGGTTGGAGGATGATCTTTAAGATTCGTTTAGATAATTCATTCATTTTGAGACACTGGGGATATTAAGTGACCAGTCCTCTTTGTAAAGCATACAGCCCTATTCTTTCCATATTCAAGCTTAATAAATAGTTGTACATTGAATGAATTTGACTGCTAGCATCATCTCTTTCCAAAGACAGAAAATATGGGGCAGGAGACCCTGGTACATTAGCAGGCAGACAAGCCACAAATGGGTTAATAAAATAGAGTCATTAAGACAACAGGAGATAGTGCAACTTGGCTTTTGACTCTGAGGAGGAGGGAAGGCTTGCCAGGATTGCATTCCAGCACAGCCTACTGACCGTGGGGAAGAGTGTGTGGGACTCCAAATCGAGCCCCAAGAGCCACACGCACGCTAATAAGTTCTAGTCAACAAGAACTCTGAAACCAGACAGGGGAGGGAGAAGGACAAGGGAGTCTACTTCCCTCTGGAAGCTTGGGAGGTGCTCAGGGCCAGGGGGAAAGCCCACACGATGTACTAGTTTGCTAAGGTGGCCATAACAGAGTACCACAGGCTGGGCAGCTTAAACAACAGAAATGTATTGTCTCCTGGTTCTGCTGGCCAGAAATCTGGGATCACAATGTTGGCAGGGTTGGCTCCTTTTGAGGGCTGCAAGGGAAGGATCTGTTCCTTGTCTTTCTAATTGGCTTATAGCTGGCCCTGTGTCTTTCCTTTCCTTTACTTGACTTTGTCTTTCCTCTGCAGGTGTCTGTGTCTCAGTTTCCTCTTCTTAGGAGGACACTAGACATTTTGGAGTAGGGCCTGCTATAACGGGCTCATTTTAACTGAATTACCTCTTTGAAGACCCTGTCCCCAATTGCAGTCACATTCTGAGGTACTGGGGGTAAGGACTTGAATATATGAATTTTGGAGGGACACAATTCACCCTATAACACAGGACACAGCCCTCTTCCTCCAGTGGGGACCCTTTTGAGGTCAGAGACCCCTGGTAATACCATTCTTTCTTTCTTTCTTTTTTTTTTGAGACAGAGTCTTGCTCTCTCACCTAGGTTGGAGTTCAGTGGTGCGATCTCGGCTCACTGCAACCTCCACCTCCCAAGTTCACGTCATTTTCCTGCCTCAGCCACCCAAGTAGCTGGGATTACAGGTGCATGCCACCATGCCCAGCTAATTTTTGTATTTTTACTAGAGACAGGGTTTCACCATGTTGGCCAGCGTGACCTCGAACTCCTGGGCTCAAGTGATCCACCCATCTCGGCCTCCCAAAGTGCTGGGATTACACGCATGAGCCACAGTGCCCAGCTGCCGTTCTTTTTTCTTATCCTTAATGACCTTAATCTGTGATTTCTTCCCAGAGGGCTTCTTAGATCTTTACTGGTCTCATCCCAAGCCCATTGGAACCTCCCCTTCTTTGAGTTCCCAAAACTTGTGCCTCTGTTGGGACATTTCTCACCATCTACCTTAGACTTAGGAATGTGCTTGTGCCACTTACTCATTAAAGCTTCATGTCCTGTTATCTTTGTCTCTTTCATATCCCCTATCTCCTGTCTTGCAGATAGAACAGGGTCGATAATGTTTGCTGGCTTGTTGATAGGTCAGCTGTCCAAGAAAGTTGGGTAATAAGTGCTGGATAAACAGGAAGATGAGGTTGTTAGAAAACAGCAAGAGCAACATGCCTTTCCTTAGATTTTGTGCACTCGTAGACAAAGTCAAGCTACTGGATTTATAAAGAAAAGATGCTCTTTCCATCCTTCCATCCTTGTTTGGCCCCAATGGGTCAACAGAAGAATCTACAAACTGGGTGCTCAGCATTCTTAAGCCCCCAGAGTTCAAATCGAATTCCTCTTTTGGCCAGTCTTGGAGAGACTCTTCAATCATATCTTAAATAATGGCATTCTTTTGGCTCAGCTCTATGGATACTCCTCCTTCCGCCCCCAGTCCCCTGACCTTCTGCCCTCTTGTTTCTTGGCTGAAAATCTGGGTCTGCTGTAGAGAGCAAGAGCAGTTTTAGCAGAGCTGGGGTCCTTCCCACAAATCCAGAGCCACACACTCCAGAAAGCCTGACTGTGCAGAAACAGCTGGGTTTTGGCAGGCTGATTCTGAAAAGCTTCGAATCACTTAGAAGCACTTTGTTCCCAAATGGTATGTGGAGGATGAGGAATGTACCATCAGATGAGGCAGGTCACCCATCTTGTTATGAGAAGACTCATTTGAGGACTGTCCCTTGAAACAGCTTCCCTGACCCCCCACCTTTACCTTATTCTAGATGTGACCCTCCCAACTGGTTCATGGGTGGTACAGGTGCCTGGATATTGATCTCTTCAGCTCTTGGGTTGGTTGGCAGGGGCTTCAGAGTGAGGCTGAGTCCTTGGGCCAATTTGCCCACTCCATTGTACCTTATACACTTTTGTAATGTTCTATGTATGCCTCAACATGAAAAAGGTTAAGAAGGGCAACTTTAGACTGGCGTGCTCTGCAGAGATTTCTAAGAACATAGAGCAAATTTCTCATTTACCTTTTAAAGTGAAATACGTTCACTTGTTACTCTTGGTGCTGTGGCTTTTGATGAAGCAAATGCCAACATTAGGACTCTGTGTCTCCATAAAGCTGTAGGGAAATTTGATTAAATTCAGTGTATTAGTCATCAGGACTTTTTGGTTGCAACTGACAGAAACCCAGCTCCAAGTAGCTTAAGCAAAACAACGATAAACTACCTAACCATATTTTGTTTTATCTTTTTTTTTGAGATGGAGTCTCACTCTGTCACCCAGGCTGGAGCGCAGTGGCTTGATCTTGGCTCACTGCACCTCTAGCTCCCGCGTTTAAGCAATTCTCCTGTCCCAGCCTCCCGAGTAGCTGGGACTACAGTTGCACTCCACCACCCCCAGCTAATGTGTGTATTTTTAGTAGAGACATCTTTCACTATATTGGTCAGGCTGGTCTTGAATTCCTGACCCCTTGATCCGCCCACCTCAGCCTCCCAAAGTGCTGGGATTACAGGCATGAGCCACCACGCCCAGCCTAATTTGTTTTTTCATAACTGAAAGTTGAGAAGTAGAACTAGCTTCAGACATGCCTGAGGGCAAGGGCTTAAGTAGTGTCATATGGCCTTCATTTTTTTCTCTCTCTCCAATGCCTATCTCTAAAACAGGCTTCTTCATTCTCAGGGCAGGATCTCTCAAGTGGAGGCCACTGGCAGCTCCAGGCTTATGTCTTACCAGTTTAACAACCCAGAGAAATTGCCTCAATCTCGAGCTCTGGCAAAAGGTCATAGTTGGGCTCTAGTAGCCAGCTTGGGTGGCAAGCCCATCCCTGAGTTCGTCACAATGATTAGCAACACATGGGCTTTGATTTAGCAAGCCTACATCACAAGCCCACCCCTGGAACCAGCAGTGGGTCCAAAGCTACCTGCCATGCATGGACTAAAAGTGCAGAAAGGCAGTTCCTTAAAGGAAAATTAGGGTGCTGTTACTGGATGAAGGAAGTTTGGATGGTGGGAGGGCAAGAGCTGTACCTGGAATCCCAGCTTCTGCACGGAAAGAGAAGAAACAGAAGGACCCAAAATTTGTTCTGAGCCCACAGTGACAGATAACAAAGGATGCACTCACTCACTAAAGGACGCAGTATCTCAGTCATACACACACCCTTCCATGACATCGGGGCATGGTCGCTAGTAACAAAAGGAAGAGCCTGTAGCTGCCATCTGAGCTGCTCACCTGTCCTCAGGTAGGCAAGTTCTGATACTGCCCCCAAAGACAGCTAACATGGTAGATAATACCATGAATCCTCTTTATAGAACCTCTGAAGAAATGCCTAGTGCCTCACCTGAATTCTTTTTTGTTTGTTTGTTTGTTTTTTCAGACAGAATCTCGCTCTGTCGCCCAGGCAAGAGTGCAGTGGCACGATCTCCTTTCATTGCAATCTCCGCCTCCCACGTTCAAGCTATTCTCTGTCTCACCCTCCCAGGTAGCTGGGATTACAGGTGCTGGCCACTATGCCTGGCTAATTTTTGTATTTTTTTTTTGTAGAGATGGGGTTTCACTGTGTTGGCCAGGCTGGTCTCAAACTCCTGGCCTCAAGTTATCCACCTACCTCGGCCTCCCAAAGTGCTGTGATTACAGACGTGCGCCACCGTGCCTGGCCACCTGAATTCTTTTGAGCTGCTCTTTCTTATCCTACCCTTAGGAACAACAAAAAATAAAAGGCAAAGAATGGTAGATTTTTACCATGTATAACCATCATTATTTTTGGTCATGTAATAGTATGATTTGTTTAAAATATACTGCTGGATTGGTTTGGCTAACGTTTTGTTTAGGATTTTTGTCATCAATGTCTATAAATTAGAATGACCTGCCACATTTCTTTTTTAATACTACTCTTGCTAGTTTTAGTGTCCACATATAAGCTTGATAGAGTGAGATATTGTTCCTTTTCTATTCTCTGGAAAGTTAGAATGGTCTAACCTTAGGTCATTCATGGAAATTTTATTCGAATTCAATTCATGGAAAGTTTATTTGAATTTGCCTGTAAGATCATTGAGATTTGGTATTTTTGTGTGTGTGAGTGGGAAGATTTTTAGCTATTGATATGATTTCTTTTTTTTTTTTTTTTTTGAGACGGAGTCTCACTCTGTCGCCCAGGCTGGAGTGCAGTGGCATGATCTCGGCTCACTGCAACCTCTGCCTCCTGGGTTCACGCCATTCTCCTGCCTCAGCCTCCCGAGCAGCTGGGACTACAGGTGCCCACCACCACGCCCAGGCTAATTTTTTTTGTATTTTTAGTAGAGACGGGGTTTCACCGTATTAGCCAGGATGGTCTTGATCTCCTGACCTCGTGATCCACCCGCCTTGGCCTCCCAAAGTGCTGGGATTACAGGCGTGAGCCACCGCGCCTGGCCGCTACTGATTATAATTTCTTAAAGTTAGGGGACTATTTGCACTTTCTGTTTCTTCTTAAGTCAGTTTTACGTAGTTACCTTTTTCTAAGAACTTGTCTACTTAATAAGTTTTTAGCTTCATTTGCGTAAGCTTTTTCATACCATTCTTTGTGTTATCTATTTGATCTTTGCTGACTTTGTAGTTCTGTTGTATTTTCATTCCCAGTATTGTGCTAACTCCTTTTTTTTTTTTTTTTTAATTTTTTTAGACAGAATCTTGCTCTGTCACCCAGGCTGGAGTGCAGTGGTATGATCTTGGCTCACTGCAACCTCCGCTCCCTGGGTTCAAGTGATTCTCCTGCCTCAGCCTCCTAAGTAGCTGGGATTACAGGTGCCCGCCACCACACCCAGCTAATTTTTGAATTTTTAGTAGAGATGGGGTTTCACCATGTTGGTCAGGCTGGTTTTAAACTCCTGACCTCAGATGATCCGCCTGCCTCAGCCTCCCAAAGTGCTGGGATTACAGTTGTGAGCCACTGCACCCAGCCTTGTGTTAATTCTTTAATTAAAAAACAAAAAAACAACAAAAACCACACAGATATTGCCAGAGTCATCAGTTTGCTGTTTTCAAAAAGAAATTTTTTGCTTTGTTGCTCTCCCCTATCTCTTTCTTTTCCTTTTGCTTTTATTTCATCAATTTCTGTTTTTTATTCTTTTCTTTCTATGTTTTGGATTTGTTTCTGTTTAAATTTTTTTCTTTTTTTCTTTTTTCGAGAGTCTCATTCTGTTGCCTAGGCTATAGTACAGTGGCATGATCATGGTTCACTGCAGCTTTGATCTCCTGGGCTTCAAGTATCTGGGACCACAGGCATGTACTATACTGCCCAGCTAATATTTGTGTTGTTTTTTTTTTTTTTTTTTTTTTTTTGAGATGGAGTCTGACTCTGTCGCCCAGGCTGGAGTGCAGTGGTGCGATCTCGGCTCACTGCAAGCTCCGCCTCCTGGGTTCACGCCATTCTCCTGCCTCAGCATCCTGAGTAGCTGGGACTACAGGCGCCCGCCACCGTGCTTGGCTAATTTTTTTTGTATTTTTGTAGAGACAGGGTTTCACTGTGTTAGCCAGGATGGTCTCGATCTCCTGACCTCCTGATCCGCCCGCCTCGGCCTCCCAAAGTGCTGGGATTACAGGTGTGAGCCACCGTGCCTGGCCAATATTTGTATTTTTTGTAGAGACAGGGCCTTGCCATGTTTCTCAGGCTGGTCTCGAACTCTTGATCTGAAGTGATCTGCCTGCCTTGGCCTCCCAAAGTGCTAGGATTACAGACATGAGCGACTGTGCCTGGCCCAGTTTGTTTTCTAATTTCTTAAGCTGGTTGCTTAGCTCATTAACTGTAAGCCTTTCTTCTTTCGTTAAGTCAGCACTTAAGACTACATATTTTTTGGTGTGACCTGTAAGTTTGGATGTATGGTATTTATTGCTATTAAGTTGTAAGAATTTTTAATTTTCCCTGTAATCACTTCTTATTGTCCATGATTTATTTAGTGGTGAGTTTCTGAATTTTACACATTTATGGGGATTTGAATTATCTTTTTGTTATTGATTTATAACTTAATTGCATTGTCATCAGGATATATGATCTTCATGATTTATTCACTTTGGTATCCAAAATGCCTAGCACAATACCAAGAATGTAGATGTCATTTAGTAAGTATTTCCTGATATAATTGAATGATAGGTGAGTGAACATCTATTGACCAGGTATTAGAAGAATTATCTCTTTCTGCTCAAATTGTCCAATCCTTCCAGCTACTTGATATTTCAAAATAACTCCGCAAATGGGCACTGGAAATATAATGGCCCCTCAAAATTATCTTCTATGCTGCTCACTCCTTTCCTCCTTTGGCCTGGGAAACAGACACTGAGTGGGTGAGTGAGAGAATGCTTGTAAAACTGGTCGTGTGAGACCATCAGACCCAGTCTTATACCTAATAGATTTAGATAATGGCTCTCCCTCTTATTTCTTCTATGACCCAGAGAAATGCATTTCTTCTTTAATAGTAATAGGCTCTATTAATACATTTTAGGTGGCATTTCTTCTAGTGGAATCTCTTATCTCATTGAATCCTCCAAAATATTCAGGCACGATATTCTCATTTTAAAAATGGGGAAACGGACATGAAGCTAGTTAGTGGAGGGGCTGGTTGGGTTCCTGATGTCTATTTTTCGTTCTGTACACGAACCATCTCCACCTCATTTTTATCACTTATAACGACAGGGTAGTAACACCTTAGACTTCCCTAAGGGAATAGAGGCAGATAAAAACTTGTGATTGAATTATACTTGTAAAAGGGTGTTTGAAGACAAATAATGAAAAATATGAATCCATTCTGCACTACTCAATATGGAGTACATATTGAGTTAATACACATTGGTTAATACATATTGGTTAAATGAATGAATGGATGAATGGATGGATGAGTGAACAGCTCTTATTTTGATGAGTACATTTTCTGCTTTTTGGATCAACAACCTCTTTAGCATATTAAAGAAGAAAAGTGTCTCAGTCTTTTCCTGAGCCCCTAAGAAGTGCTTTTTTTTTTTTTTGAGTCAGAGTCTCACTCTGTCACCCAGGCTGGAGTGCAGTGGTGCAAACATGGCTCACGGCAGCCTCGATTTCCCAGGCTCAAGCGATCCTCCAACCTTAGCCTCCCGAGTAGCTGGGACCACAGGTGCACACCACTATGCCCAGCTAATTTTTTTCTTTTTTTCGAGATATTGTCTAGCTCTGTCACCCAGGCTGGAGTGCAGTGGCACAATCTCGACTCACTGCAACCTCCGCCTCCTGGGTTCGATTGATTCTCCTGCCTCAGCCTCCCGAGTAGCTGAGATTACAGGTGCATGCCACCACGCCTGGCTAATTTTTGTATTTTTAGTAGATACAGGGTTTCACCACATTGGCCAGGCTGGTCTTGAACTCCAGACCTCAAGCGATCTGCCCACCTCGGTCTCTCATAAGTGCTGGGATTGCAGGTGTGGGCCACCACGTCCTGCCCAGCTAATTTTTCTATTTTTTATTTTTTGCAGAGACAGGGTCTCGCTATGTTGCCCAGGCTGGTCTCTAACTCCTGGCCTCACCTGATCCTCACACCTTAGCCTTCCAAAGTGTTGGGATTACAGGCATGAGTCACCATATCCAGCCCCGAAGGGCCTTTTGAAGATGCCTGTTTAAGAAGTCTTGAAAGAGGTCCAAAGGGAAATATTAGAACTTCCTTATTTTAGAGCAAATCTCAGGAAATACGGCAGTGTTTATATATTATAACATTTAGATAGTGCAACAACATTTATAACAATGTTTGTGTATTAAACTAATACGTATACAATGTAACAATGATGCACAGTGTAATATACATATGACATGAGACCAACTGGAAAATAAATAACTTAATTGTGCTCTTAAATGCTTTTTAAAGTAACATCAGATGAGGAGGTCTCCCGCTTTCAGGTTACCCTCTTAGCAAGTTTTCTTCCTACTTGCTAATAGGTCTACAAGGTCACCCCCTCATTTTGTGTGCAGAGGCACAGTGCGGGCATCTCCCAGCCATTGTTTTTTCGTCTTTTCCTCTTGCATCCTCCAGAGGGCCTCCTTAGCCCTGCAGAGGTAAGAGGTTTAGGGAGGGAGTAGTGAGGGCAGGGAGCTCAACTGGGCCCCAGAGCGTTCGGATTCACCAACCTTTCCAGATAGAAGAGATCTCAGAGGCCTTATTTTCTCAAACAAGCTGAGAAAGCCTTGCTGGAAGGCCACTGCGGAGCTGGTGGAAGATTCCGGGCTAGAACCTGGCTTTCAATTCCTTCTTTATCTTTTCTTTTAGGAGGTGCGCTCCCCGCCCTCACACTCCCTTCTCTTCCTCTTCTTCCTCCTCCTACTTCTTGAGATGAAGCTATTGCCTGTCTTGACTGAGGGCCAATTCTGTGCCTGGTACTGTGTTAAGAGCTTTAGTTATGTGTGATTCTCACAAAACCCCATGAATTAAGTACCATCGTTAATTCCTTTCACAAACGAGGAAACCAAGGTTTTTAGGGGCAAGCAAGCAACCAACCAAAAAACTTGTTTAAAATTACAAAGCTGGCCAGGCATGGTGGCTCACACCTGTAATCCCAGCACTTTGGGAGGCTGAGGCGGGCGGATCACCGGAGGTCTGGAGTCTGTGACCAGCCTGGCCAACATGGTGAAAGCCTGTCTCTACTAAAAATACAAAAATTAGCTGGGCATGGTGGTGTGCACCTATAATGTCAGCTACTTGGGAAGCTGAGGCAGGAGAATCACTTGAACCCAGGAGGTGGAGGTTGCAGTGAGCTGAGATCGTGCCACTACACTCTAGCCTGGGTGACAGAGTGAGACTCTGTATTCAAAAAAAAAATTACAAAGCTAAAAAAATGAGGGCAGCAGGATTTGAACCAGATCTGACCCCAAAGCTGGTGTTCCCACCTGCCTGTGTTGTCCTTTGAATCGAGTTACTAGAGGCTCAAGATGTCCACACCATAGTCCAGACCTCTTTGTTCCTGCTTCTGTCCTTCCCTGCCACCCCTTCTCCACCTTCATCTTTCTCCCCTCCATCCCTTTCTCCCGTCCATCCCTTTCTCCCCAGCACTCTACTCCCATTCCGTGATGCTTGAATTTTAATTCCTCTGTGGAGATGGGGGCTACGGAAGACATGTGGGCTGTTGGGGTGGAGTGAAGTTTCTCAGGAGCACAGGATGCTGCTGGACTTTTCTTCATGGGGTTTTGTTTGTGATCACAGGTTGATTATTTCTTTCAGTAGGAACAGTTTAAAAAACTTAGAATGCAATCAATGGAGAGATATGTTTTGATTTACAGATATTCACTTTTTTATTGTAGTAAAAATGCGTAACAAGAAATTTATTATCTTGACCGTTTTCAAGTGCACAGTTCAGTAGTGTGAAGTATATTTACGTTGCTGTGCCGCAGAACTTTTTCGTCTTGCCAAACAAAAACTCCATATCTATAAAGCAACATTCTCTCTTTCCCTTCTCTCTAGCCAGTGATAACCACCATCTACTTTCTGTTTCTATGAATTTGACCTCTTTAAATATATCATAAGTGGAATCATACAGTATTTGTCTTTTTGTGAGTGGCGTGTTTCACTTAGTATACTGTCCTCAAGGTTCATTCATATCGTAGCACGTGTTAGAGTTTCCTTCCTTTTTAAGGCTAAACAATATTCCCTCATGTGAATATACCACATTTTGTGTATTTGTTCATCTGCTAATGGACATTTGGGTTGCTTCCACCTCCTGGCTATTGTGAATAATGCTGCTATGAACATAAGTGTATAGGTATCACTTCAAGATCCTGCTTACAATTATTTTGTATGTATATCCAGAAGTAATATTGCTGGATCATGTGGTAATGTTGTATTTAATTTTTGGAGAACCACCGTACAGTTTTCCACAGTGGCTACCCAATTTTACATTCCCACAAGTGTTCAGTTTCTCCACATCCTCACCAACACTTGTTTTTTTCTATTTTTTGTTTTTGTTTTTTGTTTTTAATTGTTGTTTTAAATCATATCAGCTGTCTTAGTCCCTTTGGTGTTGCTATAACTGAACACCACAGACCAGGTAATTTATAAAGAATAGAGGCCTATTTAGCTCATGTTTCTCGAGGCTGAGAGGTCCTAAAGCATGGTGCCAGCATCTGGTGGGCCTTCTGGCTGTGTCATAACATGGTGGAAGGCATCATGTGGCCAGAAAGCAAGAGTGTGAATATCAGCTCAGGTCTGTCTTCCTCTTCTTAGAAAGCCACCAATTCCATCATGGGGGCCCCATTCTGATGACTTTATTTAATTTTATTTACCTCCCAAAGGCCCCAGCTGTAATCAACCTAAGAATTTTAGTTGGATTTCCCACCGTTTTAATACTGTCACAGTAGCAACTGAATTTCAGTACATGAACTTTGAGGAACACATTCAAACCATAGCAGTAGTCATCCTAACAGTTACGAGGTGAGTGACTGGGTTTTAAATTAATATTCTGTATCAGGCACTGTGCTTGGAGTAGGGGCTACAAAGATAAAGTGTGGTTCCTACCCACACATCACTCACAGTCTTATGGCTAGACTAATGTTTCTGTGGGTGTGAATACTTGCGCTGGCATCATCTGGATGTTGGTAAAAGTATTGGTTCCTGGCCAGGCGTGGTGGCTCACGCCTGTAATCCCAGCACTTTGGGAGGCCAAGGCAGGCGGATCACAAGGTCAACAGATCGAGACCATCCTGGCTAACACGGTGAAACCCATCTCTACCAGAAATACAAAACATTAGCTGGGCATGGTGGCAGGCACCTGTAGTCCCAGCTACTCAGGAGGCTGAGGCAGGAGAATGGCGTGAACCTGGGAGGTGGAGCTTGCAGTGAGCTGAGATCACGCCACTGCACTCCAGCCTGGGTGACAAGTGAGACTCCATCTCAAAAAATAAATAAATAAATTAATTAATTAAAACAAAAAAAAGTACTGATTCCCGGGACTCTTTCTAGACCTCCTGAATCAAGAGCTCTATATTTTTAAAACAAGCCTCCAAAGATACTCTTACGTACACCACTGGGCTAGATCAGTAGTTCTCAATTTGGCTGTACATTCAAGTAGATTTCTGGGTTCCTCCCGGGGTTCTGATTTAACTGGGTTGGGGTGGGCGCCTGTGTTTTAGAACTTCCCAGGTGATTGGAATGTACAGTCAAGGCACATTCGGCGAAACACTGGACTAGGTGATCTCTAAATTCTTTCCAGCTGTAAAATTCTGCCCCCCCAAGCAGCATTTTTTTAGTTCAGCAAATATTTATTGACTTGTCTCCTCCTTTCAGGGCTCTGGGTCAGCTAGGGTGTGAGGGTCAAGAAAAGACTGGGCTCAAATAGAAGGCCTTGAGTTCGTATCCTGACTCATTCATACTGACTACCAGGATAACCTTTGAGAAGTCCCCAAACCAAGAGAGGGTGATAGAAGCCTAATAAAGAAAGTCTCTGTAGAAGATGGGAGAGGTTGACTGTGCCGAATGCTGCTAAGAAGGTGTGAAGGATGAAGACTGGGAATGAGAAAGGATCGTCGGATTTGTCATTGAGGAGGTCATTGGTGACTTTGATGAGAGAGGCTTTCATGGAATAAAAGAGAAGGAAGCCTGATTGGAGTCAAGAACAGGAGGTTTGGAGGCAGAGCAGTGACCATAGACAGCAGCTTCTAAGAAGTCTGTGGCAGAGGGGTGCAGAGAAGCGTGGAGAAGCACATTGGGTCAGTTGTTTTTTAATAGAATTTCCTCCACTACTGCTAACAGTGATTGGAAAAGCGTTTATTAAGAACTCAATTGAGCAGGCACTTATGAGCAGACTTCTGACGCAACCCTTTAGTGTCAGTGAATACTTTATTATGGCATTTGGGTTTTTTGGGTGTTTTTTTTTAATATGAGAGTCAAATTGTTCTGATTGAAGCTAACTCAGAGACAGCATCAAAGCATAAAACTTAATGCCAGTTTTTTTGCTCAACTACAAGGGGCTAGGACTAGTATATGTGGGGCATCTCACTGGAGAAAACATTTCCTAAGACTGAGAACCAGTACCAGTTCCCACATGCAGGAGAGGATGGCTGTGTTTTTACTCCTTCTTTTCTCTCTACTTTTCCTTCTTCATCCATCTCTTCTCTTTTCCTCTTTACGATCCATTCTGCCTCCATTATCCTCCTCGTTCTCTTTTGCTTCCTTTGCTTGGCACATGATGCCTTTATAGATGGGCTCCCATCTCATCCTCCACCCCCAGCCCAGCTCTCACTGTGCACTCCTACGTGTCTGGGTGCTCCAGTGCACTCCTACGTGTTTTAACTGCTCCAGTTAAGCTCCCCCCGGCTCTCTGATTGTACAGTACCTCTCATGTCTCTGTGCCCTTGCACGTGCTGTTCCCTACCTTCTTCTTTTGGTGAACTCCTACTCATTTGTATTAGGGTACACACTAAGCCACTGTAACAAAGAGACCTTCAAAACGCTGGTTTAGATAGGAGAGAATTTTATTTCTCTCTCATGCTGCAGTCCAGAGGCAGGTGGTTTAGGGCTGGTAGGGAGGCTCAATGTGTAGTTTTCAGCTCTGGGTCCAAAATGGCTGCCCTGGCTCTTACCATCACATCTGCATCCCAACTAGAAGGAGGAGAGAAGGGACAAGGGGACTATGCACCAGTTCTTTTTAAAGGCATGACCCAGACATTGGGCATATTACATTTACTTATATCTCACTGGCCAGAACTTAGTCACATAGCCACACTTCACTGTGAGAGAGGCTTAAAAATGCAGTCTTTGGTTGGGAGAATAGATATTGGCAGATGATAGTCTCTGCTGCAGGATCCTTCTAGATCCATCTGGTGTCTTCTACTCCAGGAAGCCTGTTTCCCCTGGGAATGCCCCCATTCTTCTCTCCAGCATGACATTCACCATCCTGAGTTGGGATTACCTTGTCCCTTGTCTGTTCTCAACTAGACTGTAAACAGACAGGGCCTGTGTGTCATTTATCTTTGAATCCCTAGTACTGATACCAGTGTTGCCTCACTGGTATAGCATAAACAACTCCCGAGCAGAGGCATTATGGGCAGTGGGACTCGGGCACTGTGCCTTTATGGTGGGAGGGAGGGCAAGGGTGGTCTGGCAGGTCAGCCAGCTGGTTGGCCCCACATGTAGCTCCCTCACCTCCCTGCCCTCCTCATTGGAGACATCCAGGAATCTGCTGGTGCCCACAGAGGGGTGGCTGGGAAAGGGCAGCCCCATTCCTCAGCCAGGTAAACATGCAATCCTGAAAAGTATTTAATCCAAATATTTATTTTAGGTTCATGTCATCGTATCTCTTACCAAGTCCAAAGGGTGATGGGGAGCAGGGCGTGGCTGTTTCAGCCCTGCACTGTTTGTGGGTGTGGCCCGCACTTTTAGACTCCCAGGGCATGTGGCCACCCCTCAACTGGGAGGTGGTATGTTTCAGGGCTCTTTCTCTCTTGCTCCGTCTCCCTCACCCCTATGGTCCCAGCAGGCTTTAGCCTCTTCCCCTTGTTTCCTGGGCTTCCAGTTCCTCTTGGGTCAAAGCCTCCACACTATTTTCTGCTACGCTGGGGTCATCTGCTAGAGATGAGGAGCAGGGAGCTTTGGACCCTACTGGGGTAGAAGGGTGAGGAGAGGGCAGGGGATCGGCAGAATGAGTTGGTCTGTGACCAAAAAGTTCATATTCTCAGTCGGGCATGGTCATGCCTATAATCCCGGCACTTTGGGAGGCTAAGGCAGGCAGATCACCTGAGGTTGAGAGTTCAAGACCAGCCTGGTCAACATGGTAAAACACTGTCTCTACTAAAAATACAAAAATTAGCCAGGCGTGGTGGCACACGCCTGTAATTCCATCCATTCGGGAGGCTGAGGCACAAGAATCGCTTGACCCAGGAGGCAGAGGTTGCAGTGAGCCAAGATGGCACCACTGCACTCCAGCCTGGGTGACGGAGCGAGACTTTGTGTGAAAAAAACAAACAAACGAAAAACTCGGTCAGGAGTGGTAGCTCACGCCTGTAATCCCAGCATTTTGGGAGGTCGAGGCGGGCGGATCACAAGATCAGAAGATCGAGACCATCCTGGCCAACATGGTGAAACCCCGTCTCTACTAAAAATACAAAAATTAGCTGGGCGTGGTGGCATGTGCCTGTAATTCCAGCTACTCGGGAGGCTGAGGCAGGAGAATTGCTTGAACCCGGGAGGCGGAGGTTGCAGTGAGCCGAGATCATACCACTGCACTCCAGCCTGGCGACAGAGTTAGGCTCCATCTAAAAAAAAAAAAAAAAAAAAAAGCTCATATTCTTAGTCACCTACTGGCCTGCTTCTCATAACTTGTTACTGTGTTGTGAAAGAGCCAGCTGGCACTTCTGCGCCTTGTCCTAGGAGGTTTGGGCTCCAGGAATGTGTGTATGTGAGGGGCCCCTTCCCCTAGGTCATTGTCCAGTGTCTAGACCTGTCCTCACCTGTCAGCAGCTTCATGACACACCCTGTTGCGTGTTCCCAGCCTTCTGCAGCGCCCTCACATGCTTGTTTGTGTGCCACATCTGCCCTCCTCTCTTGCCTGCAAGCTCTAGGGGGGCAGGTGATAGGAGTTCCATTTTAGACATAAGGAGGCTGCCATGCAGACGGTCACTGATGTGCACAAGATCACCCTGGTGATTTGTGATGGGATCGGAAGTGGTGGCAGGGTTTTCTCACTGCAGGCGTGGGAAGGGTGCACATGCATATTTCATGATCATGCTCTGAGAGTGACCCAGCTGGGAATGTTTGCTGCTGCTGATGGGCTGATTGAGCCCAAGGGCTGAATTTGCATACCTGGGTATTCTCACGGCCAGCTTGAAAAATAGGTTTCCTGGGTATCCCCTGAGAGGTCCTGTTGATGTCAATTTTCAGGCCAGGAAGGTTTATCTTTTCCCTTCTATGATGCTCCCCCTCTCCTATGATTGTTGAGAATAAAGTTCTTTCTCATCTGGGATGTCAAGCTGTCCTGGGAGGAAAGAGGAAACATCACTTACTCCATCAGGCCAAGCACTTTGCTATGGACTGAATGTTTGTATCCCCCCAAATCCATATGTTGAAGCCCATTATCCACAATGTGAAGTTATTACAAGGTGGGGCCTTTGGGAGGTGATTACGTTTGGATGAGGTCATGGGTGGAGCCCCCACGTTGGGACTGGTGCCCTGATAAGGGGATGAAGAACCCTGAGCTTTCTCTCTGCCCTGGGAGGGCTCTCACCAGAACCTGACTATGCTGCTTACCTGACCCTGGACTTCCAGCCTCCAGAACTGGGAGAAATGAATGCCTTGTGTTTAAGCCACCTAGTCTATAGTATTCTTGTCAGAGCAGCCCCACAGTACTAAGACATGCATAGTATGTTAGAACTTCTGGAAGTTGAGGATGCTTTCAAATCAGCCCTGGGCCATGGCTAGGGTGGGACTAGGCCTCCAGGCACTATAAGCCTCAGCCTGGGGCTCTGTGGGATTTGGAATTGTCAGCCAATGTCCACTAGATATTCTTCATCCTCTGGGAATGAGAGATGGGCCACAATAAGGTAGATGGCGGACTTGTCTCTTCCGATGTGTCTGGTGGCTTAACTGAATTTTCCTCTTGCTTTCAGAAGAGTCTTAGAGTCAAGTATCTTCATTTCCAGTATAATTCGCTTTAATACTCTCTAGTATGCCAGGCACTGTGTGGGGTGCTTAAGATATGATTGTGAATAAGGCCCTTTTCCTGCTTTCAAGAAAGTGGAGGTTCCGATGCACGTGGCTAACTATATTGTAGGAAGTGAACCGCTATAAAATTAGACGTGCTTTGCCCATACGTGAGTAGGAAAGTAGGCTTAACTCGCAGTGTTGCCAAAGTATAAAGCGCCTACCATGAGGGTTCTAGGGAGGAAATGTAAACTTGCCATTTTTGTGTTTTGAGGTGGTTCTGGAGGTTTAATGTTTAGGGCACTTTCACCAGGGAAGGATTGGAGCTGCCAGACAAGTGATGAGGTTATTACAATCATTTAGAGAAAAGACAGTGAGGACCTGGTAGGGGATGTAAGGAAAGTGGGAAATTTGCAAGATTTTCAGAAGAACTGCCTGGCCTTGGCAATTGTATGAGAGTGGGACGTGAAGAGAAGATTTAAGGATGACTGTGGTCTCTAGCCTGGGCCACTGGAAAACGGTGGCACTGTTAACCGAGGCAGAGCACTGGGAATGGAGCGCTGGCGTGGGGAACAGGTGGGAGGGGCAAGGAGTTCACAGACTATGATACAGGTCAGGATGGGTGAGGAATAGGCTCAGAGGGAATGAGAAGGAGGCACCCTCAGGGAGATGGGGAGATTACAGGAGTCAGGATCCATAGCATATAGAAACTGTGTTCATGAGTACTCAGTTAAGAAAGGGATGCTGTGTGCTGGAGGAAATATGTTGTCCTTTCTCCTCTTGGGATCTTTTGTACTTTTTGTTATCTCTTTATGGATAGTCAGGGAATTGAGTTCATAGGAAATCAAAACCCCACCAGTGATCTAAAGGGAGGAGAACCTTCTGGAAGCACACAGTGCCCTGCTCAAGGCATTGCAACCGTAGGCACCCAACCACTACAGGGTGGAGTTAAAGAAAGGCTCTGTCCGTACACCAGAAAAGCATTCTGTTTTGGCTAGACTGTGCTAGAGTCTTTAATAAGACTCCAAAAATAACAACTCTGTTATAACCTGCAGGCTTTATCTTAGAGAGAGAAGAATCCAGTTAAGAATCACTGCTTGATTTTTTTCCCCATTAAAAAAAATAGTTTCAACTTTTATTTGAGATACAGGGGTACATGTGCAGGTTTGTTGCCTAGGTATTTTGTGTGATGCTGAGGTTTGAGGTATGATGGATTCCATTACCCAGGTATTGAGCATAGTTCCCAGTAGTTAGTTTTTTGACCCTTGCCTCCCTCCCTTCCTCCTCTAGTAGTCCCCAATGTCTGTTATGGCCATCTTCATGCTCAGTTCCCACTTATAAGTGAACATGCTGCTTGATTTTTGAAAACTTAAATTCCCTCTTAGACTCTCTTAAATATTGCAGTTACTTATGCACCAACCTAATAGTTTCTGAAACTCTGAGCAGGTTGCATGGATACAGAACCAAATACCACTTGGAACAGTCTAGCACCTTATTACTCAAAGTGCGGTCCCTAAGCCAGCAGCATTGGCCTCATGTGGGAGCTAGTTAGGATTGTAGAATCCAGTGAATTAGAATCTACATTTTAACAAGATCCCCACTGAGTCATACACATATTAAAGTTTGAGAAGTATTGATTTGGCACAGTGGATTTTAGATAGAGTTTTGCATTGGATTCATTTAGGTAAAATGTGTCATTAAAATAACACAGCTTTCCAAGCCTCAGCCCCAGAAATTCTGATTTAGTCAGGCAATTCTCTTGGGTAACCAGATTTGGAAACTATTGGCTTCTAAAGATTCCAAAATCTCTGTCGATGGGCAAATGGCAAAAATTTCAGTAAATGCAAATCTCGTTTGAACTCCACGTCTGTTTGCTTTATGTTCACGATAATGGCCAAAGCCTCATGGCTTTTTGGAAAAAAAAAAAAAAAAAAACCCATGTCTAGATTGACATTAGACATGACTTGTCATCCCCTTCCTCTCAGGACATCTTGATACATGATGCTCAAGAGGACATGTGATTCCCCTGGCCCCGTGGCAGGGACCATACACTGGCAAAAGTTGAATGGGCTTGGCCAATTCACTGCCTAGTTTGAAAGCAACTAAAGTCAGCTGATGTTTACCAAGTGCTCTGGGGATGAAAGTAATTACCCAAGAACCAAACAATGTGATCTCCATTAGTTGCATAGTTTGTCTCTGTAGAAGATCATAGCTTGAAGGGGCCTTTCAGAACTCTCCTCCAGCTCTCACTTTAGGGATAGAGAGAGAGAATCCATGGAGAGGTTGGGACCTGGATTCCAGCTGGTTTCATTCAAGAGGGAAGGATATTTTGTTGTTTGGAAAATGGACCACATATTTGTTGCCTAATCAGAGGCGCAAAATGAACAAACTTTGTATTCCATGCTTAATCTCAAGTGTTGGGGAAAGTGCTGTAAACACAAAAAGATCTGGCTCCTAGTGATTGGCCGGGACCGTAAGACACATGGAGTGCAGATGTCCTAGGAATTCGACAGCGAGTTCTCCAACGCTGAGATCTTTAATTAAACAGGTGTTTGGGAAGTAGGTCCTGTGTAGCTTCCAGCCTTGGCTGGGCTTGTCTTGCTGAAAAATGGCACCGACCCAGCCCAGCAGCAGGCCTGAAACTGGCTTCACTTGGAGGCGTAGGAATGTGCCATTGTTGTTTTCTTCTTTCTTATCAAGCCCCATTAGCTTGAGCAAGGAAGGAACAAAAATGGGCTGGGAAAACATGTTATTTCACTGGGTAAAAATTTACTACCAAGGAAATGATTTTTGCCATATCCAAAAATGGAAGAGTGGAGGCCTTGGAAAGGTGTCTTCCAAGGGCTCTTGGACAGCTTCTCCCTGTGTCACCTAGTGAGAATGTTTCCCTTTGGCTGATGGCCGTTCTCACACAAGAAGAGAGATGTTTGGCCGACGTTAGGTACACAGGCTCACAAACTCAGACCTTGCCTGTTCACAGTATTGGAGCAAAGAAGGCACGGGAAGAGGCAAGAATCAGGTTGTGAAAAGGTTGATCATACATGGCCATTAGACACACGTACCTTTATGCTTTTGGATGCCTACAATTATAGAATCATAGATGGGCCCAGAGATGCCTGGGTGCAGAGGTGGAGATGGAGACTCCATGAAGGAATGGACCCTGGCTTTCCTTACCTCTTGTCCAGATCCCCCGCCATGTGCCTGGGGCTCAAGGGGGAGAAGTCCCTGGCTTTGGCTGTGGTTGAATCACAGAACTAACCGTGCTTATAGCCCATGAAACCCCTGGGCTGTCATCCTGGTGTCTTTAGTGAATTCTAGAACTGCGTCTGCAGGAGGCAGAAACCAAGCTTCTTCTATCTTCCACAGCTGTCAGAAACAGCACCTCCCCGGGGAAGGGAGCTATGTGCCAGGCAGTCAGGCTGGCACCTGTGCTCCTGTTAATTCATGAACTCTCACATCTACCTACGAGGCAGGCTACATCAGCCCTGTTGCAGAACACCCAAGGATCCAGTAAATTGCCCTGCCTTATTTAGTTATCAAATGTGGGCGCCTGGATTCACACCCAGCTCTGTCTGCTCCCAAAGTTCTTATTATTTTACCTGCTAGTCTTTTCTGAGGAGTTCTCAGCCCGTTGGTGTATTTTTCTTTTAAACTTTGGTGCTTGGAGAATGACCTAGAAAATGTTCTCCCTATGGGCATGGGGAAGCATTAGTGTTTTGTTTTGTTTTGTACAGTTTTTAAAGGACATTTTATTTCTGTTAGAATTTGTGTTATGAAAACAAAGTACTTTCAACTTTCAGGAATAAATGCTGAACTGTAAACACATGTATATATATAATATATGCATTCAAATATAACAAATAGCTGTCATACATATGCATGTTATTTATATTTGAACATATTTATGCATATTTAATGTGATATATTAAGTCTGTTATAACTGCCTATAGAGATTTTACTTAATAATCTGTGAGTTAATACTAAGATCGTACTTGGAACCATTACGTTTATATGGGACAGAAAAGTGGGTTGTGTGATGTTTTCTGAGAACCAGCCCACTCCCAAGGGGAGGACATAAAATGGGCATAAATCAACAATGTAATACCCACGAAGCTGTCTGAGAACTCCATATAGTGAAGGAGAGGAGTGCCAATCACCACTGGCTTCCTCTGCAGAGTCCTGCTCCAAGGACTAGAACAGTCAGCAGATGTGTGGGCTGTGGCCCCTTCCTGTGCTGTCCATGAGTCAGAATGGAAGGTTCTGTTCATGTTGTCATCCCCGAGATTGTTGGACAGTTGTATTTTGATGTGTTGAGGCCAGTTTCTTCATCTGGTGCTTTTGTAAGATCTTTTCTGTACTTGAAGGATATTCTTTTACTCCTTTAAAACACACCAGCCTGAGGGACATGCCTTTATTCCCCTTGTCCTTGCATATCTGCCCACATGAAGCTTACTGTCTGGCTGGGGAATGTGCGACATAGCTAAGGGTATGAAATCCTAAAAGAGCTTCCCGAATATGTAGGCCACTGTCCTGGGGCCTGAAAGCCCTTTCTGTCTATGGCCTCCTTGGAAGGCATTGAGGAGGTGATATTGATGGGTTTTGATGACTTTCCTAAGTGAGCAGTTGTTTCAGGTTGAGAAGGCCACTCTGTGGATGTCTCAAGGGAGAGGTGCCAGTGCAGGTGAGACTGCAAGATCAGCAGAGCTGTGCTGCTTGATGCAGATGACGACTTCTTCCTGGCAGGGGCAGTGCTGGGCCTTTCCAGGTTCTGGGAGAGTTGGTGAGCGCTTTCCTCCAGTTGCCAGGGTGCTGGTCATCTGGGCAGCAGATAGACATTGCCTCACCTGGGGAGAGCCAAGCCACGGTTGCTGTGGCAGAATCCTCCAAGTGCCCAGGCACCTGACTGGGGTGACAGCACCCAGGAGGGAGCAGGGAGATGAGAGGACTCTCAGTAAAGTCTGCTTCTGGTACCATACAGCGGGAGGGAATATGCTCAATGCCAGCTCTTCCAAAGGTCCTGGAGGCTGGGGAGGACACACACACATACACACACACACACACACACACACATGAACACACAGCCACTGCAGAGCATAAAGAATGAATGAATGGGGGCCGGGCACGGTGGTTCATGCCTGTAATCCCAGCACTTTGGGAGGCCGAGGTGGGCAGATCACAAGGTCAGGAGATTGAGACCATCCTGGCTAACACGGTGAAACCCTGTCTCTACTAAAAATACAAAAAAATTAGCTGGGCATGGTGGTGGGCACCTGTAGTCTCAGCTACTCTGGAGGCTGAGGCAGGAGAATGGTGTGAACCTGGGAGGCAGAGCTTGCAGTGAGCCGAGATCGCGCCACTGCAGTCCAGCTGGGGCGACAGAATGAGATTCTGTCTCAAAAAAAAAAAAAAAAAAAATGAATGAATGAATGAATGAATGAGCAAGTGAATGAATAAAGGATTGAATGCACCCAGCATTCTTTTGTCTTAGGGGACTCTTCCTGACTACTGCGCAGGAAAGGAAAGCAGACCCTGTTTTCACATGAGGATACTGACACTTGCTCAGGTTGTCATAGCTTGTACTTTTCCACTGATGCAGAAAGGGAGGCCCTGCCAAAGAATGTCCTTGGAGTGATTCAATGTATTTTTCCTTCTGTGATTTAAGTCAAATGTATTTAATCTAAGAAGTTCCGCTGTGAGCTGGAACGTGTGATGAGTCTTTCAGCCTCCCCCAGAGGAAGCCCACCGTGTGAACGCTTCCAGTTTCAGCTCCATCAGGTGCGAAGCTGACAGTGGTTGGCATGGTGGTGGCTGTTTTTAAAGTACACACACCCAAATGGGCCTGTCAGCTAGTTGGCTGGAAAAACCTTTCTGGGGGCTGCAAGGGATTGATGTTTGCCGTTCATAGGTTCATTCATTCAATAGTTATTGAACATTTACCAGGGACACAGCATTACCCCAGGTGTGTTTTGAGGCTATAAAGATGAGAGACTCCCCCCCAAGAAAACTTCAGGGACTTATTGACTTCTCAAAATATAGTTTCCCATGGACAGTTCATTAAACAAGTTAGTGAAAGTTAAAACTTTAATTTTAAAACCTGTATAAACAAAATTGTTGTATAACTGAGTTAATTCTTTTTTTTTTTTTTTTTTTTGAGATGGGGTCTTGCTGTGTTGCCTAGGCTGGAGGTCAGTGGTGCAATCTCGGCTCACTGTAGGCTCAACTTCCTGGACTCAGGTGATCCTCCCACCTCAGCTTCCTTAGTAGTTGGGACTACAGGTGTGTGCCACCACACCCGATTAACTTTTTGTATTTTTAGTAGAAACAGGGTTTTGCCATGTTGCCCAGGCTGGTCTCAAACTCCTGGACGCAAGCAATCTGCCCACCTTGGCCTCCCAAAATGCTGGGATTGCAGGCATGAGCCACTGCACCTGGCTGAGTTAATTCTTTAGTTCAGTAAAAGTGCTGGAGTTTTTAAAAGAGTGAACTTCAAAGATTTTGATTCTCGGCCTGAATACTTTGCACACATGCCCATGATGGGGTCCTTTGTGCCCTTCTGAGTCCAGCCTGGCCTGCTGGCATGCGTCTGGTTTCTCTCTGTAGGACTTGGCAGGCACATTGTGTGGGACGCAAATTACGCAAGCACAGAGGCTTGGGAACTTGCTGCCACCAAGCCTCTCCAGTGATTCTTCTCCTGTGTTGGTCACCCTCACCCTTCATTCCCCCCAAGGCAGGAAAAAGAACAGAAATTCCTAAGGCAGTGTTGTTCCCAGGACACAATTGCCATCCATCACTCCCTGCTGGGAAAATGTAAATACGCACCAGCCGATAGTAGCACTATTTATTGTCATAGACTTCACTGTGGATTTGAGCAGGAGCAGCTTCTGGCCAAGCATTATTCACCAGCTCCCCTGGGAGGCTATGCTCGGTGGGTAGAGCTGGATGGAAGGGAGGCAACGGGGAGGCTGGAGTCCTTGCAGCTGAGAACAGGGCTGGGTCTTTGCCACTGAGGCTACACATGCTCGACATCAGGGTGGAGTGGAGGCTGCCGTCATCTTGGCACCAGGTTCTTGGAGGTTGTTCATGTTTAGAGGCGGGAAAGCCACTTCCATAGGATTCCCGGACAGCTGTCATTTTGGGGTAGGGTGGGGACTGATCAGCGTTGATGGCGGATTTGTGGCCATATCACCTGAACCCGAGGGACCACTGCTCACCCAGTTGAATGTTTTACTGAAGCGCACAAAGCCCCGTGCTACACGAGGCTCTTGTCCTCAAGGAGCTTACACTTTTGCGTCTTAGACACCCCCATCCCCACCGTACGTATTCAAAGAAGCCAACTGAATGGATGATGATCAAGTCTGCAATCTGCAGTGTCAGGAGGCAGACAGCGTGGGAGTGGGGTCAGTAAAAAGCAACAAAAGCTCAGCCCTCCCTCAGCCCAGTCTGCCAGCTCCCCGCTGAATCTTCTTGGTCCTGGGTGGTGTGACCTCTGTCAGACCTGCACGGAGTAGACTTAGAGTCAGGCAGGCAGGGAGGCCTGGACTCAGCTCTTGGTTTGGTGCTTATTAGCTCTTTCCACTCAGTTTTCCCATCTGTAAAATGGGGATTGTGAGCCCACCTCGCAGGGTGATGTGAGAGTAAATACAAGTAACAAGGTAGGTGTCAGGCACATAACACAGGCTCAGTGAATTGCAGCTTTCAGTATCACTTCTGACTGCACGATGGTCCATTCGGTGAAGGTGGAAAAAAGGTGTAGATGAGCAAACCCTGATGCAGGAATGAAGAGGGGAGGGAAGGTGACCCACCAAGGTGCAGGCGAAGGCAGGGCTGACGAGGAGAAAAGGTGTTGGGGTCCTTTGGACCAGGCAGATCCAGGAGGCACCGTGGATCCTTGTGGAGTAAATTAATATTTAATGAAAAGTCTCTTCCTTTAGGTCAAAGTGAGAGTGTGGCATCGGGAGGCCCATTTCAGGATCTTGGGCGCTCTCCCCTAAAGTGCGGTGCAGAGGAGAAAGGGGAGGAGGAGGTTTCAGTTTCAACAAACAGTTTTGAGCACTGACCCTCCGCACCAGATGGCTCGGGAATGGCCATGAATATGGCTCGATATCTGTGCTCTGAAGCTCTAAGTTAAGAAGGGACCGAGGTGGATATAAGTGTCTTCATGCCACCAGACAGATGGCAGTGGGCTCTAGAGCAGCACACAGAGACTTGTCTGAGCAGAGGACAGACAGAGATTAGCCCCAGGAACTCTGGAGTGGAGCAAAGACGGGAGAGCTTCAGACCGAAAGATTTTCATGGGTGAATACCATTAAGCAACTAGACTGCCAGCTTCTGTTGGCAGGGAACTTATTTTTTTTTTCTTTTTTTGAGACAGGGTCTCACTCTGTCTCCCAGGTTGGAGTGCAGTTGTGCCATCTCGGCTCACTGCAAACCTCCACCTCCTGGGCTCAAGCGATCCTCCCAGCTCGGTCTCCCAAGTAGCTGGGACTACAGGCGCATGCCACCAGGCCCGGCTAATTTTTTAAGTTTTAGTAGAGACGGGGTTTCACCATGTTGCCTGAGCTTGTCTTGAACTCCTGAGCTCAGGTGATCCACCCATCTCAGCCTCCCACAGTGCTGGGATCACAGGCGTGAGCCTCCCACAGTGCTGGGATCACAGGCGTGAGCCACAGTGCCTGGCTGCAGACATTTCCTTCACTTCTGTTTTGTTCTCAGTGGTGTTTATCATAGTTCTGTGCACACAGTAGGTACGCAGCAGGCCCCTGTTTAACATATGAATGAATAAGCCTAATACAAAACGGCTTTCTAAATCAAGTAATGGTTATTGTCAAGGTGGTGCACCTTCAGAGAGCAATGGCATAGGATGGCAGAAGGATGCCTGAGGATAAGGGTTCCCTTCTTGGCCATTTCCCTTTGTGGATTTCTGGTGAGCAGACTAGCTCAGCCTTCAGTAGAGGTCAGTGTCTCCTAGAGGTGCCCATCAGGGAGGTGCTGCCACCTCCTTGGGTATAACCTAGCGACCTTATCAACTGCCTCCCAGCCAAGACAAGCAAGCCACTGGCACCCCTGGTGGCTCCAGGGCTCTAGATGGATGTGAGTGACATTCTTTGGACGATGTCTGTGTTACAGATGTGGACGAGTGTGCAACAGATTCCCACCAGTGCAACCCCACCCAGATCTGCATCAACACTGAAGGCGGGTACACCTGCTCCTGCACCGACGGATATTGGCTTCTGGAAGGCCAATGCTTAGGTAACAGCTCTCTGGGGGGTCACAGGGACTCTTGGAAGTTAACGGTTGCCAGGGGCATTTTGAGGTATGGGCATAGCTGGCTTCCTGAGTGTAGTAAGCTTTCCTTTGCCCAGGAGGGTGGGAGGGGTGGAAGGCTATTGAACTCACATGTGTAACCACCCTTGAAAATCAATTGCCATCATCACCATCTTGTCAACATTATAGTTTTTGAATGTATTTACTTATTTCTGAGACATAGTCTCACTCTGTCACCCAGGCTGGAGTGCAATGGCACAATTTTGGCTCACTGCAACCTCTGCCTCCTGGGTTCAAGTGATTCTCCTGCCTCAGCCTCCTGAGTAGCTAGGATCATAGGCATGTGCCACCACACCCAGATAATTTTTGTATTTTTTGTACAAATAGGGCTTTCGCCATGTTGGCCAGGCTGGTCTTGAACTCCTGGGCTCAAGTCATCTGCCCGCCTCAAAAGTGCTGAGATTACAGGCGTGAGCCACCACGCACGGCCTTGAATGTTTTTTCTGTTTTTTTGTTTGTTTGTTTTGTTTTTTTGTTTGTTTTTTGTTGCTCAGGCTGGAGTGCAGTGGCACGATCTTGACTCACTGCAATCTCCACCTCCTGGGTTCAAGTGATTCTCCTGCCTCAGCCTCCTGAGTAGCTGGCATTACAGGTGTGTGCCACCATACCCAGCTAACATTTGTATTTTTTGTAGAAACAGGGTTTTGCCATGTTGGCCAGGCTGGTCTCGAACTCCTGGGCTAAAGTGATCTGCCTGCCTCAGCCTCCCAAAGTGCGGAGATTACAAGCGTGAGCCACCATGCCCAGCCTCAAATATATTTTTTAAGGGCTATAGTTTTGGATGTATTTTTTAAATTTGATTTTACCTTGACTTTGTTCCTGTCTTCACGAAGTTTATATCCAGGCCAGGAAGTGAGAGAGGTGAGGATGATTTTGCTTTAGTTAGAAATAATGCTAAGAGAAGGGAACACTTTTGCTTAGTCACAGAAATGTGGCAAGTCTTGAATGTGGATCAGTAGATCCTGATCTTACATCAGTTCCTTTCAACACCCTGTCTTTGCCCTTCCCCCCCGACGACCACACCCACCCCACCGGCCATGGCCTTCCCTTTTACTCCTGAAGAGTCAGTCATCACCTTTGCAGTTGGCATCTGCTGTCTGATCTTTCTGTTTATTTTACTGGAGGGTTATTTTCCTTTCTTCCCCTCTAGTTTTGGGTTTAGCCAAGTGAGTGAATTCATAGCAAACTGTAGCTGTTGCTTCAATTTCTAATTCTAGGGTGTGATTTCTATGCTGTGTTTTCTAGAAAAGGCCCTGCCAGTTTAAATTCTCTAAGACACCATTCTGTTGCCTGAAAGTCAGTCCTGGAGGAGCTGAGAAACAGATCCAAACAAAATCATGGAAACAAAGAAAAGCTACCTCTTTCCAAGTTTCTTGATTGAGGCTGAGTGGGTCTGCCCTCAAGCCCTGTCCGAAGCATCCTTGAGGCCTAGATGGGCTAGATTCTCCTTTCCAGGCTTGCACGCGGGCGTCTGTGAATATGACAGTCGCTGTGCATTCAAACCAACCTCTGCTATAATGGAAAATTTGATGCTACTTATTTGAACATAAGCAGATCAGTGAGAGAGAGTTATTTGTACAGGAACTTAATATGTCGAATTTCAGAGCTGGAAAGGATGTTGAATATTATGTCATCCAACTTTTATAGCGTCGCAGACTGAGACTCAAAGAGAAGGAACATTTTAGACAAAGTGAAAGTGAGTTGGGTCTAACTTCCAAGTCTTCTGTGTCTCAGTCTAGTTTTTCTTTCCCACCACAAGGGGCGCTGGAGTGGTAGGGGGAGACCGGGATATACTAGCCCTGTTACAGAAACCCTCTGATGTGAGGGGTGCCAGCAACTCGGACATTCCTCTACCTGGGAGGGTTGTTCTCTTCCTGGGAGCACGGAGCTGTGGGAAGGATGCTCATGGATGCCTAGCATAGTACCATGTGGCCCAGCCACTCATATTCACACCTGAAAGGAAGACTTCCCCTAATTATGGCTGAACTCCTGCCCTCCCCTGGCTAAACTCGCCTTTCCCTTTCAAAATGCAAGTTCCATAGCCACACACTATCTGTTCTGTGTACCACTGGAGATGCTACTTTTGCAGAAAAATGAGGGGTCGGGGGCTGCCTTTTTTCCAAGGTACCCCTAATGAAGGGTACCCTCTCCAGCGCCTGCTGCCTGCCTGGCCTTGGTGATGTGCCCAACTGCACTCTGGGAAGAAGTCAGGGCCAGCCACTGTACAGCCAATGGGCCTCTGTGCAAGAGCTGCCCTGCACTCAGGGGCAGTGCAATGGGCCAGGTTAGAAGTAGCCGGGACTTACCGACAAAACAGAATCACAGGACAGGGCACAGAATCTGAGAAGGGCTGAACAATAGGGAAGGGATCAAGATGGATCTGGGAGGTGGAGTCCTTCCTGGCAGTAGGTAGAAACCAGGCACAAAGACTGAGGCTCTAAGCTGGCCTCCAGAGTCCTGGATGGCCCCTGGTTCCAAAAGAATGGGGGAACCAGGGAGGAAACCTGGTTAGATTGGGGGAGGTGGGGATAAGGACCAGTTCCAGCTACAGTCAGATCAACTGGTCACAGCAGGAACCTGTATTGGTGCCATCTCGGACTCTGCCAGGAGGCTGGTGATTTCATTCACTACCCTTACCCCACAGGACTGAATTCTCCAGCCCATTATCACATCAGCTTGGGGTGTTGAGAAGTGCTTTCCCAATGACATCAGGCTCCCCATTGATGGATACATATTACAGGGAGGTCACATTGCCCAGCTCTGCTCAAAGGATCCATTCACCCACAGTGCTGCCACTTTCCCTGGCAAGGCCAGCTGTGGCTTGGAAGAGGTGTGTTTATCCAGAGTTTTATGTTCACTCTGGTGCAAGGAGGAGATTCAGGGTGAATTCCAGTGCCCTCATGTTACTGGATTCATGGGTCTCCAGGGTCATGCTGCCCGGCTCGTCCTGGCCTAACTGGCTCTTGTTCCTGACAGCTGGACATATTCATCGTTCATGCAGCTGGCAAGGAGCCTACTGGAGTGATGCTATGGATTCTTCTTACGTGTTAAGAAGAATCCCGGGCAGTGGAGCCTCTACATGGAATCTTCGAGTTGAATCTTAACATTGGATAAATCTTAAGAGCTGGGTAATCTTAAATCTTAGAGCTGGGAAAAATTGGAGAGTCCATCTTGGATAAACCTTAGTGTTGAATCTTAGAGCTGGGTAAAACTGGAGAGCTCGTTTTGCCCAACATCCCGCTCAAAGCAGAAATTTCTTCTGCAACTTTTAGGATCGGTTCAGGTATTTATGGGACTGAGATGGGTCGAGGAGGGGAAAGATGGTGGGGAGATTGAGCATTGTAATCGAGACAGCATCACCATCCGTGACACTCAGTAGGCACTTTCTTGGCTCCTGTTCCCGTTTGCTTCCGTTCATGATCCTGTTTGGGAAGAGCAAGGCAATCATGCCACGCTAGTGGGGGCATCTTTGAGTGAGGAGACCTGTCTCACTTTGCTTGCATTTCTGTTTCCAGACATTGATGAATGTCGCTATGGTTACTGCCAGCAGCTCTGTGCGAATGTTCCTGGATCCTATTCTTGTACATGCAACCCTGGTTTTACCCTCAATGAGGATGGAAGGTCTTGCCAAGGTATGTGACATGCATGATAACTTGGACATGATATGAGACACTAGCTGCAGCCTTCTTCAGCGCCTGGCAGCTTATGTTTGTGGGAAACACTGCTGCTACAGTATATTCCTGTTCCTTGTCACTGCCCACCCATCCCCATTACTACAGAAAACCAAGACCTGAACCTCGCTATGTGAAGCATCTCAAAAAGTGCTCTGAATATGGCTGAGGGTAGGACCTCAATCCTCCACTGGCTGGGAGTGTAGTTTCACGGATTCACTTCTTTTCTGTGTCTGCTACCCAGAAGTAGCCTTGCTAGCTTTCTTGCCTAATCAGAAATTTGGTTGCATGTCCTATAGCCTAAGTTCAGTTCCTGAGGCCTGAGGAGGGTTGGTCAGGGTCCCTGACCCTTCATGAATCATAAAATAGACACATCCATGCTAGGCAGGGGTGTCGTGGGCAATTCTGAGGCCTCTCGCTATACTTTTCCCTCCAACCTGTGCCAGGATGGCCTGTTCCTTAGCAAAGGGTCTGGTGGTGGTGGTACTGTCTCCTGCTACTCAGCATGCCCCCACAAAACCAGACTGAAACAAAGGCATTTTCTGGTTTTCACATGATCATTTGAAATACTGATAAGTAAGAAAAACAAGTTGCATGCCTATTGTGGTTTCCATCTGAAAGTTTCTTCTGCTCAGGAAGTGAATGGGGGACTTAAGACCCAAGGAATTAGCACAAATCCTGCCTTGGCCCCCGACTTCCCCCTCAACTTCCAGCTCCCGGCCCAGGCCTCCAGCCCCTGGCAGCTGCTTGGCTCAGGTTGGAGTTGGAGGCAGTGCTGCAGACACAGAATGAGGTCTTTGTCTGGAGACCTCAGGCTTTGCAGGGCCCATTTCCTTGTTTCATTCACCCTTGGAGTTCTGGCTGGCAGACTCCTGGCCATCGAGTTTGGAGGATATTAAGTCTCCTTTACTTTAATTGTATCTAAATCATCGGTAAATAGGAAGGCATCAGTGTTAAAGAGTTTGATCCTGGATTCTTTCTAAGTCTCTCCTCCAAAGCTTGTTCTGCTAATTGTTCCAAGAAGTCTGGACTGTGTTCGTCATGCCAAAAGAGGTCATTTTCTTCCGAGAGTAGACGCCAGGCCAGGAGGTTGAGGAAGCGGATAAACAAGGGCCCTTCCTTCCCACTGGAGCAGGAGGGGGCGCCTGGCTCCCTTGCTGCTGTGATAAGCGGCTTAGGGCAGATGCAGGCTTCTCTGTGCCAAGGCCTGGGATTGGAGGTGCCAGCCACAGGCTGGCACAGTGCACCCAGTACCTCCTGAGGCATAGCCATGCCCAAGCCAAAAGGCGCCTGCGTCTTTCAGGCCTCTGAGGAACAGGTGTGTGACAAAGAGCAGATAATACACCGGGCAGTGCCAAGTCCACAGCATAATAAAGTAGCAGGCCCAGCACCCAGGCCTGGGTATGGGCACTCGGCCACTGGGATGCTGCATCCGCAGGGCCCATGGGCAGCACAAGGCATCGCATACTCCAGTGAGCTTTTGTAATCCTGACTCTTCGTGTGTGGAAGAGTGCTTTGCACGCTCAGAGCATTGTCACGTCTGTTCATCTCACTGAACTCAAATAATAAATAGCCTCGTGAGGTCAGCAGGCAGGTGTTTGTGGCTCTGCTTCACTGAGGAGGAAATCAAGGCTCAAAAAGGTTAAGCAACTTGGCCAAAGTCACGCAGCCAAGTGGTAGCAGAGCTGAGAGTAAAACCAGGGGCCCAGACTTCTTGTCCGACAGGTTGGAGTGGGGCCCTGTGTGCCCTCAGCAGCTTCAGAAGGGCATTTGGAAAGGGCTGGCAGGAAAGGGCAGTGAGAACCCCAGGGGGGCAGAAGCATTTTGGTTGCCCTGCTCTTCAGAAGCAGCTGAGAGTGGTGAGGGGGTGGAATGAGTTCATTCATCTCTGAGGGGCCAGCGCCTGGCCAGAGGCTGAGGCCACCAGCCCTAACACTTGCCAGTACTGTCCTGTCTGAACTTGCACTCAGTGGCTTCGCACAGTGGACATTTTCTTACCACCTCCTGTCCCCGGTGGGGAAACCCCAACCTCCCACGGGCACCGGTGGGAGCCATTGTCTTGCTAGACCCTCTCTCTACAGCTGTTCATTTATTTGTTTTCTCCCTGAGAGCTCCAGAGATGCCAGGAGGCAGGAACTTTGTGGCCATGGGATTAGCCTCCCCTTTAAAAAAAGCCTCTCAGTCTGCTCACCGTGAAGGCTTTTAGTGACATCTCTCTTCAGAGGCCTAAGAGGTTTACCTGGACTTGGGAAGAGGATAGAAAATCTCTCAGCTGGAACTTTGGCCATTGGTGTATGGAGCATTGTGGGATGGTGCTTACAATGGGTCAGCCAGTGCCAGTGGGAAAGAGGCTCTTCCCTGCCCTCGCCGCACCATGGGCTGTGCAGAATGAATCTTGGTTTTTGTGGAAAGACCCCTGACTCATGTTCCAGTTCCCATTGTGTCCTTGTTAGCTGGTGGACTTGGGTACACCTCTCAATCTTTAAAAACAATTATATGTATATGTATGTGTGTGTGTGTGTGTGTGTGTATATATATATATATATATATATATTTTTTTTTTTTTTTTTTTTTTTTTGAGACAAAGTCTAGCTCTGTCAACCAGGCTGGAGTGCAGTGGCATGATCTCAGCTCACTACAACCTCTGCCTCTGGGGTTCAAGCGATTCCCTTGTCTCAGCCTCCCAAGTAGCTGGGATTACAGGCACCTGTTACCATGCCTGGCTAATTTTTTTGTATTTTTTTAGTAGAGACGGGACTTCACCATGTTGGTCAGGCAGGTCTCGAATGCCTGACCTCAGGTAATCCACCTGCCTTGCCCTCCCAAAGTGCTGGGATTGCAGGTGTGAGCCACCGCGTCTGGCCTATAATTTTTTTTTTTTTTTTTGAGACAGGGTCTTACTCTGTCACCCAGGCTGGAGTACAGTAGCATGATCTCAGCTCACTGCAGCCTCAGTCTCCCAGGCTCAAGTGATTCTCCCTCCTCAGCTTCCCGGGTAGCTGGGACCTCAGGCATGTGCCACATCACCTGGCTAATTTTTAAATTTTTTTGAAGAGATAGGGTCCCACTATGTTGCCCAGGCTGGTCTCAAACTCCTGGGCTCAAGCAATCCACCTGCCTCAGCCTCCCGAAGTGCTGGGATTACAGGCATGAGCCACTGTGCCTGGTCCTTCAAAAATGCTTAAACAATCTTATTGATGCATAATCAGTGTGTAATAAACTGCTCCATGATTTTATTAATTTTGACATACATGTACCCACATGAAACCACCACCACCACGCTCAAGATAATGGCTTTCCCATACTCCTTGTGTCCCTTGGTGGTCTTCTCCTTAACCTACTTAACCTCTAAAGTGGGGCATTGGTCTTCGTTGTAAGGATTAAGTGAGTGCAAGATCCTTTCCTAATGAGCAAAGTTATTTATGCATAATAAATATATTATTAGAATCATCGTGGTTATTTGTTAACCTGAAACTTCCAAGTCAGTGAGGGTGAGGGGAGTTCACTGACAGAATGCAACTGGTGATGGAAGGAGCAGGTATTGCCTGGAAATTCCTGGCGGGGGGCGTTGGAGCATAGACTTACTATGTGTATATGTTTATATCATGTGTATACATATGGTTTCCACCTTGCCTGACTTTTGACCCCAGAAGGGACATGTGGATGGAGGCCCCGGTCCTTAAGTGAACACTTTTGGATCTGAGATCATGCTCCCGAAGGTCCTGGGTGGAGAGCCTTGGTACCTGCAACTCTGGTCTCCTGGTGGTGGTAGATTTTGTTGCTGGTGCTTTTTCTGCCTAGTTATTGTGGCTGTTGTTGAGAGGACAGTCAGCAGTGTGCCTTGGCTTTCCACAGATGTGAACGAGTGTGCCACCGAGAACCCCTGTGTGCAAACCTGCGTCAACACCTATGGCTCTTTCATCTGCCGCTGTGACCCAGGATATGAACTTGAGGAAGATGGTGTTCATTGCAGTGGTAATGGGCTTTGGCATTGGAAACTTCCACCTGTACTTGGGGCCTGGGCAGGGGTTGAAGGGCAAGGGCTTCCTTCATAGGTGTTTCCTCTCATTTCCTGGACACATGTCCAGTTTGGGACATCCTCCAGGGCAGTGGGGTCACAATCACACAGAAAAGAGATGAGTCACTTCCCGAAAGGTGAGGTGGAGTCTCATCTTCCTTGTCATCTGACCCTTGATGCAAAAATCAATGGGGCTACCTTCTAGGACAGAGGTGGGGTTGACGAGGGAGAGGAGTCACTCGATTTGACATGTTGGTTTGAGAGCTGTCTGTCCTTACCCAGCACCGACTCAAGTCTTGGGGATATCACAGAAAGTACTTACAGAGGGCAGTGACCCAGGAATAATAGCATATCGTATCGGGAAGGGTTGAGGAGAACACTGAATGAATGAGATCATGTATGGAAGCACACATGTTCTGCGAACTTCTGAAATCTCTACAAATAATCAGTGCCTCACTCCAGGCCTGGCATCCAGGGAACATGCAAAAAAATAGTTCTCGAATCAATGGATAAATGATTGAATGTTGAATGAATGAAATTGTAATAATTTGTTGTGAGAACATAGATGTGATGGGTTAGTTGACCTTTTATAAATTCCTTCCAAGCCCAAGGAAATATGATTTTCTGCCCACGCTAGTTTATGGACTCTATTATAATTTTCTTATTAACTCCCTCTTTTTTTCCCCTAGAAAGTTAATTTTTTTTCTTAGTTAGAAAAATATTATTGGATTGTAAACTCCTTGAGAATAGGGACCACCTCTTACTCACATTTATCACTGTAGCATCCCACATAGAGCCACACACAACTCTTTCTTTCTCTCTCTTTCCCTTTCTTGTCTTGTTTTTTGTAAACGTTAGATTAAAGTACACTCCATTTCAGCCACTTCTGGCATCATCAGCAGTTGTGAATTAGCAAAGTCTAAATTAATAATGCTTCGCTGTGCTTTTCAAAATAAGTGGGCCATACACTAGGGCGTGAAAAATCTTTTTGTCCTGCAGAATGGAAAATTTCCTAATCCAGGTTTTATTGTAACAGGAACTGACCCAGGTCATGAATGGAACTTGTGTGATAGTCTCACTGACGACTAAAGTGTTCTGGGGACAGAGTCCCATGAAACAAATGAACACCTCTTCCTAGGGCCAGGACAGTCAGAGCCACAAGCAGGAAGTTACAGAGAGCCCTGGGCTGATTAAATACCAGGCCCAGAAACAGAAATAAAATACCCTCAGGCATGAAAAGCCACTTTCTTCCTAGATTTCAGTTCCCTCCATGGCACTTCTTGGGGAGTTGGGGCCAAGGAACTAAGAAGTGTGGAAAATCTAACATTATGTGGTGAGATGATTTGTTTCTCCAGAATGCTCTGTTAATCCACAGATGTTTATTGCCCTACTGCATAGGCCATATAGCAGAGTGACCCTGGAGGAGCTGAGTTCAAATTCTAGCTCTGCCATTGACTATTTTTCTTGACCAAGTCACTCCCTGAGTCTTAGTTTCATCCTTTATTAAAAAAATCAACCAGCCAACCAACCAACCAACCACCCTCATAGAGTGGTCAAAAATTAAATAAGCTGGCGCAGCCCAGAGGGTGGCCCAGCTCCAGGCTGGTTCCAGGCTGGCTGGAAGCTGCTGCTTCCCATGTCCCAGGGAGGATCCAAGGTAGGCAGGCCACTGAGAGACAAATATTCCTGCCCACCCCACAACACTCTGGACTTTTCTCTTTCAAGGAGGTTTTTTTGGACACAGTGGAGTTTTAGTCATTACATGTTAATTTATCTTCCCTAAGTGTAGGTGTAAGAGACTTTTGGCTTCTTGAGAAGCTTACATCCCTGCCGATTTGGCCAAGATTTTCAGTTGACTCATTTTGTCCCAAATGGCCAACTTGTCCTCCATGTTCTCCATGATGCACACCCTCCTGAAGACTTGGTGTGACCCCGGGTTATGTAGGGTTTCTAGAGCAGACTGGCCCAGGATAACAGGGTGATGGAAAGAGTCTGTTTCTGCACCTTCCTACTTAACCCCTTTCTGCACTTCTCCATTTCCCGCAGGCACTGTTATCCTCACTGTGTTATCACAGCTGGGGTGGCCCCTCCGTGTAGCCCCAGACCCCTCCTAGCCTTGTCTCTCAGGGATTTGCTAAGCTGAGCTGTTCCTGGAAACCATGGTGGGTTCTCATGTGGAGGAGTGAAAGTGGCCTAATACGTGCTCCCTGCCAGAAACTGGGCTTGTATTTCAGCTTTCCACTGGAGGGTGGAGCCACAGCCCTAAGCAAAGTCTGGGAATTGCAGACCCAAGGATAAACCGAGTAGGGTCTGTTACGGCCCCTCCCTGCCCGGTGGGAGTTGGGAGTGGGTGCTACACTCTCCATCTGCCCTAGAGCTAACCCTGCTTGGGTGCTTGCCCCAACCTCAGGGCTCCCCAGCTCCACTCATCCCTCAGCACAATTACTCAGGGAGACATTACAGTGTCGTGTTTCTAAGTGTAGGATCTAGAGGCTGGGTTCAAGTCCCAGCTTTCCTCCTTACTTGCTATCTGTGAACTTGGTCAAGTTAGCTAACCTCTGTAAGCCTCAGTTTTTCTTCTGTAAAATATGGAGAGTGATAGCACCTCCTTCATATGGGGTTGAGGTGAGAATTAAATAAGAGGAGGCATGTAAAGCATTTAACCCAGTGCTTGGCATATAGGGAGCCTCAGGGATTAACAGACATCACTACTACTCTACTGAAAGTATGAGTGGAATCTACAAACTTGGAAATAAAACAGGACACTCAGTTACGATGGGCTGGAGCCAGAGACCCGGGGCTCTACAAGGCTTCCAGGGGAGGTGGGGAGGCACAACCAAAGCAGATATTACCTGAGCACACTTGACTTTTCAAATCAGCATCCTAATTCTGCTGGCTGATAACACATCACCTGAGGACCCCTGAGAGAGACAGGAAGGAGTTTTTCCTTCTGGCATGTGAGAGGCACAAGGCGTGTAACACCCGGAATTATCTGATGGTGGAGAGGCAGCTTCTTTTGCGTTGACACCCTCTCTGGGTGACTCTAGCCACCAGTGGTCTGTGAGTGAGAGAGTAATCCGAGGACATGTCACATGGGGAAACTAGTGAAAGCAAGTTTTTGGGAAACAACAAATGCAAGAAAAACATGTTTTCTTTGGCATGCTTATCGAATGAGGTTCAAACAGGGGCTCTGTTGCCAAACTCTGTGTGTGATGAAGAGTTGGCTTTTCTGAAACGTCTGCATCTGCATCAACCACCATGGCCCATGCGGATGAGTTGTAAATCACATGGACAGGGGCTCCCCTCCACAACAGGCTGGCTGGAAGCTGCTGCTGCCACTGTCCCAGGGAGGATCCGAGGTAGGCGGGCCACGAAGAGAAAAATTATATCCCTGCCCATCCCTCACCACTCCAGAGTTTTCTCTTTCAGGCAGTTTTTTGTTTGTTTGTTTGTTTGTTTACACAGTGAAGTTTTAATATAATTAAAATCCTGGCCTTTTGGATATGTCCCTTAATTGTGACTTTAAGAACAATATTGTTCCTGAAGTTGGGGAAAGAGGTGATTGGAGGGGAGTTGGCACTGCGAAAGTTGCCCCTTCAGAGGGCCCGCTAGGGCCAGGGAATGTTTTTTGGGGTCTTGGGGAAACCCCCGGAAAATCCCAGTGGGCAAAGAAATCTCAGCCCCTTGAGTGGTCAGAGGTGGAGAGTGGATTCCCCTACATGGTGAAATAAGTTTATAATGAATGGAAGGTGCAGCTGAGTGAGAGGCAGATGTTGGAAACTCGATGGAGGTGGATTTCAGCTCCATGTAGAAAAGAATTTTCTGACAATTAGAGCTGTCCAAATATCAATGGGTATCCTCATTAGGTAGTGAGCTCTCCATTGCTAGAAGTGCCGGAGAAGTGAATTGACAGCTTCTTGGCAGTAAAGCCATTGTATGTATCAAGACAGTGTGAGAGTTGGAGTAGATGGCCACTAAGCTCCCATCCCCATGTAGACCGGGATTACAAACAGCAGGTGTGACTTGTCACCCCAGATATGGACGAGTGCAGCTTCTCTGAGTTCCTCTGCCAACATGAGTGTGTGAACCAGCCCGGCACGTACTTCTGCTCCTGCCCTCCAGGCTACATCCTGCTGGACGACAACCGAAGCTGCCAAGGTAAGGCTGTCCGGAGGGGCCTGGCTGGGGTGTATGTGTGAGGTGGAGCTGCTTCAGGGTGTCATCTGGATGTCCTCACCTGGGGAATCATGTGCAGCTTTTGGAAGGTGGCAGGGGTGGGGATGTCAGTGGGTGCTGGTGGCTCTCATGGTGGCAGCTCTAGGAAGGATGCCTGGCCTGGTGTCTTCCCTCCCTGTAACCCATCCTTTGGCCAGGATATTGGCCACTTAAACTTCTGTAATCAACTCTGCAGATGCAGACGGCAGCCTGTAAGCGTGGCTTTCTGCCTCCCCAGGCAGATCTCTGAGGCTCCTCCGAGAACTGCTCCAGAGCTAAGCAGGACTTTTATGGCCTGGCCAGAGCCCTGGCTTTCTTACGTGGCCTGGAGGGCAGTTTGGTTAGCCTTTCTCCAAGTGATCTCCTAGAGCGTGTTTGCCAGGGAGACCTCATGCACCTGACTGCTCTGTTCCTGGAAGGGCTGGGACCCCAGACTGTAAAGGGGGTGGGTCTTCTCCTGTTTGCCTGCTTAGCCTGGCTTCCAGCCCCATGCTCCACCCACTGAGGGGTGATTGCAGAAGCAACTGACCCATTCTCAGCCTCCTTGAACCTGCCTTATCCCATTGCCAAGCAAGAATTCTCCGTAGTAGTGCCAGGCAATAGAAATATCATGTGAGCTACAGACGTGAGCCATCTATGTAATTTTACATTTTCTATTAGCCACATTAAAAGAGGAAAAAAAATGGTAAAATTACTTTTACTACTGTATTTTCTTTTCTTTCTTTCTTTCTTTTTTTTTTTTTTTTTTTTTTTGAGACAGAGTCTTACTCTGTTGCCTAGGCTGGAGTGCAGTGATGTGATCTTGGCTTACGGCAGGCTCTGCCTCCTGGGTTCAAGCGATTCTCCTGCCTCAGCCTCCCAAGCAGCTGGGACTACAGGCACATGCTACCATGCTGGGCTAATTTTTGTATTTTGTATTTTTAGTACAGGTGCATGCCACCACGCCAGGCTAATTTTTGTATTTTTGTATTTTTGTGTTTTACCATGTTGGCCAGGCTGGTCTTGAACTCCTGTTTTTACTACTATGTTTTCTTTAATGCAGTATATCCAAAATATTATTTCAGCATGTATTCAATATAAAAATTATTGATGAGATGTTTTACATTCTTTTTTTAAATTTTAAAAAATATATATATAAATATATATAAAATATATACAAATAAAATTAAGAGACAAGGCCTTGCTTTGTTGCCCAGGCTGGTCTTGAACTCCTGGCTTCAAGTGATCCTCCTGCCTCAGCCTCCCAATGTACTGGGATCACAGACATAAGCCACTGTGCCTGGCTCACATTATTTTTTGGTACTAAGTCATCAAAATCTGGTGTGTATTTTCCACTTACAGCACATCTCAATTTGGATCAGCCACATTCCACGTACTCAGTAGCCTCATATGGCCTGTGGCTGCCGTATTGGATAGTACAGCTCTGTAGTAAGATCCAGCCTACCCCACCCCCACACATCTGGCCTGGCCAATAATGCCCTGCCTCCGCTTCTTGTCTACCCTGCATTTCAGACATCAATGAATGTGAGCACAGAAACCACACGTGCAACCTGCAGCAGACTTGCTACAATTTACAAGGGGGCTTCAAATGCATTGACCCCATCCGCTGTGAGGAGCCTTATCTGAGGATCAGTGATAAGTAAGTCATGGCGTCCGCCTGGGGAATAGAAACCTGATGAGGGCCTGGCTCAGGAGGTTGGCGGTGTGGTGTGAAAGAGAGTGCACCAGCCAGGAAGTCAGGGCACCTGGCCTACTACCTATGTCATGTGCTCGTGTGTGTGTGTGTGTGTGTGTGTGTGTGTGTGTGTGTGTAGAATATAACAGAGTAGAATAGATAGAACAGACTGGAATAGAAAATATCAGAGTGCATTGCACATAGCAAGAGTCAATATTGTTTTTTGAAACTTATCTTTTAGTTTTGTGTGCTACTGGTTTGCAGTGCAAAGTGTGCTACTGTAGGTTGTCAAAAAGTTTGCAAAACATTCCATTACAAGTTATAGGATCTGAAATACATCCCTACATGCAAGAAAGAACTATTTTTCAAAATGTTTGACCACAACACACAGTAAGAAACACATACAAGCCTGGGCGCAGTGGCTCATGCCTGTAATCGCAGCACTTTGGGAGGCTGAGGTGAGTGGATTGCCTGAGCTCAAGAGTTCGAAAGCAGCCTGGCCAACATGATGAAACCCCATCTCTACTAAAAATACAAAAAAATTAGCTGGGCGTGGTGGCACACGCCTGTAGTCCCAGCTACTCAGGAGGCTGAGGCATGAGAATCGCTTGAACCTGGGAGGAGGAGGTTACAATGAGCTGAGATCGTGTCACTGCTGTCCAGTCTGAGTGACAGAGTGAGACTCTGTCTCAAAACACACACACACACAAACACACGCACACTCACACAGAGTTTTCTATCACTCCCCTACTCATGCCAGAGCTATGCAAAGATTCTCTAGAAAGCTAACCAAGCCGAGAGTTGAGTCAGGGTTCTAGAATCTCCTCTTCCCTCTAATGACTTTGTTCTGAATACACAGGGTCTTTTAGAGGTTGGCTCCTAAATGTAACACGCATAGGACTCACCTGGTGATCTCGTTAGAGTGTGATTCAGTGGGTTTGGGGTGGGCCCGAGATTCTGCCTTTCTGGCAAGCTCCCAGGTGAAATGAATGCTTCCAATCTCCCTGGACTGCTCCGTGAATATTGAGGTGCTGGAGAGTTGAGTATTGAGGTGCTGGAGTGTTGAGTATTGAGGTGCTGGAGAGTTGAGTATTGAGGTGCTGGAGAGTTGAGTATTGAGGTGCTGGAGAGTTGAGTATTGAGGTGCTGGAGAGTTGAGTATTGAGGTGCTGGAGAGTTGAGTATTGAGGTGCTGGAGAGTTGAGTATTGAGGTGCTGGAGAGTTCTCTCATTGGCTCTAATCAAGTTTCTGACATCATCTTGGTCAACATTTTACTAAATCACCAGATGGCAAACATTAGAGTTGAGAGAATTAAAGTTAAGACAATTTCCAAAAGGTGAACGCAGTAGGACAGTGGCTTTCTGTTCCTGGCATAGTAGCGGTTCCTTTTCCTTCCCTTTTATCCCTTTTTTAAACCATCTCAGTTCCTCCTTGGCCTCCTATCTTCCAAATGTTCACACATTGACTTCCCTTGAGCAACACCAAACCGCAGCATGGGAGATAAAAGGATGAATCAGACACCCCCATCCTGCCCTCTCAGAATACAGCCTCTAAGAGAGGAATTCATGGCTTACCAGTGATTCCCACTCTGATAACAAATTGGCAAAAGAGAGGATAATGCCGGGATGGTAGGGTCCTTTAGAGACATCTTCACTTGTTGCTAAGAGCTGTGCTACTAAGCAACCCTTTAGAACAGGGCTCTTTGACCCCCGATGTAAGGCCTGTTTGTGGCAGAGCAGAGCTCCAGGCTGCTCTTCCCAGCTTCTATTCTTGGTTCTCTCTGGGTTTTTCCAGGCTGCCCTTGTCTGTGGCTGGGGAGCTGACCCATTTCAGCTTGCAGCACTGAGCTGGAGTTACTGGTGGAGTCTCTGGCATGACGCTGACAATGCTCCGTGACTCCCTCGCTCCAGGCTCCAGTCCGGTCAGACTCCGGCAGCCCCTTCCAGCTCCTTGTCCAGTTCAGGTGTCCTGTGCTTCTGCCAGTCTGAACAGGACTTGCTCGTGCCTTTACCTGTGCCCAGGAATGGCCAACCTCCCTGCTTGTGTGCACAAACTTCCGGCCATATGGAAGGCATTCCTTTCATCTCCACATAGCCAGACCTGCCCCATCTTTCAGGTTTCAGCACAGATGCCACCTCTCCCAGCTGTTTGTGGTCCTCTTCAGCTAGTAGCCATCACTTCCTCCTCCAAACTTCTTTTAGGAAACAATGATTTTCTATGCCACACACGATACTTTATTGTGGCCATTTTGGCACTAGAGATACTTTGACTTGGCTATTTTGATGCAGCCTTAAAAAAATGAAACTTGCTCTGCCACCCAGGCTGGAGTGCAGTGGTGCAATCACAGCTCATTGAAGCCTCAACCTTTTGGGCTCAAACAATCGTCCTGCCTCAGCCTTTTAAGTAGCTAGGACTATGGGTGTGTGCCAGTGCTCCTGGCATATATATATATATATATATATATTTGGTAAAGCCAGAGGTCTTGGAATCCTGGACTTGAGTCATCCTCCTGCCTCAGCCTTTCAAAGTGCTGGGATTATAGGCATGAGACACCATACTCTGCTCAGAATGAATGGAAATTTATAAAAAGGAAGAGTAGGATGGATGGTTTAGATGGAGGAATCCAAAGGCCTCTCTGAAAAATGACATTTGGGCTGGAATGGGAAAATGAGTTGACCTTAACTAAATAGAGAGTGGAAGATCAGAAGGAACAGCATATGCAAAGGCTAGAAGGCAAGAGTGCCTTGAAGGCCCTGGAGATGGTTGGATGTGGACTCTCTTTTGGAAGTAGAACCAACAGGTTTTGTGGATAGATTGGAAGTTAGAGAGCGGCAGAAACACAGCAAGGTTGACTCCTAGCGTTGGCCACCACCGCACGTCTCAACAGACATCTTCATCCTATTGTGAACCCTGGCCCCTAGGTGGAGTCTCAGGGCAGGGTCAGAGACAGAGGAAGGGGGTGTTGGGGTGAATCAAGGGGTATCTATAACAGGCATTCTTTGGTAGTAAAAGTCAGTGATTTTATATTAGGGCACTCTGCTAATAGTTGCGTTGTATTAGAGGTATTTGTGTCTATGATTTATTTCTCCTATTAGAAAGTAAACTATCTGAGGTCAGGAGCTTATTATTCATTGAATTTCCAAAATGTCCAATGTCACATCTTGTACATAGTTCTAACTCTTGTTTATCAATTATTGAATGACAAGATTTGATTATATTCGATTCAATTACATTCCATGCAGACTGGGCTGAGCGCAATAGAGAATGTACAAAGATCCCCAGGACCTGTTAATCCAATTTCTTACTTTAAAAATTTCTTTCTTTCTTCCTTTTTGTTTTGTTTTGTTTTGTTTTGTTTTGTTTTTTGAGACAGGGTCTTGCTCTGCCGCCCAGGCTGGAGCGGCATATTTGGCCTGCATGGCAAATGTAAAGTATCTTGGAGAGTGTTCTAATGTTCTGCAAACCAGAGATCTAAGGTTTATATTCTATTTAGTAGCCAGAACATCTGATTGGTGAGAAAAGTCCATTCTCTAGGAAACAGAGCTCGCCTACATGCTGGAAAGTTTTTAGACTCAAGCCAGGAGCAGAGACATTCTACAGTTATGGCATTTGGATGCTAAAAATGGGGTGGCCTCATTTTCAGTGTTTTAAGAGAGGAAGTAGGCACGACCAGCACCTGGAATGGATTTCTTGAGTTCTCACATGATTTCCCTTTCCACAGCCGCTGTATGTGTCCTGCTGAGAACCCTGGCTGCAGAGACCAGCCCTTTACCATCTTGTACCGGGACATGGACGTGGTGTCAGGACGCTCTGTTCCCGCTGACATCTTCCAAATGCAAGCCACGACCCGCTACCCTGGGGCCTATTACATTTTCCAGATCAAATCTGGGAATGAGGGCAGAGAATTTTACATGCGGGTAAGAGGGAGTGGGGAGTGGGGACGCCATCTGTCACAGTGGCCTTGTGCTGTCTCTCCTAGGAACATGCTGTATGCAAGCAGGTAAGAGTGGAGCTAGGGGGACAGGTATGCAGAGAGAAGAGTGGAGGGTGTGGTTCAAGGTCCTGGTTTCCACCACTTTCTGTGTAGTCTTGCAGAAGATGCTTCTCCTCCTGGGCCTCAGGATCCTCATCTGTGAAATGGGAAGTGAGGCCAAGATGCAATCTTAGGTCTCTTTTCTCCTAATATTCTGTTGGAGAGGCATTCACGTCTCCATTTTTCCACCAACCCATGTGACAAGTATTTCTTAAGTACCTACTATGCAGGCCAGGCACGGTGGCTGATGCCTGTAATCCCAGCATTTTGGGAGGCCAAGGTGGACAGATTGTCTGAGCTCAGGAGCTCAAGACCAGCCTGGGCAACATGGCAAAACTCTGTCTCTACAAAAAAAAAGTTAGCCGGTCATGGTGGCAGGCACCTGTAGTCTCAGCTACCTGGGCCAGTGTGGCAGGGAGGTGGTGTGAGATGGGAGGATTGCTTGAGCCCAGGAGGTCGAAGCTGCAGTGAGCTGAGATCACACCACTGTACTCCAATCTGGGCAACAGAGGGAGACCCCGTCTCTGAAAAACAATAAAAATAAAAACTTGGTGGCTTAAGGCAAAGGAAATTTATTCTCTCATAGTTCTAGAAGCCAGGAGTCTGAAATCAGTTTCACTGAGCTGAAATCCAGGTGTCAGCAGGGCTGTGCTCCTTCTGGAAGCTCTAGAGGAGAATCCGTTCCATGTCTCTTCCAGCTTCCGGGGGCCACCAGCCCTTCTTGACTGTGGCTGCATCACTCCAATATCTGCCTCTGTGGTCACACTGCCTCCTCTTCCTCCTCTGTGTGTATCAAATCTCCCTTTGTCTCCTTCTTATATTGACACCTGTGAGTAGATTTAGGGCCCATTCAAACAATCCGGATAATCTCTCTGTCCAGATTCTTAATCGCATCTGCAAAAACCCTTTTCCTTATAATGGAACAGGTTCCAAGGATTAGGACTTGCATCTTTTTGGGGGCTATTATTCAGCATGCCACACCCAGGAATCTGCATTTCTAACAGAGGCTGCTGTGATCTTCCAGGGTCACTGCGGGGAGCCATATTGAAAAGGACAGGTTCATGGGAGTTTATATGCTTTCATTAGAGACTGGGCCCTATGAAGTCATGGGCCACAAGGCAGGAAGACAGAAGTCTTCTGGATAAGGCTGGCTTTCTGAGGGTCCATGCTGTCTGAAGCTGCGGGACCATCCCCGGGAAACAACTCAGTCATTCTAATGTGATCTCTGGAGCCATGTCTTCTACAGTTTAACAATTTAACAATTGTGTGATGTGACCTAACCTCTCTGGACCTCTAGATGAGTGTTTACTTTAGGATTAGATGAGATCATCCACTTAGTGCCCTGTCTGGAATACTGTTTTTATCAAAGAAGCGGAGTTTGGTGGTGGGGGTGAAACAGTCAATGACTTTCTTTTTCTCATGCTGTTGGATCAAACCTGTGAGCACCTGGGTTACATCTCAGGTCAATTCCCTAGGATTCACAGGCATGTTCCATTTCGATTGGATTGTCTCATTCTCTCACGTCAAAAGTCTGTGCTAGTTTAAATGGAAACTTCAACCTCTCTCTCTTATCCGCTGTGAAGTTTCTCCCTGTCTCCTAGTTCAGAGCAGGCAAGGGGTGTGGTTGGCCTCTGCCCTGCCTTCTTCTCACCCTCCCAGTAACAGTAGTGCTGGCCCTGGCTCCTCCAGGGCTGGTGGGAGAGGAGCAGGTGGTAGAAAGGGTAAGGCTGGAAGAGTGAGGCTCCTCCCCGATTGTAGCCATTGTAACCAGGCATTGGTGCTCCCTCAGGAGCAGAGACCCCAAAGCTGTTGCTCTCACAGGATGCTTTTGTGGGTCTTTTGGAGATTTGCCTAAGGACTTCACACTGACCAGTCCCTGATATGGGCAGTAGGGCCTGTGGTTGGTCACCTGCTACTCCAAACCTCTAAGCCCCTAATTCTGGGGCTATGTCTCATACAGATGTTCCATGGTGGTAGTGAGGTGGAGGGTGTCACTGCATCCTGGCAGCAGACCTTACACAAGGGCCTTTCAGGATGTCAACATCAGCTCCTTGCATTCCCCATTCCTCATTATGGTGTGGGGCAGCTCAGGGCTCACATATCCAGACTTCTCCTGGAGAGAGTCTGGTACCACTTTCTGCATCCTTGAACTTCAGGGTCCTGCATCTCTGAACAGTTTTTTTTTTTGAAACCCCTCTTGATTGAGATGGAGGCTGGTAAGTGTGTTTAATAAAATATATGTAGAGTTGGGCACAGGGGCTCATGCCTGTAATCCCAGCTACTCTGGAGGCTGAAGTGGGAGGATCGCTGCAGCCCCGGAGTTCAAGTCCAGCCTGGGCAACATAGTGAGACCCTGTCTCTACAAAAAAAGATTAAAAAATTAGCCAGGTATGGTGGCATGACCTGTAACCACAGCTACTCTGGAGGCTGAGATGAGAAGATAACTTGAGTCCAGGAGTTCAAGGCTGCAGTGAGCTATGATTGCACCACTGTACTCCAGCCTGGGTGGCAGAGCGAGACCCTGTCTCCAAAAATAAAAACAAACAAACAAAAAAGTATGTATGTAGGCTGGAGAGGGTGACGGAATGAGGGAAACATCTGGCTTTGGATCACAGCTTTGTAAGTCCTGTATAACCCCAATAACTCCACACATAGCATCAGCAGCAAGCCATGTATAGTGCCTGTATGTGCCAGACAATATTCTAAGTGCTTTCTATATAGTAACCCTTTAATCTTCACAAGCATCCTATGATATAGGATGGTTTTATCATCTAGATTTTACACATGAGAGCACTGAGGCACAGAGCTAAGCAACCTGCCCGACTAGTCTCACAACTAATAAGCACCAGGGCAGGATTTGAACCTAAGCAGCCTGGCACCAAAAATCTGTGCTGTTATACTTTTCTTTAGAATGGGGAGGTATGCTTTACCTACTCTTCCAGCTTTGGGGTCTCAGATGAAATGGAGATCACAAGAAAAGTATAACATCCAGTCACAATAGAAAGTATTCAATAAATAGCAGTTATGATTGTATAGATACTATTGTGGCCACTGCTACTGTTGCTGCTACTGTTGCAAGGAGGCTGCGAGCTGCTGAGCCCTGGAGAGCTTGGGAATGCTACCCAGGGGACTGGAGCATTGTGTGGGAGGTGGGGCTGGATGGCCATCCAGGCTCTCACACCCTTAGATTCATTGATTTGATTATAACCACATGGGAGGAGCTTCATCTCACCCCGCAGGCAAACCACACACACTCGTATGCACACACGCACACACTTATGCCCACATGCATACATGTACACACACACACAAGCCCATTCATAAGCCTTATTGGCTGTCTGTCTCTCACTGAGCCCTAGAAAGAGGACTGATAATTGGCTTTGGCCAGGTGGCTTGGGGGTCATAATTAGGGCCGGAAGAAGGAGCAAGGTCATGGGGTTCAGACTGTGCCAAAGTGCACTTCCTCCACGACGTGGATCAAGTGGCAGGGCCCATGGAGGCTGGCCTGCTACAGCGTGGCTGCTTGCCACAGGTCAGACCATGCCATCCCACAAGTTGATTAGAATACACCTGAGTGTGTGTGGGATCAGGGCCAAGAAGACATATGGCTGGTGGGCTGTTGGCAGCCGACTCCCAGTGTGGCCAAGTCCACTGGCATTCAGTCATTCGTGTGCATTCTTCCGTCACCAGTGTGCATTCAGCACCACTGCATATGAGGCTTCAGGTCAGGCACTGAGCGTGGAGAAACAAACAGGATGTGGTCTCTGCCCTGGAGGAACCCACACACACCTTAGCAGAGAGGGGAAAACAACCTAGCAAACACAACACAAAGTGGCGATTCTCAAGTCAAGTCCAGACCCATGGGATGGTGAGTAAACGGAGAGGTACAGAGACCTTATCAGAGAGTGTAGTGGTTAGAAGCATGATTTTTGGAGCCATAAAGTCTAGTAGCATGCAGTAGTTTTGTGGCCTTATGTAGTATCCCTAACCTGCTTACAGCATAGGATTATGAAGATTAATTAAGAGGGGTAGGAAACGTTGTAGCCAGATGCTTGGCATCATAACCACCACCATCATTACTGTCATCACCATCCTTCTCCTCATCTTTTCGCACCACCAAGGCTACTAATGCCCACAGGCTCTCAGGGGTTTATTTCATTAATGCCCTGGCTCTGCCCTAAAAGCCGAATGTGGAGGTGGCTGGCCTCAGCTCTTGTGGCAGGTACTTGAGCTCTTCCAGGTGCTTGTGAGTAGGGTGGACCCAGGTGGAGGCTGGACTCACTAGCTTCTACAGTTACTTCCAAATGGGAGAGTCTAGGATTTCAAATGGGATAGTTGAGGATTCTTTCATACTCAGGAGACATTTACCAGGAGAGCCCAAAGGAATAACTTGGAAGTTTGCACTTGCCCGATTCTCCCTTCCAGACCTTGGCCTCTGCAGATCTCCCTCCGGAGGGCTGCCTCCAGCTCAGGGTTCTCAACTCTTGGTCTTTGTTCACGCAGTGAAAGCTGGTGAGATATTTGCATATGTAAAGGCTGCAGGCATTTCCTTGTGTGGCTTTACCCTCTGAAGTCCTGGCCCAGGGCTCAGGTTTCGTAAGGGCTGACGAGGAAGTCCAAGAGATCTTCTGCACGAGGAGGTGCCAATAACGTGGATGCTGACGGGAACAGGAGAAACCAGTGCCAAGAGGAAATTGTGTGGCTGTCAGGCTGCCGATAGCCTCATGGATAGGGGAGGTCCCGGCGCCTGGCCTGCACCTGTCTGCCATCCCCACCCTTGTCTTACCTGTGGTGGCTCTTGGGGATGTTCAGAGCTTTATGGGGCGCCCTCACTTTATGGAGACAGATAAAACATCTAGTGTAGCTTTAAACCAGCTAGATTCCTTTATTTCGCAGAGACTGTTGCTTTCAGCTTCTAGGCACACGGCTGGGCTCTGCAGTGTATGGGAAGTGATTGTCCAGCCCATCCCTTTTCTTCCTCACGCTGTTTCCTCTACCAGTGCCAATCTCTGTCCCTTGCACTGACCGCGAGCATCTCTCATTAGGTCGGTGCTAGGAAGAAGTGAAACACACATCAGCCTCTTCTGATATCTGCTGTGCAGTGAAAAAAGCCCTGGGGCTTGGGGTCAGAAATACCCAAATGGAAGCCCTTGGCCTTGCCCAAGACTAGTTGGGTAACCCTAAGCAATTATTTAACCTCATGGGACCTCAGTTTGCTTACTTATAAAATGGGGGAGTAATGAGTCATACCTTTCATACAGCACTTAGACAAGGACAGCCAGGCCCCCCCCCCCACCTGTGTCCTGTGCTTTTAGATCAATATTTCTCAATAATTAATGTGCACACAAAGCCCTGGGGATTGTGTTAAGCTACAGATTCTGGCTCAGTAGATCCTAGCCCTGAGATTCTGCATTTATAAGAAGCTCCCTGGTGATGCCCATGCTGCTGGTCCAGGGACCACACTTTGAGTGGCAAGGCCTTTCAGGGTTTTATGAGAATTTTTTTTTTTTAGCTGGAGTCTCGCTGTCGTCCAGGGTAGAGTATAGTGGTGCGATCTCTACTCACTGCAACCTCTGCCCCCCAGGTTCAAGCAATTCTTGTGCCTCAGCCTCCCAAGTAGCTGGGATTACAGGCACCTGCCAACACACCTCGCTAATTTTTCTAGTTTTAGTAGAGATGGGGTTTCACCATATTGGCCAGGCTGGTCTCAAACTCCTGGCTTCAAGTGATCCACCCACCTCGGCCTCCCAACTGCTGGGATTACAGTTGTGAGCCATGTGCCCGTCCATTTTATGAGGATTAAATAAGCAGATGTACATAAACATGGTTAGAAGAGTGCCTCACACATGATGGGTGCTCAGTAGATGTCATTCCTCTCTGCCTTCCTCCTTGAAAGTTTTAGAAAAAGACTCAGTGGAGGAGAGAGGTCACGTGAAATTATTAGGACCACAGTGATCAGGTTACAGAATGGTGAAGCTGGAGATGACTCTAGGGTGTCTAGAGGGGGGCTCTTAAATTCCACCTTGCCCAGGCATCACCTAAAAATATACTGACATAGAAAATCTTGGAATGGGCCCCTAGAATTGTTAGTTAAAAAAAAAAGTTCCAGTAGCTTTTGATGCCATTTTTTTTTTTTTTAATTACTGATCTGGTCCAAATCCTCATTTTATTTTTCCTCAGAAACGTTTTTTAAAACTTTTATTCCACTTTCAAGGGTACATGTGCATGTTGGTTGTATAGATAAATTACTGTGTCATAGGAGTTTGGTGTACATATTATGTCATCACCCAGGTAATAAGCATAGTACCCAGTAGGTAGTTTTTCTAGCCCCTCCCTCCTCCTGCCTCCCACCCTGAAGCAGGCCCTGGTGCCTGTTGTTCCCTTCTTTGTGTCCATGTGTACTCAATGCCAAACCCTCATTTTAGAGATGAGCCCCAGATAGGTGAAGTGACAGCCCTAAGCCATGTAGAAGTTTCAATCAATGATTCATTCATCATTCAATATATATTTTCTGAACACCTTCTGTGTTCAAGGCACCACGCTGGGTTCTAGGGGGACTCAGTGGTGAAAAGCCTGACCCCAGTACCTGTTCTTACAGAACTCATAGCCTAGTGGGGGCCTAGATATCAGACACGGATCAGGTAGAGAGTGTGGACAATCATGCATGCTCATAAATGCCTTCCATCCTGTATAAAGTAGAGGCTGCAGCGGCAGAGGTCGCAGGGGGACCTGACTTAGATTGGGGAATCAGAGAAGGCTCCTCTTAGGAAGTGACCTTTCAGATGAGACCTGAAGGGTTTGCAGAAGAGTCAGGTGGAGAGTGGGCAAAGCCAGGGAAAGAGCGTGGCACAGTTGAGGCACTGAGGGGGTGCCAGTTTGACTGACGGAGGCAAGAGAGCGCCCAGGTGGGGCTGCAGGGCCACCATGGAGGCCTTTTCTCACTGGTGTCCCCCGGTTCTGTCCATAGCAAACGGGCCCCATCAGTGCCACCCTGGTGATGACACGCCCCATCAAAGGGCCCCGGGAAATCCAGCTGGACTTGGAAATGATCACTGTCAACACTGTCATCAACTTCAGAGGCAGCTCCGTGATCCGACTGCGGATATATGTGTCACAGTACCCATTCTGAGCCTCGGGCTGGAGCCTCCGACGCTGCCTCTCACTGGCACCAAGGGACAGGAGAAGAGAGGAAATAACAGAGAGAATGAGAGCGACACAGACGTTAGGCATTTCCTGCTGAACGTTTCCCCGAAGAGTCGGCCCCGACTTCCTGACTCTCACCTGTACTATTGCAGACCTGTCACCCTGCAGGACATGCCACCCCCAGTTCCTATGACGCAGTTATCAAAAAGTATTATCATTGCTCCCCTGATATAAGATTGTTGGTGAATTTTCAAGGCCTTCAGTTTATTTCCACTATTTTCAAAGAAAATAGATTAGGTTTGCGGGGGTCTGAGTCTATGTTCAAAGACTGTGAACAGCTTGCTGTCACCTCTTCACCTCTTCCACTCCTTCTCTCACCGTGTTACTGCTTTGCAAAGACCCGGGAGCTGGCGGGGAACGCTGGGAGTAGCTAGTTTGCTTTTTGCGTACACAGAGAAGGCTATGTAAACAAACCACAGCAGGATCGAAGGGTTTTTAGAGACTGTGTTTCAAAACCACGCCTGGTATTTTCAACCATAAAAGAAGTTTCAGTTGTCCTTAAATTTGTATAACGGTTTAATCCTGTCTTGTTCATTTTGAGTATTTTTAAAAAATATGTCGTAGAATTCCTTCAAAAGGCCTTCAGACACATGCTATGTTCTGTCTTCCCAAACCCAGTCTCCTCTCCATTTTAGCCCAATGTTTTCTTTGAGGACCCCTTAATCTTGCTTTCTTTAGAATTTTTACCCAATTGGATTGGAAGGCAGATGTCTCCAAACTGATTAAATATTTGAAGAGAGCTTGTGTTTGGTTCATTTTGACATCATAGAAGAGTCAGCCTTTGGGGTTCTAGTTCTGTTTAAACCTGTTTATTGTGTGCTGGCTTAGAAAGCTCTCCAGAGAGCTAGGGCATTATCTGTGACTCTGGCAAATTGATGGGAGGGGGGCGGTGGGTCAGAGAAATAGGGGTGGTGGGGAAGTTAGGGGGAGGCATCATCCCTGAGTCCTGTTTCATCTGATTAGAAAACAACCAATAAGCCTTCTCTTATGTAGATTATTTCCAGTGCTCCTGCAGAATAGGAATGTATTCAAGTTACTTTAAACCAGTGGCCCTCAACCCTGGCTGCATAGAAGGATAACCAGTAGAACTTTGGAGGAAAGACTGATTCCCCGGGACGTGCCCCCAGATACTCTGATGTCATTGGGCTTAGGTAGGGCCCGGCCATCAGGATTTTTGAAAACTTGACTACGTAGCCAGAGTTGAGAATGTATTGTTATAAACCCTAGAAAGAGAGGTGGACAGATGGGGCTGGAGCCCTAGCTGCCTTGCCCTCAATGTCTTTTCTGCTCATTGTAGGATTCATTATTCTTTTCCTGGTCAGGGCCTCTGGATATCCTTCAAGTCTTAGAACCCTGTGCAGGGGCCAAGAGAGTCAACACTGCAAGTCACAGGAGAACAGGTTGAGATGGCTGTCTTTTGTCCCATCCCAGGAATCAACCCAAGGCTTCAGGAAAAAAGTGCACTCCCTGATAGCCGAGGTGGAGTCTAAAGATCCATCTGAGAGTGCTCCCGTCCTACCTGTTGGTGAGGTATTCATTAAGGACCCACACAGTGCCTATCAGAAGTTGTGCCCTGGACCCCTAGTCTTAGTAGGCATTCCACAGATCCTTATGATATGGACAGGAGACAGGGAAATGCTGGGTAGAAGAGGGTGGTTCCCTGGCAAAGGCCCCACCCTCTAGCCTGGATACCCATGGCCCTAAATGAGGACAGGCATTCCTGTTTTCATCCCTAAAAAGTTGCCTTTTGGCCTGCCATGTCCCCTATCCTGTACCCATATAAACCCTGAACCCCAGGCTCCAGGCTCCAGAAGCAGACAGAGAGACAAGAAGATGAGCAGACACGAATGGCAGAACAGCACGGTAAAGAAGGAGAGAAGAGAAGGAACATTGGAAGGAATTCGACTGGAGACGATCTGAAAACTGGCCCCTGAATGGCCAAACTCCAGGGGAAGATCATCTTCCCACTCCATCCCCTGTCCAGCTCCCCATCCATCCTACTTAGAGCCACCTCCACCACTCAATAAAACCCCTGCATTCATCCTGCAAATCCATGTGTGACCTGATTCTTCCGGGATGCTGGACAAGAGCTCAGGATACAGGAAACTGTCACACTGGCCCTCTGCCCTGGCAAAAAGGGAGAGGGTCCACTAAGCTGGTTAACGCTTAAGCTGTCCATGGATGGCAAGGCTGAAAGACTGCACTGTTTCAGTGCCTACTTGGGCTTTGGAAGTCACAGACACCGACTCCTAGATGCCGTCATGGGGCTGAGGCCCAAAAGTGCTCACCCTGGTTCCTGCACCTGCCTGTCTGCATGCTCCCCTTCCCATAAGGGGTTTCAGCTTGGGGCAGCTGAACAGAGAGCCACACCCCTGTTGTACATCCTGTAAGGGGGCTAGGGAATTCTGTTCCACTTAGTAGTATCTTAGGCCTTCAGTGGAAGGAAACAGCATGTTCCACTCCCTGTAGCATCCAAGAAGCTGCAAGTCCTCCCTCCTCACCCCAAGAGCATTTCTCACACCCACACCACACACCTCACTTTGCTGTTGGCTGTGGTTATTTTTTTCTCTAACTAAGCACATCTAAACCATGCCTAGTTGTGGTTCTTCAGTCTGGGTCAAGCGGTGTTAGCAATCACATCAGCAACAAATGGCTCAGGATGCTCTGGTTTCAAAGCTCAGAAAACAGAGGGTGATTCTCTTTGGGCTCAGCTCAGCTCTGAGGAGCAAAGGCCAGAAGGCAGCAGTGAGCCTGGGTCCCTGCTGTGTGGGGAGACTCAGGTGCTGGGAAGAAGTGTGGAATCAGAAATGCTGAAGGTGTATGTGAGCTCTGCACCGAGCACCTCCGAACCACTGCCTCTGGGCTCAACAGAACACAGGGGTAAGTTTCCATGAACTTCTCAAAAAGAAGGCTGGGAAGCTTCCTGTCTTGATGATTTGAGGACCCACTGGTTTCAGAGGTGCCACATTTGGAACCAGATCCGAGTCTCTAAGGTTTGTGTTTTATTCGTTCATGTCAAAATGTGGCTTCCTGCTTCTAAGAACAGAAACACAGAGAGGCTCATAAAAGCAGCCTCCAAGGGCTTCTTGGACCTCAGATTGCCCTTTCAAAACATGGTCTGATGAGTTTAGTGTAAATGCATCAGAGGCATGTGGGATCCATTTACCTTAAAATACACTTGGGCCTAAAAATTAAGAGAAAAACAGTCCAGGGCAAAGTGTATACTGCAAAGTCAAGCTCCAAACATTTGGGAAACAGTTCTAGAGGCTGCTGGAACCCCAAATGCTACTTGCTTTACCTACCCCTTGGGAATCATCAAATGTTATTTTTTGTACAAGATTGGGGGTGAGCCTGCTCTCTGATCCCAGTGCTGTGCTCTGCTGTGCAGTTCCAATGGGGCAGGCTGTTTCCTGGACCCTGAGATCCCCAGGCTCCCCGTGCCTATTCCTTGTCAGCTTTGCCCCATCCAGGAGCTGGGCTGAGAGCTTGTCAAGTGACCCCTGCTTTGTACCACTCCATCAGGTCCTGAAGAATGAAGGGTACCAAGGTGGAAGGGGTGCAGGATTAAGAACAGGGACGCCTGCAAAAGCTCTCGTGTTACCAGCTCATCTTCCAACTTTCATATGGGTGAAAACGTTCATTCAATTGCTTCTAATTCTGAAGTTTTGTGATTCCTTGAAATGTACTTTGGGGATGACAGCCAGCATTGCCATTTCGCTGCAATTTCAGAGTTTGGCAGTGGTTTGCCAATCATAACACTTTCTAATTGGCACAAAATCCACCTACCTGTTGCCTCTCAGGCTTCGTTAACATACTTCAAACACTATCTTAGGTAAGTCTTGGCCCTTGGGGTGTTATTTGCCCAGATGGTAAAAACATTTAAGTAGGTCTGATTATTTCATTTTCAGTGATTTCAACGCATTTTTGTGGCCTGGGTGTTTACCGTAATATGCCCAAGTTGTTCATTCTGAGCCAACGGGGTCACCCACGGAGAGAAGACTTGACAAAGGAGCTCTTCTCTACTCTCCTCTTGCCAGATGAAATATTGTTTGTAAAAGGTCTTTGTCTTGAGAGGATCACATACTTTGGTTAAGAATTCACTTTGGTTAAGCCGGTTGCTGGATTCAGAGGCATGAACAGCACAGATAGTCCACCGATAACTTTATAATAACACCTTTAATAACTTTTTAATAACTTTAAAAAGTTGTTAAAACTTTATAAAAAGTTAATTTAAAACTTTAATAACTTTTTAATAACACCTTTATCCAAGGGTTTATGCAGCATACACGACAAAACTGGAATATAATGTGGTAGGTGCAGTAGCAGGGTCAACAAAATTATTTTAGTTAGATTTTAAAAATTATTAAGACATCTATTTTATACAAGAAAAATTCTTATGAAAATTTATAGACATGTGTTTGAAATTTAGAATAAGTTGCCTCTGCTTAGAATTATTAAATATTTTGAAAGGAAACACTAATAAATGCTAGATAAACTTTTTCTTTCTTTTTGGTACAATTTATGTTTACTTTAGATGCAATATTTTCTTATCTGAAAAAAAAAGTGAGCACTTAGCAAATCTCTTCATTATTTTGGAATTGGCCAATGCTCATAAACTACAAACAAACATACAGATTGTTCCTTGTGGTGATATTTTTGTTTTCAAATTTCTTAGTCCTGTTACTTAACAAATGGCTGATATCTTTGTTGGAATCCCTGAACATAGCTAAAAGATGTTTGTTTGTTTTTTAAATAATCAAGAGGCTCCAAGACAAAGGAGTGCACAGAGGCAAAATTTATCACTTTGGTAGCTTTTGCTGGGATGAAAGCCTCCAGTTAGAATGTTTGACTTACTAATGGTTCTTAATAATGAATCTTAGCCAGCAGCCATCAGAGAAATAAATCATTAAAGTGAGAAAATGAGTGTCAACACAGGAATGATCTATTGAATTGCCATTATTGGTGTTCTTTTGGAGGGGAACTGCATGTTGAAAGGCAGTGACTTTTTCAGGAATTTGGAATATTCTGGAGCAATAATGTAAAGATGAAGGCAGGGAGGCTGGGCACAGGGGCTCATGCCTATAATCTGGGAGGCCGAAGTGGGCAGATCACTTGAGGCCAGGAGTTCAAGACCAGCCTGGTCAACATGGTGAAACTCGTCTCTACTAAAAATACAAAAATTAGGTGGGAGTGGTGGCACACACCTATAATCCCAGCTACTCAGAGACTGAGGCAGGAGAATTGCTTGAACCCAGGAGGCAGAGGTTGCAGTGAGCTGAGATTGCACCACTGCGTTTCAGCCTGGGCGACAGAGCGAGAGTCTGTCAAAAAAAAAAAAAAGATGAAGGCAGGGTAAATTGTACACACATACAAATACAGTGTCATTATGATACCTATTTATTAGGATTTGAGAAGTTAATTAATATTGATTTAAGGCCACAGAGTCATTGGATCACTTGATTCTATTTAAAAGAAGTTTTCGTTTGGATAGGATTGTTTTGGTTTCAACCTGTTCCTGTTTTCTAAGTCTTCCTTTCCAGCCTTCTACTCAGAATGAATTTGACATTTCAAAACTGGCTTGTATGATGATAGTTACTATGCTTTAAAATAGGGTAGGTGCTTTGGGATCTTTGGAGTTTTAATGTACGAACCATTCATAATTTATCCCTAAAGCGAGTATGGATTGTTTTATTTGTGAATGTTCTACATCCCCTGATCTGAAAACTTACCAAAAAAGCCAACATTGAGATGAAGCAGGGACCCCTTTTAGAGGCCTCCTTCCCCCCACTCCCCAACAGGCATGGAAATAAAGCGAAATCTTGAGTTCCTTCAAGGGAAATTCCAGGCACCCAGCTAGCCCGGAGAAGTTAAGGAGCAACTTGGTAAGCAAGAAGGTAATAGTAGCTTAAAACAATAGCCAGGGAAGTTAGAGTTGCGAGATGTTTGGTTCCCTACAGAAACTAAAGGTAACATCTTAACATATATCCCTGAGTTGTTTTTCAGAAACCCAGACCCCCACCAAATGGATCCCCTGGCATGCAGACCTCAGATAAAGGAGAACTGAGGACTGAATTCTGACCTCTGTTCTTTATTCTGGTTTTTTTTTTTTCTGTCAGGGTCTGGCTGTGTTGCCCAGGTTGGAGTGTAGTGGTGTAATCATAGCTTACTGCAGCCTCGACCCCCTGTCCTGCGATCCTCCCATCTCAGCCTTTCAAGTAGCTGGGACTACAGCCATGTGCCACCATGTCAGGCTTTTTTTTTTTTTTAGAGATGGAGTCTGGGGTCTCGTTTTTTTGCCCAGGCTGACCTTGAGCTCCTGGCGTCAAGTGATCCTTTCACCTTGGCCTCCTAAAGTGCTAGGATTACAGCTGTGATCCACCATGCCCGGCCTCCATTCTTTGTTCTAAACTTTTTCCTGAAGGGCCTGGAGGAAGTCATACCCACGGGCCAGACCCCACATTCTTTTCTGCTGAACCCAAGTCTTTTGACAAAGCTTCCCTTCTTTAACCAATTCCAAATCAAAAAATCTTTGAATCTACCTATGCCCTCGTAAGCCCCCCACTTCAAGCTATCTCACCTTTTTAGGCCAAACCAGTATATAACCTCCATGTATCGATTTACAATTTTGCTTGTAACTTCCACTTTCCTGAAGTTTACACCTGCCTTTAGAAACCCTTGCTTGTAAGCCATAGGGGAGGTCAGGTCTTAGGCGTGAGCTGCCCAATTCTCCTTGCTTGGTGTCTTGCAAATCAATCCCCTTCCTTCTCCCACTATAAAACTTTGGTGTGAAGGTTTGGCCTTACTGCGCTGGGCAAGCCAACTCCAGTTTGGTGTGGTAATATCATTGAAACCAAGCTATGATATTTGTAGATACCTTAGATCTTTATGGTGATGCTGTAACCTCGTAGTTTTGTTTTGTCTTATTTTGTTTTGTTCTAGTTCCACATTTAAAAAGATCTCATGGAGGTTCCTGCCCCAAGGCTGGCATTTCCACACAGCCAGTCTTTCCAAGCCAGTCTTTCCACACCAGTCTTTCTAAGAAGCAGCCCTATGGACCAGTAACAGCTACATTTTTGTTGAGCAAAGGCACTATTAAAATCATCATCTACATCTTTCGGTAAAACCATAGTTAGTCAGGGAGATCCTTTCAACTCAGAAGTCATACAGAGAGGTAGAGTCCTTTGGAAGGACTCTGGCTTTTTTTGTTGTTGTTGTTCTGTTGGAACTTTGGAATGTGTTATCTTGTTAGGGCCTTCAATGCGATTAAAGAAAAGAATCTAGGACATCATTTTTCACCATAAAAGCTGGGACTTTTCATCAGTAGGTGGTGAAGAGTTCCCAGGTGTACTCCAAGAAGTTTTGGAACAATAAGGCACACCAAAAAGAAGCAGGCTGCCTCATTTGGAGTGACTGCAGGGATGGGGCAGGCCGCAGGGAGGAGAGGAAGTGGCTCCTTCCAGCAAATGCTGAGCCAAGGTGCCCTGTGCTCCTCACACTTGATCTGCAGCAGCAGGAGGCTTCCATCCTAGGAAAGTGCCTCGAGGCTGCTCTTGATCTTAATTTTCACCAGATTTCCCTCAGCCCCACTCCGCTCCTTTGCTGGTTCAACAAAGACCAACAAACTTGTTGACGGCTGAGGTGAAAACCAAGAGGAAGGCAGATATGGGGCTGGTTCTCTTTCTCTTCCTCTTCCTCCCCGGCTCAAACTCTGAATCCATGCTTCACTTCTTTTTCTTTTTTTTCTTTTTTCTTTTTTTTTTTTTGAGACAGAGTCTTACTCTGTCACCCAGGCTGGAGTGCAGTGGTGTGATCTCGGCTCACTGCAGCCTCTATCTCCTGGGCTTAAGCAATCCTACCATCTCAGCATCCCAAGTAGCTGGGACCACAGGTGCCTGCCACCATGCCTGGCTGATTTTTTTGTATTTTTGGTAGAGATGGGGTTTTGCCATGTTGCCCAGGCTGGTCTCAATCTCCTGAGCTCAAGTGATCTGCCCGCCTCAGCATCCCAAAGTGCTGGGATTACAGGCGTGAGCCACCATGCCCAGCCTATAATTTAAATTAAGACCAATCGATTAAATTAGTTAAAATTACAAAATTGAGTTGCTGAGTCAGATGAAAGGCATATGTATACACACACACACACACACATATATACATATATGCATATATACATATACATGTAGACATATGCATATATACACACATATATATATCCATATATATATTTTCCAATGACATGGTTTCACTCTGTCACCCAGGCTGCAGTGCAATGGCAGGATATTGGCTCACTGCAACTTCCACCTTCCAGGCTCAAGCGATCCTTCTGCCTCCGCTTCCCAAGTAGCTGGGATTACAGACACCCGCCATTAGGCCTGGCTAGTAAAAACAGGATTTCACCATGTTGGTCAGTCTGGTCTCGAACTCCTGACCTCAAGTGATCCACCCACCTTGGCCTCCCAAAGTGGTGGGATTACAGGCATCAACCATCATGTCCAGCTCCTGTTTACTTCTGCATAAGAGCTGGTGACCCCTTTACTTCCCTCCACTTCCTCCTCTTGTTTCTTCCCCTGCCTCTCTTCTCTCTCTTCTTTCTTTCTCTGCACTGGCCCACCTTCCCCTCCGTCTGTTCTCCATCCCAAAGTTGGAAGGCAGTAGTCAGGGTTAGGTCCTGTCCAATGAAAGCAAAGCTGGGTCCAAGGGACAAAGCACAAAGCTTTTTATGCATTATTACTTCTTCTCCCTTAAATTCCTCTTTTCTTCTCTCCTTAGCACACAGAAGCAGTCTCTAGAACAACTCTTCCTGAGCAAAGCCATAGCTTTTTGTTGTTGTTGTTACTTGCCCTCTTCCTGTTCCTGCTTTAAAAAAGAAAGTATCTGTATCAACTTATGTGAACATGGTACAATTTTTTACTGTGGTCGCTGGCCAAACAGCTGTTACTCCCAATTCAATGCATGGCTCTGTTCTTTGGGTGAAGGTATTGTGAAGATGGCCAGCAGTGTGTATCAAAGCACAGAGTCTGGTGCTAGAGACCGAGCTCTGGGGTCCTTGTGGGAAGTGACACTGGGTGCAGATAAGGTGACCCCCTGCGGTGAGAAGCTCCAAATATCCCAGTATCCCGAGATGGCTCCAGATACTGGGATATCTGGATCTCTTTCACTAATCACTAGGATGTTTTCATCTTCCTTTGGCTGTTTTCTGCTTTTGTTTTGGCTGGGCTGGGCTTCCCTCTTGTTGTTTGGGCTATTAAAGGATTAGAAACTACGCTGGAGAGTAGAAGGGATGTGGAATGGGATGGCCACAGTTAATTGGGAACATGTGTAGAGGACCCACTCTTTGATCTGCATAACCACGCTTATGAAAGCAGTTTCTTCATCCACTCAGAGGGGGTCAGTCCATCACTTCCTGAGTGAGTGACAAAGTTCCTATCCCTGGTGACTAGGGCAACCACACACAACAGATGAGGAAAGAAATTCTAAGATAAACAAAAATGACTCATAGCATAATATGAAAACTGAAACGTGCATTAACCAAGCTATCTCTGCATCCTGAAGCAGCAGAGTCATTTGCTAATGAACTCATTAGGCAAATAAATGTTCTCAGTTGGAGGTTAGCATTCATTTACCCCAAAGTATACTGCATTTAATTAAATGTACAAGAAACATTCTCCTGGCCAGAGGAGTTATGGTGATGTTACAGGAAGATCCTTGTCTGAAAGTCTAGACATCTTTGGTTCTTTGTCCGATTCTCTCTGCTGTGTGACCCAGGGCAAGTCATCTGGGCTCTCTGAGCCTCAGATCCCTCTTTTGTAACCTGCAGAAGATGTTGATGTCAACCCTGAATCCTGTATTTACTCAACTTCTCAACAAATATTCTTGGCTGGGAGTGATGGCTCGTGCCTGTAATCTCAGCACTTTGGGAGGCTGAGGCAGGTAATTGCTTAAGGCCAGGGGTTTGAGAGCAGCCTAGGAAATATAGTGAAACCCCATCTTTACCAAAAAAAAAGAAGAAGAAGAAGAAAGAAAGAATCAGCCAAGCATAGTGGTTCATGCCTGTGGTCCCAGCTACTCAAGAAGTTGAAGTGGGAGGATCGCTTAAGCCCAGGAAGTTGAGGCTGCAGTGAGCCATGATGGCACCGATGCGTTCCAGCCTGGGCAACAGAGCAATACCCTATCTCAAAAAACAAACAAACAAAGAACAACAACAACAAAAACCCAAATATTCTCCAAGCTTCTACTCTGTTCTGGGCACCGAGCTGGTTAAAATATCCCTGCATGAACAATTTTTTGCTGTGGTCCCTGGCCAAACAGCTGTTACTCCCAATTCAATGCATGGCTCTGTTCTTTATGCCAAACTTGGAAAAGTGGGCTGGGTACCACTCTGGTTCTTTATAGGAATTTTGTTGTGGTTCAGGCGACTATACATCATAGTGCTAATCTGTTGCCAATAGTGGAAGGAATACTGGGATTGGAGTTGAATAGACCTAGATTTGGGTCTCAACCCTGCCACTTACTAGTTTGTGACCTGGACTAATTTACTGAGGTTCTTTGAGCTTCACTTTTCTCATCTGTTAAATGGGGATAATAATACCTCCTCCAGTTGTTTGGAGAAATAAGATCGTGTGTGTGGAGGTGCTTGGTGTTTTCCTTCCCTATTGTCTGAGCAAGCAGCAGGTGCCCCTACATCTTTCTTCACGTTCCAAATACCAAGCCATTCACCCAAGCCATGACTCAGTTTATAGATGGTTCCTGGGACTTGGGGGACTGAAGTTGCCCCACTTCGGCATTCCCTCAGTGCTTTCCTGTCATTGCATTTCAGAGAGATTTGAAATCAGACCCATTTCCTGGCCACTTTCTACAAACTGGGAATGGAGTTTCTAGCAACATTTTCCCTCTGGAAATACACTATGGGTGTACCAGGGAGGTAATTTTAATTATATTTTGTTGAGAATGCTTCCAGAAAAGTATAGAATATAGTCCATGACAACTGAAAGGATCAAGAAATTCTGTCATGAGGGCCAACTGCCTTTACGACGAGGACTCTGAGGTTGGAGTGGGGGATTGACTAGCTCCATGGAACGCTGGGAGTGAGTGGCAGATTGGCAGATGGGTCTCTTCCTTGATCTACCTCTTGGTCTAGCGCTCTTTCTCATAAACCACAGGATCTTTCCAATCCTAAGCTGTTGTAACTACTTGTATCTCAAGTGATCTGAAAACAGCTGGCTTAATCCACACGGCTCTCCTTGCCTTTTAGTGTTGAAGGATATTTCCTAATTTAGACCACTTCTGTGACCTTTCAAGGTAAGGTCAACTCTGGTGGCACCAGGGACAGCAAAAACCACCAAGAGGCCAGGGTATATGGCCACTCAAATGAGAGTTTAGATAGAATAAGCATCACTGGAAAAGGATGGAGAGGATCCAGAGGACTTGAAGGCCTGTGGTGCAGAGAGGGCTCCCATATGGCACTCTGAGTTTTGACATTAATTAGGGTCATGAACAAACAGCCACAGTATAGACAGCTCTGGGGACAGGGGAGGAAATTATTAGTGATACCACATGAGGCCTCCCAGGCACAGTTCTCCCTCCTCCCTATCTTCCTTTTTTCTTCCCTAAACTTATCTTTTTTTTTTTTGAGAAAAGATCTCACTTTGTCACCCAGGCTGGAGTGCAATGGCATGATCTCAGCTCACTGCAACTACTTCTGCTTCCCGGGTTCAAGCGATTCTTGTGCCTTGGCCTCCCGAGTAGCTGGGACTGCAGGTGTGCACCACCATGCCCAGCTAATTTCTGTGTTTTTTAGTAAAGACAGGGTTTCACCATGTTGGCCAGGCTGGTCTCAAACTCCTGACCTCAAGTGATCCATCTGCCTTGGCCTTCTGAAATGCTGGGATTATAGGTGTGAGCCAGCATGCCCTGCCCCTAAACGTATCTTGAATACCTTTTATATGGCAGATTCTGTGTTAGAGCCTTAACCCTGACACCAAAGAGCTGGTGCTTCTTTCTTTCCTTGTCTCTCTTCAAAAATTCATCTGTCTTTCATGCTCATCTCTCCACCTTTTGTCCTTCCTTCTGCTTCATCTTTTTTTCTCCTCTCTCATATGTCTTTGTTTTATTTGTAACCTAGAAGTCAGCTGTGGTTTCCTGGCCTTTGAGATCTAGATGATATTGCTTTGAACTTACTCCGTGCCCTGTAGAATTCCAAAGTCTTCCCACACTTCTAAAAACTCCCATAGGAAGTGGAGGGAGCTTTTATTTTCATGGTCACTTCTGACTCCAAACTCGGCACTTCCCTTGGATTCGTTTGGTTCACAGGCCATTTTTACCACTGCCACAACTCCCCTCGCCCCACACCATCCAATCGTCCCTTGCCAGTTGGCCCTGACGTGAGATTCTACCTCTTACTTGATTTCCATAAAAACAAAAATAAACAACACTGTAGTGAGTCGAATAGTGTCCTCCTGAAAATATACGTCCACGTGGAACATCAGAACGTCACCTCATTTGGAAACAGGATCTTTGCACATGTAATTAATCAAGTTAAGATGAAGTCATGCTGGAATAGGGTGAGCTCTAAATCCAATGACTGATGTCCTTACAAGAGGACACATAAAGATACACAGAGAAGAGGGCGGCCACGCAAAGATGGAAGCAGAGTTGGAGTTTTGAGGCTATAAGCCGAGGAACTTCAAGGATTTACATGACCAACAGAAGCTAGGAAGAGGCAGGGCAGGATTCTACCCTAGAGCCTCCGGAGGGAGCATGGCCCTGCTGACTCCTTCATTTTGCACTTCTGGCCTCCAGAACTGTAAGAGAATAAACGTCTGTTGTTTTAAGCCACTTAGTTTGTGGTACATTGTACAGCAGCCCTAGAAATTAATATATTCCATTTGCATTTGGGTTTGTAGGATTTGGGACTGGAGGGTGGGACAGAAGTGAACCCGCTTTTCAGCTCTCCATCCGTGCCGTTCCACTGGTTCCCACTTCAACCACCCATCCTTCCTTTCCCCTGCTCAACTTGTTTCTTCATCTCCTCTTTCTACATAGTCCCCAAACTCCAAATTCATCCTACTCTATTATGCAGAACTCGAGCTCCCAAACTCAGCTCCCAGCCCACTGTTCAGGTCAGAACCCCTCCAGATCCTCAGCTGCACAAAAATACATTGCAAAGAATAGCAGCCTCCTCTCAGAAGGGAGAGGTGAGTTTAAAAAGCTATCCCTGTCCCTCTTTGGGGAGGACTGGCTCCTCCTCTATTTCCTGTCCTTCAGTCTAGCAGAGGCAATGGGGTGGGCTGAGCCACGCTTTGCTCTCCCCTACTCCTCAGAATGTTCAGGGTATGGATTGTGGAAGTCGAGAGGGACCTGTCTGTCTGTCAGTTAGTCTAGACTGATAAGACTGTCCCCTGTGTCTGGATGCTCCCCTGGGTGCTTCAAGGAGATACTAAAGGAATACAAGAGGTTGTCCCTCCCTAGAGGAACACTCCAAAGACAACCCTTAGTCTTTCTTCTTTAAAAAGCTTTGTTCAGCTTGTTTGGTCTTTTGCATCTTCAAATAGGAATCTCTTATGTTTTACCCCCTCCTCCTCCTCCTCCTCCTCCTCCACCTCCTTCTCCTCCTCCTCCACCTCCTCTATCTCCTCCTCCTCCTTCCCCTCCCCCTCCTCCTCCTCCTCATCTTGTGTGTAGAGCTTTTAAAAGTTCTGTCACTTATTATTTTATTTTATTTCTTATACTCGTACATTTCTAAGACACATGGGTAAGTATTTTTCCTTCCAGTTTCTATAGGAAATAAGAAAAATCAAGCCCAGGGTAAAGTAAGTTGCCCAAGATTATCTGTGTTTAAGCCACAGAACTTGCCCTAAACTCTAGGCCAGTGCCGTTCCTGCAAACCCTATGGCTTTCTTAGAGAGGTCAGAAGCCGTGCCTTTAGCCTGGAAAAACCTGTTTAACTTAGATCAGCCATCTCCTGTTAGAGCTAGAGCTGAAGTTTGTTCCACTTCAAAACCATGCTTTATTTTAAGAGCAGACTTCTAACCTAATTTTAAATTTAAGTTTCTAAATCAGTTTTTAAAACTCTGTATTTTGACTCTGGATTCAGAGAAATATTCTTACTAGGTTACACGAATATTTTGAAACTCAGTACTTACTTATTTTTTTTTAATTCAATAAAAGTTTGCACAAACAATGCATCCCACAGGAGAAGCTTATGCCAGATCCCAGATGTTTAACACGTTTGCTTCAGATATTAAGAGTTCATGGCCTCTTGTGCTTGTTAAACCAAAAAATGTAAGCCCATAGAAATGATTTTTAATAACTAGGAGTGCTGCAAGGTCAGGCTGAATTCTGGGCAACCGCAGCACTTCAATAACTTTTTTGATTACAGATTTTGTGTGTGTGTGTGTGTGTGTGTGTGTGTGTGTGTGTAGTTTTTGTTTTTTGTTTTTTGTTTTTTTAAAAAAAAAACAATCCAAGCAGAAAATTCAGTGAAGGGCAGCATGAACTCTTACTTTTGACTCAATTTCACTTCAATTGAGACATGCAGAAATGTTCAAAAAGTTCCTTTTCTAATTCTGACATCGACTATCTAGTTTGTAATCACTTACCTGGGTCTGCCACGCAATGAACCAACCATCTACTATTGAGTCTTGGGGTTCAGAATGCCATTATCACAGTGAACATCTACTGGGGACTGACTGTGCCAATTATTATGCTGTGCATATGTTATATCATTTAACCCTCATACCTGGCACCTTCACTCCTACACCCTGAGTCCCAGCCACCTTCCTCTCTCACCTTGATTATAGGCAGAATCAGTTACCTGGTCCCTCTGCCTTTGCCTCTGCCCCTGTCCCACTCTATTCTCAACCCAGCAGTCGGAGTGATCTGTACTAAGGTGAAATCAGTTCATGTCATTTCTCAACTCCAAACTCTCCAATGGCTTCTCAGCCTATTTAGAGTAGCAGCAAATGTTTAATAACAGCCATGCCATCTCCATTACTCTACCCCATGTTCTGTTTTTGTTGTTGTTGTGTTTGTTTGTTTTTTAGATGGAGTCTCTCTCTGTTGCCCAGGCTGGAGTGCAGTGGTGGGATCTCAGCTCACTGCAAGCTCCGCCTCCTGGGTTCACGCCATTCTCCTGCCTCAGCCTCCTGAGTAGTTGGGATTACAGGCGCCCGCCACCATGCCTGGCTAATTTTTTGTATTTTTAGTAGAGACGGGATTTCACCGTGTTAGTCAGGATTATCTCGATCTCCTGACCTCATGATCTGCCCCCTCTGCCTCCCAAAGTGCTGGGATTACAGGCGTGAGCCCATGTTCTTCTGCCCTCTCTTCCTACCCTTCTCTCTCTCTTTCTCTTGCTCCAGTGGCTCTGGCCCTCTCACTGTTCCTCAAACATGTCATGCAAATTTCTTGACATGGTATGGTTCATTGGTCAAGCTAAGATTAAAGCACACACATTATATTACATCTATTAAGGTAGGAAAGTGGGAGATCATTTGTTTTAAACAACCAGTTAGTGATCTATTGGTGGGGGTAACAAAATTCAAAAATTCTTGATAATCTATTCTTTCACAACAATCTTTGCTTTAGGAAATGTGATCAAAGACAGGTTTCCCAATTGAAAAAGTTAAGGCTAGTGAGGCAGAGCATTTTTTTTTTTTAGATGGAGTTTCACTGTTGTTGCCCAGGCTAGAGTGAAATGGCATGATCTCTGCTCACCAGAACCTCCATCTCCTGGGTTCAAGCAATTCTCCTACCTCAGCCTCCCGAGTAGCTGGGACTACAGGCATGCACCACCACGCCCGGCTAAGTTTTTTTGTAATTTTAGTAGAGACGGGGTTTCTTCATGTTGTTCAGGCTGGTCTCGAACTCCCGACCTCAGGTGATCTGCCCGCCTCGGCCTCCCAAAGTGCTGGGATTACAGGCATGAGCCACTATTGCTGGGAGACTGTCTGTTTTCACTTACTGTACAATGTTAAGGATTGTGAAATTTACATTATGGGAATCTAGTACCTGTGATTAACTTATTGAACCATTGAATGAGCAATGATACGTGAAAACTAAGGCTATCTTGAATAGTTAGAAAATAAATCATTTTGGGAAATGTACTTCAGATAATTCAGAAAATACTTTTTGAAGCACTAAACCTTTAAATAACTTTAGTCATTTTGATGGATGCTAAAAATAAAGTGTGGACCACTTTTTATCTTGGTAGCTAGACTCTACCACATACAGAGTTTTACTTCATGATGATCCAGGATAAACATTGTGGAGGTCTGTTTGCCCATATGCTGAATGGCACCAGGCTAGTGTGCTTCTTGGATCTGCATGTCTTCTTTGAATAATTTTACATAAGCATTTGGGAAAAGAAAAAGAAGTTATAAATAAGCAATTTTCAGCCTGAGAATTTTGTGGGAGCCTCAGCCATTGTGATGCTTCAAAGGGACAGGTAAGGTTATGTGCTAATTATAAGTGAAAGAGCCTTAGGTGATTTTTAAAACTTCCTTCTTCATTCTGATGCTACGGCAACAGCATCAAACAGATCTAGAGCATTGGCCACTTACAGAACTTGGGACCAGACACACCTTAACACACTATTTAGACCAAACAGAGGGAGAACAACCAAAGAAAGGTTGGAGAGGTACTGTCCACAAATTCCACTCACCTTACAGCTTGTTTATAGGAAGCTCTGTTCATGACACTGAAATTGTCATTCAGCCCAAGACCAATGTAAGTTGCCAATGTTAATATTTATACACACCCTGTATTATTGTAAAGTGGTCTTCATTATATAATTCGCATTTAAATAGTCCTTTAGAACAGTGGTCCCCCATCTTTTTGCAGCAGGACCAGTTTCTTGGAAGACAATTTTTCCATGGACTAGGGGTGAGGGGGATGGTTTGGGGATGATTCAAGCACATTACATTTATTGTGCACTTTATTTCTGTTATTGTTACATTATAATATATAATGAAATAATTATACATCTCACCATAATGTAGAATCAGTGGGGGCCCTGAGCTTGTTTTCCTGCAACTAGATGGTCCCACCTGAGAGTAATGAGAGACGGTGATAGATCATCAGGCATTAGATACTTTTTTCTTCCAAGATGGAGTCTTGCTCTGTCACCCAGGCTGGAGTGCAGTGGTGCAATATTGGCTCACTGCAGCCTCTGCCTCCCGAATTCAAGCAATTCTCCTGCCTCAGACTCCTCCTGAGTAGCTGGAATTACAGGCACCCACCACCATGCCTGGCTAATTTTTGTATTTTTAGTAGAGAAGGGGTTTCACAGTGTTGGCCAGGCTGGTCTCGAACTCCTGACCTCATGATCTGCCTGCCTTGGCCTCCCAAAGTGGTGGGATTACAGGCATGAGCCACTGTGCCTGGGCAGGCATTAGATTCTCATAAGGAGCATGAAACCTAGATCCCTCACATGCGCAGTTCACAGTAAGGTTTGTGCTGCTATGAGAATCTAATGCTGCCACTGATCTCACAGGAGGCGGAGCTCAGGTGGTAATATGAGTGATGGGGAGAGGCTGTAAATACAGATGAAGCTTCGCTTGCTCACCTGCTGTTCAATTCCTGTTGTGTGGCCTGGTTCCTAATAGGCCACAGGCTGGTACCGGTCCATGGCCTGGGGTTTGGGGAACCCTGCTTTATAGTGTATAAAATGCTTTTGTGTTTTTTCTTTCATTCACCAAATATTTGTTCAATATGTACTATACTGTCCTAGGCTTTAAAGTAGACATTAGAAATGCAAAGATGAATATGGCCCCATCCCTCCCCATTTTCTTATTTTAATTATCATCATGACTCTGAGAGGTTGCTAGGGCAACAATTATAATTATCCCTTTTGTTTTTAGAAAAGAGATTGAGGCTCAGGGAGGCTCTTGCAATGTCACCATGTTTAAAAAGTATTAATGCCAGAACGTCAACTCAGGTTTTCTGCCTCTAAATCCCATTTTTTCAACCCAATCTTTTTTTTTTTTTTTTTTTTTTTTTGAGACGGAGTTTCACTCTTATTGCCCAGGCTGGCATGCAATGGCGCAATCTGGGCTCACTGCAACCTCCACCTCCCAGGTTCAAGTGATTCTCCTGCCTCAGCCTCCCGAGTAGCTGGGATTACAGTCGCGCGCCACCATGCCCAGTTAATTTTTTGTACTTTTAGTAGAGACAGGGTTTCACCATGTTGGCCAGGCTGGTCTCAAACTCCTGACCTCAGGTGATCCACCCACCTTGGCCTCCCAAAGTGCTGGGATTACAGGCATGAGCCACTGTGCCTGGCCTCTAAACCCCATCTTTAATGCCATAAACAAATACTCAGAGGCAAGCAATTAAAGAAAATAAAAATTTATGCAAATCACAGTCAAATAAAAATGCTAAAGACTCAGTTCCAAAGAATCTTAGAGGGACACAGTTTTCTCAGTACTCATATTAAATCTCTTGTGTTTAAGTGACAAGAACTAAACATGTATTAACTTAGGCAAAATATATTATTTATGGGCTTATACCCGGTGTGGTTTGTGTACTAGTACTAGGGGAAAAGTAGAGGTGAATTCAACCAAGAATGCAACCAAGAAATCTAATGCCTTTGGAATCCTTCACCATCTCTTATCTTTACTTCTCTCAGCACATCAACTTCATTGTCTTTTATTATGGATTGACCTGTTCTACCTGGGAAACATGGCCACCAAAGTGTCTTGTGTCACTACAAAGAAGACTGACTGTTTTTCTAGTTATAGTTTTAAAACAAATTCTAGGGAAGGATTTTGATTGACTGCCTTGGGTTAGATACCATCTCATGAACCAATCAACTCTTACTGGGGAAGTGAAATAGTGGGAAATCACAGTGGCCATGCAACTTTGGAAGGGAGGAAGAGTGGTCCTCATGATGGGACTAAAAACAGATGTCGACTCTGAGTCTCCTATATTTAATTCACACAAATGTTTTTTTCATGAAATATCCTATTAAATTTCTGGAAATGAAATGTTTGCTGAACTCCATTACACTGTTGTGCTGTGTTTAAAGGGGGCAGCACAAGGTCAAAGGTAGAAACAGGAAAAAGCCATGTAGTAAAACTAAGGAATCCTCATTACTTTTAGTGACAGCCTGTCCAGAAAGTGAAAAAGGAAGGCAGGATTTGCAGATGGCCCAAAGCAGTGAAAGCAAAATAGTGAATGTTGGGGAGATGATGACTATGAAGAGCTAGGCATACAGCATTGCAGCAACAAACGACACGAATTTCCAGGCATGGCTGTAGTCATCTTGGAAAAGATAGGAGGAAGAGTACAGAAACTCCTGGAGCTCAAGAGGTTATTAATCTTCTGGTCTACTCCCTTCATTTTTCATGTGAGTAGACAGATCCAGGGAGAAGTAATCTTCCCAAGGCTATCATAAAGCCTTAGCTATTTCATTGGCAAAAATGGGAAAAATAATGACACCAACCCTTACATATGTCAGAAGATTTTTCTTCAGACAGAAATTGAAATAAAGTTACCAGAAGTCGAATAGTGCATTTTCCTCCCACTAGGCTGACACTTGCAAGGGAGCTGGAATAAATATGCAGATGGCTGATGAAGGTAAGACAGGTAACAAAAATGGGAGATGCCAGAAAAGGGGATAAAGGGAAGGTCTGCAGTCACGTGGATCTTGAAAGTAGACAATCTGTATCATGTTAGACCCTCGACTGGCTTATCCGGGATACTCCTAATCCCGTGGGTTTTCTCTTAGTTATGTGCCCGGGCTGGCCACCACCTGAGGGTTTTCTCATTTACCTGTCCCTTCTTTCAGATATCTTAACTTGGTGAAGCTACTTTCCCAACAGCCATTCTATCCCATAAGCAGCAGCCATGTGGTTTGGGAAATTGGTCTCAATTTAAGGGATAGGCCTGATTAGTCAAAATGATATCTTATCCTCTTTGCCAGTATTGGTTCAAAAATAAGCATGTGACCTAACTCTGGCCAAAGGGATAAGAGGTTTGCTGGCTTCTTGGAAAGTTACTTTCTCTTTAAGAGCATTCCAGGGGAATTCATTCTATTCTCTTCACCTGAATTGAAGGAGGAGGGTCTTCCCCTGGTAGCCATTCTACAACCACAAATAGAATTAGATTTAGGATGAAACTTACACAATGCAGAACAGAGAAAAGGGAAGGAAAACACTCAATGCTAAATGGTTGAATTGCAAATCAATGACTCTGAAGGCTGATCTATCTTTGGATTTCCTCATAGGTTAACCATATTAGTTATCTATTGTTGTGCAACAAACCTTTCCCAAACAGTGGCTCAAAACAACAGCATTTTATCGTTATTTAGTTCATGAATCTGCAATGTGGGCAGGGCTGAGTGGGAAAGGCTTATATCTGCTCCACAAGGGGTCAGGTGGGGCAGCTTAGCCAGGACCACTTCCAAGACGGCTCCCTCACAAACTGGACAGTCAATGCTGGCTCAGTCAGATGTGAAGGTCATGGGCCTTATTCCTTTCTATGTGGCCCTCTTCATTTGGGTCTCCACAAACTGCGTGGGCTTCGTTAGAGCATGGTAGCTGGATTCCAAGGGTAAGCACATAAAGATAACTATGTAGAAACTGCATCACGTTTTATGACCTAGCATTGGCCATCATAAAGCATCACTTCCACTGTACTTTGCTGGTTGACCAGTCACTACGGTTAGCCTAGATGCAGTTCAGAGGACACAGGTTCCAGCTTTTGTTGAAAGGAGTTTCAAAGAATTGTGGACGATTTAAACCATCGCAGAAACGAAAACATTTCCTTTTCTTTTTTTTTTTGAGATGGAGTCTTGCTCTGTCGCCTAGGCTGGAGTGCAGTGGCGTGATCTCGGCTCACTGCAACCTCCGCCTCCCGGGTTCAAGCAATTCTCCTGCCTCAGCCTCCTGAGTAGCTGGGATTACAGGCGCCCACCACCACACCTGGCTAATTTTTGTATTTTTTAGTAGAATGGTGTTTCACCATGTTGGCCAGGCTGGTCTTGAACCCCTGACCTCAGGTGATCTGCCTGCCTCGGCCTCCCAAAGAGTTGGGATTATAGGCGTGAGCCACTGCACCTGGCCTCCTTGTTTTATGACCATTTGAATTCGGTTTTCTGTTATTTATTTGGGGCTGAAAGCATCCTTTTTAGTGGGTTTTCTGTTTATTTGGGGCTGAAAACATCCTTGTTGATACAGTTAGTGTCACCTCAGCCATGGGCAGCAGAATGTCCTTAACTAACAGCCCTCAGTCACAATGCCAATTGTAACAAAGTTACCGGTAATTTGTTACCAGTAATTTAATACAAAGGCTTTGCAATTATTTATTTTTTGTTCTTTTCAAATCACAGCAGAATCAAGCTTACCACAATAATAGTAGAAGAGTCATTTATTTAAATTCAAATAGAATTCTCTGAATGGGAGTAAAGGGATGGAATCAAAGCAAGGACGCTCCACAGGTCATGTGAGAGCTTTACTCCAGGTTGAGAGCTGTTGGGCTGGATGCCTCTTTTGGTAAGAGAGTTGGAAACAACTTTAGTGTTTCGTTGCTCTGGCTCAAATTCTTTTTCTTCTCCACATAAGCTCCTGTGAAGCCAGTGCAGCTGAAGACTTGTCACCAGGCATTTAATAGTCTCTCTCTAGTTTTGATGATCTTTCAGTGGACAGGGGAAGAAATTAAAAAAAAAAAATTCTTCCTGATCTTCTATCTTGGTCCTCTCCATGGTGAACTCTACCTAAATACAACAAATCATTTTTTAGTGTCCACTGTGTTTTTAGCACTCTGATAAGGCCATTGCAGATAGAACCCCAATAAGATGTTACTGTAAGAATCTAGAAAATAAATAGAGGGCAGTTGGAGAGCAATAGGAGGCTACTTAAAATTCAATCCTAATGCAGGTGTGACAGTCTTATGAAAGAAAGGAGAGAAAAAGCTGAGCATCTATCTGCTGGATTTCAGGGTACTTCCCTGCCCAGAGGTGCAGCAGCAGATCCCTTGACCCTCTCCTCCCCAGCTACCTCTGAAGTGGACCAGGGCAAACATCTGATCAATGGGTGCCCAACCATAGACTAGCCAGCAATTTGTACCTTGTGTGTGGCCTGACTGGAAAATATGAGCTGAGCCAATCAGATTCCTCTCCCAGAAAACTGGGAAGGGAGAAGCACTTGCTTCTCAGGTAGTGGGTCCTGAACCTAAAGGCTGGATAGATATACCATTGAGGAAGTAATTAGAGACTCAGGTGTAGACTGCAGCTTTGAGAGACTGGTGACTCAAATAAGCTGATTGGGATGTGCAGGTGTGCAAAAAGGAGCAGTCTTCAGGAAATGCGAGGCTGAGGGGTGTCTGGGTTACCTTAGGTCCTGCACTTTCTGATGCCTGCTTGTTCAGTTCTCTGAATATGTTCCCATATATGCTCCCTTACCCAAAGTAAGGGTAGGAATAGAATACCATTCCCTGCCTTTTACTTGAGCTAATTGGAGAGGTTTTCTGTTACTTGTAACCATCAGAATTCTGTCCAGAACAAGTCAAGGACCCACAGAAGAGATGACAATTCCAATGGGCTTTGAGTAAGGAAACAACCCTAAGTCTAGGCTTTACAATTTACCAACTAAATCTGTGACTTAACAAAAGGAGCTTGAGCTTTAGAGTCACACATAGCTTTGGGTTCAAATCCAATCTGTACCATTACTTCTTTGTGATCTTGGAAAAGTTACTTATCTGTAATGCCTAGATAATGCCTACTAATTCTTAAATGGTTGTTGCAAGAATTAAACTAGATGTATAAACATATTTATTTATTTATTTAGAGATGGAGTTTCACTCACTCTGCTGCCCAAGCTGGAGTGCACTGGCACCATCTCTGCTTACTGCAACCTCCACCTCCTGGGTTCAAGTGATTCTCCAGCTTCAGCCTCCCGAGTACCTGGGATTACAGGTGTGCGCCACGTCACCCAGCTAATTTTTGTGGAGACGGGGTTTCACCATGTTGGCCAGGCTGGTCTCAAACTCCTGACTTCAAGTGATCCACCCCCTTCTCAGCCTCCCAAAGTGCTGGGATTACAGGCATGAGCCACCGCACCCAGCCAATGTATAAACACTTACTTATATGGACCATTAACACAGTGTTTGGCACGTAATAGGTGCATGAAGAATGACAGCTATTATCATCCCCAAGTATGTTGATGTACTATTTGGATGGGAGAAAGGAAGTAATCTTCGACCCTGGTCCCTCCCAGTAACATAAGATGGCTTTTTTTTTTTTTTTTTTTTTTGAGACAGAGTCTTGCTCTGTCACCCAGGCTGGAGTGCAGTGGTGCAATATCGGCTCACTGCAACCTCTGCCTCCTGGGTTCAAGCGATTCTCCCGCCTCACCCTCCTGAGTAGCTGAGACTAAGGCATGTGCCACCATGCCCGGCTAATTTTTATATTTTTAGTAGAGATGGGGTTTCACCATGTTGGCCAGGATGGTCTTGATCTCTTGACCTCATGATCTGCCCGCCTCGGCCTCCCACAGTGCTGAGATGACAGGCGTGAGCCACCACGTTGGGCCCGTAAGATGGTTTTGATGGAAACATTTTTATATTTCCCAACATTTTAAGAGCGGCTTTATATATTGGGGTGTGTGAGTCTGTGGGCATGTGAACATGCGCGTTTGTTTGGCAAGGGTGTTTGGCTTTTCCTCCCCCGTTTCCTATTGAAGTTGTACTCACTATGTTATTGTTATTAATCAGGCATGCAATATGAGATGAACAGGGGTGATGAGTTGGTCAGGCTGCCAAACAAGTTCATGTTTTGTAGGAAACGCCAAATTGTTTCCTGAGGGGATGTTTCTTAGGAATGGAAGGGTATGCCTCTCTGGCCCTCACAGACCCTGTCCCCTCCCTGAGGTGCTGTCAACTCGCAGGGCAATGGGATAGCTCTTTAAAAGCCACTTTATGGAGCTGCCGCCCAACTGTGCTGGAAATATATTTGCATTGTTTTTTTTTTTTTCTTTCTTCTGGTAAAAATGTAACCCACGTCAAGTAGGAAATGGATTACAGACCTCCCACATTTCCTCAAAAACTATCCCAACATCATTAGTCCCTTCGTAAGTTAGAAGGGTGGAGGAAGATAGTGAAAGGCTGGGAGTGGTGGAGAAAGAAGGAATGTCTGAAAAAAATAGGATTATAAAGCATTTTGAGCCCCTCCCTCCACTTCTAATTCACAGAGAGACTAACGTGTAAACTAACAAACCAGAGGTCTTAACTAAAGGCTTAAAAACCCTTGAATATTGGGTTCATCTGCCAACCACATTTATTCATGAATTATCTTTATGGATGTGGAGTGGGTTTAAAAACAGATGAAGAAAGCTTTGGCATCCTAAAACTGCCTGGGGATTTTGCTGGGCGTAGGTGTTTTCCTAAAACACTGATGAAAGCAGAAGTTACAAATGATAGGCTTCGAATGTTATTTCACACAGTGATTTTGAGTGGCATGTACAATCACTAATATTCAGAAGTAACTTTCTGAAAAGTTGTTAAATCTTTCTCATCTCTGCTATTAACAAATATTTAGATTTTATATCTAACCCAAAGGACAGAAAATTTCAAGTGAATTGTATTGAGGGTGAGAAACTGAATCCTCTAACTTACTATTGGCTAAACTGGTGCTGCCTAGTGACTTGAGAGGGGACTCCTGGGCACACTGGTCTGGAACTCTGGGGCCACGATGGGGTTAGACATTCTTCATTCCAGAAAATCATGGTGGGAGGACATGTCAGGTAACTATTTCTGTGTAACAAATATTCACAAAATGCCAGGGTACAAAAAAAAAATCATCTTTTATTTCTCATGCTTGCTGGGCAGCTGGGGATTAGCTGTTCTAAGCTGGGTTTACCTGGCATGACTCTGCTTTAGAGCGTCTTACCCACCTTGGAGCAGCTGGCTGGCCCAGGGAAGTCTTCTAGCATTGGCAGAAGTGCAAGAAGGCAAGCAGAAACACATGAAGTCTCTTAAGGCCTAAGCGCAGAACTGAGCACGATTACTTCCATTTCATTGTGTTGACCAAAGCAAGTCACGTGGCTGAACCCAAAATCAACGGGTAGGGAAATATACTCCACTCCTTCAGTAGAAGGAACTTCAAAGTCGTAGCAAAGGGCATGGATACAGTGCACAGTGAAGTCCTGGGGCCAGTACTGTAACATACTAAGAAGAAGGAGTATGACTAGGACTGTGGCTCCAGTAAGTGGAACCACATAGCTTATCTGCAACCGTGACAGGTTAGTCCCTTCTGTGGTATTGATGGTAGCTATCATAACTCAATGCTAATGCTCAATATTCCTCCCGACTCTCCTAATTTTCATTCCATTTCCCTGGTCAGGCAACCATTTGGTTATCATTTAGCTTCCTGGATAGCTATTTCTTCAGGGCAGTGTTTTGGCAGATACACATTTGGGCCTTGCAACAATCCTATTTCTCATTCTGTATTAATAGACAGACATCCTATTGTCTACTTCTGGTGAGCCTGCCCAAACTTCCTTCTTCAAGAGAGATTTACTCAGTATGCTAAAAGAGAAAAGGAACAAGTTTCTAAGCTCAAAAAGCTGAAAGTCAGTTCTTCTATTATGTAAATTCAGTGTGAAGGCAGTGGGCAACCAGTCACCCTCTCATGGGCAGACAACTATCAGGGCATAATTTTTACCCAAATTTCTGTAGTTCCTAAATATAAATAACTTCAGCACTTGGCCTTTAATAGTGTAGGGGAAGGAGGTCGGGTGTGGAGGCTCATGCCTGTAATCTCAGCATTTTGAGAGGCCGAGGTGGGCAGATGGCTTGAACCCAGGAGTTTGAGACCAGCCTGGGCAACATGGTGAAACCTTGTCTTTGGGCAACATGGTAAAACCCTGTCTCTACAAAAAAATACAAAAAATTAGCTGGGTGTATTGGCATGCCTATATTCCCAGCTACTCAGGAGGCTGGGATGGGAGGACCAGCTGAGCCTGGGAGGTGGAGGCTGGAGTGAGCCATGATCGTGCCACTGCACTCCAGACCCTGTCTCAAAAAAAAAAAAAAAAAAAAAAAAGGTGGAAGGGAAGGGTGGTACAATCCACATATTCTTATTGCTAGGTAGCCAAGAAGATGAATGATGGGGTTTAATCAGGGAAGCAGAACCACTAGAATCTTACCGATAATGGGACTAATCTCTTGCAGAATTATGTGAGAAACTGGTGAAGTAAAGGTCTGAAAGTGGAATTGAAGGGTTAGAGAAAAGTCACTAGCCAGCCATCCTGAAGCCCTGTACAGGTGGACTTGTAAGGCCAGAACTTGCAATGATTCTAGGAAGCCGCACATGTCTAACTGCTGGAGTGGTACCCAGGAGGGAGGCTGTGGAAAAGTCCATACATAGCTGCCACTTCTGGAGGTCTCCCACCAAGCTCTGGAGTCATCTTGGGTCCTCTGGCCAGCAGGGACTAGAGTTGGGAAGAAGAGCTAGACATGAGGAGGAGGATGAGCCAGAACCTGCCAGAATCTCTGTGTGTGTCTGCTACCACGTGTAGTCATGAGGATCTTCAGAGGGAGTGGCTCTGCTCCACTTTCACCTTCCAAATCTTGCCTCAATTCTTCTTTTTGGCCAACCAAACTTGGAACCATATAGGGAAATAAATTTGGGGAAATGGAGTTCCAACTTAAGCAAGCTGATGTGGTTCCAGAAGAATGCAGGGTCATTTGCTTCAGGTTTGAGTCATTTCTTCCAGTCCATAGAGAGGTCACAGAAGTAGGGGTTTAGATGTTTCTCTGTGAGTCTGGGAGCCTTTGTTCTTGAATGCTGAGCAGTTTCATGTGCTCTCATCCTCTTTGGACCAGCTACTCAGCCTGGGTGAGTTGATCATGTGGTTGGTGGAAAACCTTCTTTTGTTTTGGATTCTCTCTTTGTTTCCTCCTTCACAGATTTCCTTTGACCCCACTGGTGCTATTGCCTCCTGCTCTAGGTGCTGAATATTTTTCATTTACGCCTCTAATACAACTGTGTCAGCCTTTTAGTGCTATGAAGTGTCATTGATTAGTGGGGTTTGGAGGAGGCAGATGGGTGTTTTGAGGAAGGGCTTTGTGGGAGGGCACTGAGAAATGAGACTCTCATGATTAGTTATCTTGGTGGAGCATCTGTGACCAGCCATTATCCCATTGTTACCTTAGTTTAGTGGATAGCAGTTATCCAGGTAAGAAGATGATGAGGGAGGGAAATAAAAAAGAAAAAAGCAACTCATCTCACTACAAATAGTTCCTAGCTTATTCAACTATGTATCCTGTGGATTAATGGGCAAATTCCTTAGTAAGATATTCAAGACCCTTTGGAGCCTAGCCTTTTTATTTCTCTCTTCTCCTGAATATATACTAGACTTTGAGTAACACTGGATCTCCTGAAGCCCACTCAGGGAAACCCTTCAAAGTGCATGAAAGAGACAGAGAAGTGCAGATAAAGATGATGAAGAAGGCATGATGGTGACTCTGTGCTTGTTTTCAGGTCAAGATGTCAGCATTCTGATAAGGTAGCCATCTGAGAGACAGAAAGCTATGTATCCGTAAAGTTTTTTCTTTATCTACTTGGGATAAACTTAAATTTTCTATGACCTTAACATGCTCTTTGATAAATTTTCATGTTCTATGTCTCCCATAGAATGCCTACAGCATGAGAAACATTTTTTGGTATGTTTAATGTAATCTATATGTCATCATTCATGATGGTGCCTATCAGAGTAAGTAAACCCAGGTGTTAGAAAAAAAACCAAATATTAGTGGTTTAACACAATAAAGTATATTTTTCACTCACATCACCATCCAATCAAAGTTAGTGGGCAGTGGGGAGAGCTTTGTTCCATGAAGCCAATCAAGGACACAGACATTTCTCCCATCTTGCCATATGGTGAGCTTTAGCAATGGTTAGCATGGTTTAGTCCAAGGTTGTCATGGACTGGAAAGAGGGAGAGAGTGGGGTGAAGGCTCACCTGTTCTTAGTTGCCTAGATGCAGAAGTGAAACTCTATTTCTGCTCAAATTCCATTGGTCAGAACTGGCCACATGACCTTACCTAGATACAAGGGGAGTGGCTAGGCAAAGCATTTTAGCTTCATGCCCAGGGAGAGGAATTGAGGTTTGGTGAGCATCCATGACACTTTTGAAATGTCACTTTCTCTCTGAAGCAAGTGCCTAGGACTGCACCTGTTATATGGTAGGCACTCAGAAATGTTTTTTGAACAAATACATGAAATGAATGAATATGTATAGGCTTCTGCAGTTATGTTCTAAGGCAGAAAATGGGAAGGAAATAATTTTGAGAGAAGCAAAAATCTGTCTGGTACCCCCAAAGTATTCATGACCGTTTTGTAAAATTATTTCACAAGCACTCTAGGAATTTATACTCTTTGAAAGCTACGTTTTCATTTATTTAACAACCTGTTGAGTGCCTTCTATGTCAAGTGCTATGCTGCGTGCTCAGGAAATAGAGGTGGAAGTCATCATTCCTGCCCATTGGTAACTCACTTGGAATGCATCTAGAGGGAAGTGGGAAAAGAAGCCAGTAATCACAGCTATGATGTAGGCACCATGATAGAGATATAGATGGATTGTGGTGGTTATGCTGGGAAATGGCACCTAATTGAGTCAGGAATGGGTGTTGTGGGGTTTCATTGCTTAGAAGAGGTAGTATTTGGGTTGGATGAACATGAGTTTGCTAGTTGATACCTGTAAGAAAGGTAGAGGGAATGGTGTGTGCAAAATCGACAGTTTATGGAACTGCAATTCCTTCAGTAGGTCAAAAAGGTGTGATGGAAATACTGGGAGATAAGGCTGGAGAGGTAGGCTTGGGCTGAGTCACAAAGCACTTCTAAACTGCATTAAATAAAGAATGAATAGGGGTTTAGAGTAGGAATTATGTGGTTTGTCTCTATCAAATGAACGAACTGATACACACAGTAATATCTAAGCAGCCACGTTATCCATATCGACCAGTCTATTTTTCTCCTTAGATCGGCCTCAAATAATATAAAATTGCTAAATTAAAAAACAAACAAAAACCCGTTCATAGTATTTTGAGGACGATCCTTTTGTGGGAAGAGATTAGAAATAAGAGTACGAAGAAAGGTGTACAATATCCTCCATTCATGTAGCCTTGCCTCAGATAGAACAGGAAGGAGGCCCATTTCAAGGAAAACAAAGGAATTGGCTTCATGATTTTACAAGACTGTATCTGTCAATAGAGAGGATTCTTCTAGGAAAATGTTTTAAGATGGACTAGGGAAGAAAACTAGGAACAATTAGGGGAGCTCCTGCTCTTGGTACTTCTGCATCAGCGAAGAGTTTGTTAAAGTTGTTCGTTTAAGGAACCAAGCATCAGCTCACTTCAATTAGTAGTTATTGAGCATTCATTCCTCCTTCGTTTATTCAGCACATTTCAATGACACTTTTGTGTCCTGCACTAAGTCAGCTGCTGCAAGGAAGTAAAATATAGGTAAAGTTATGGTCTTGCCCTTGAGAAGATTCAACTAACACATGAATCTAGTGATTTCTAACCAAGGATGTGCTCTCCTTAGGTATCAAGGGAAGCTGGGCACCATGGCTTATGCCTGTAATTCCAGCACTTTGGGAGGCTGAGGCATGAGGATTGCTTGAAGCCAGGAGTTTCAGCCCAGCCTGAACAGCAAAGCATGACCCTATCTCTATAAAAAAATTTAAAAATTTAGCCAGGCATGGTGGCATGTGCCTGTAGTCCCAGCACACTTGGGAAGCTGAGGTGGGAGGATGGCTGGAGCCCAGGAGTTTGAGACAGCAGTGAGCTATGATTGTGCCATTGCAATCCAGTCTGGGCAACAATGAAAGCCTGTCCAAAAAAAAAAAAAAAAACGAACAAATGAGAGAGAGACAGAATGAATATTAGTCTAAAACGCCTTGGAGTTCAAAGTTCAGATTCAAATCTTGACTGTATGTTTGGGCAACCACTAACTGGTTGTCTGACCTTTAAATATTTTCAACTGCAAAATGAAGATAATAACAGCTACACTGCAATTTCCAGGATTAAATGAGATGACTCATGAAAGTTTTGTGTGAACAGTGCAGAACTTTGCAAACATTGGTGATACATTATTAAATGTGAACGTACTAGGACTTGAAAGCAGTGGGTTCCAAAGTGTTTGCTGAAACACTAATGCCCAAGATTGGAAATAGGCATTTCTCAAGAAAAGAGTTCTATGGTCAAACACATTTGGGAGATGCAGGATCAAAGAAAGTAAAACATGGTTCTTACGCCTGTAAAATGCTAGTATGCATTGTGAATCTCAAGGAAAACAAGTATTTTGTGTCTCTCTCCCCCAGATTAATGTGATCTGGTATCTACCCCTACTCCCACTCTAGCATCTCTAGGACCTTGAGATGGACAGAACTCACTCTGGGAAAGACTGCTCTCCAGGAAGGAAACTATGAACCTTTCTTTCAATTTTACAGTCCCACCACCCAGGCCGGCACCGTGGCTCAATGCTTGTAATCCCAGCACTTTGGGAGGTGGAGCACTTTGGGAGGCAGAGGTGGGAGGATCACGTGAGTCCAGGAGTTCAAGACTAGCCTAGGCCACATAATAAGACCTCATCTCTACAAAAAATTAAAAAATTAGCCTGGCATGCTGGCTTGCGCCTGTATTCCCAGCTACTTGGGGGAGGGGCTGAGGTGGGAGGATCACTTCAGCCCTGAAGGTCGAGGCTGCACTGAGCCATGAGCGCGCCACTGCACTCCAGCCTGGGCGACAGACCCTCTGTCAAAACAAAACAAACAAAAAATGCTAAGCCATTCTTCATCAGACAGTCTAGGAAACTCATTTCCAAGCAGTGTTGAGTTTTCCACCAAGGAAGCCCAGAGAAAAGGGCCAGGCCCCCGCTTTGCCAGGGTTTAGAGGGGATCCCTCATAGAATCGGGGGTGTGAGGTGCTGTGGTGGATACATTTAATATTCTTTCCAAGACACCCATTGATGGCAAGGCAGTAGCAGATAGAAAGCAACAAAAGCGAAGAGAGCAGGGCTGATCCCCAAAAACTTTATAAATTAGACTTTTTATAAAAACTCTAAAAGTCAAGTAACAACATGACTACTCCGCTTCTAAGTAAAGTGTGCATAAACATCTCCCGCCAGCAAGTGCTCCTGCCTCCCCAAGTCAGAGAAGTTTCCTCAGGCCAATAGCTTCCCCTCTATCCCCCTCCTACCGCTTGTCTCCCTTCTTCTCCCACAACACACCCCACACCTGGCGGCATTTTACACCTTTCCAGGAAGGGGCTGCCAAGCGCGGAGTCGCGGAGGACGCAGGCGCAGCGCGGCTCAGGTACGCGGGAGGCCCCGCCCCTCGGCGCCCAGCCCCTCTGCGCCACTCCACTCCCCGCTCTGCCCCGCCCTGCCTCGCCCCTTAGCGCTCGTCCTGAGGGGCGGGGCGGCCCTGGTGAGTGGTGTGGGAGTGGGTATGGGGAGGAAAGTGGAGGGGAGGGGGTAAGTGACAGGGTAGGGGAGGCCCTGGGAAGGGCGGGACCTCGAGGCGCGGTCGCGCGAGGTGACAGGAGTCACAGTTCCCGCGGGCGGCGGTAGGAGAACGCCCACTGCCTCCAGCAGGTAACCGGCCGCGGCCGCGCGGCGCCGCTTGAGCGCGGGCGTGGGACGTGGAGACCCCGAGGAGGGCGGCGGGACCCGGGCGGGGAAAGGCGCGGCGTGGCTCAGGTGCGCTTCTCCCAGCTGGCAGCTCGCTCAGGGCTGTGGGGGGCGCCTGTCGGGGCGGCCCCGCCTTGCGGGCTGGCGGTGAGCGTCCGTTCTGTCTCTTTTGTCTTTAACTTTCTCTAAAATGGGGCCGTGGTGGGGCCCAGGGGCTGTTCCCACGTCTCCTCAGCGACGCCTGTGTCGCGGAGGCCTGAGGGAGCTTTAGGCCCCGCGACAGCTGCAAGCGCGGTGGTCTGGAGGGCACCGGGGTGGGCGACGGGGCGAGGCTGGGTCCTCGCTGTCTAAGTGGGCGGCTCTGCCTAGGGGGACCCGTGACCGGGGACGGTGGAGACCCCAGCCCAGGCGGGGATGGCCGCGCTCCCGGCTCCCTGCTCCGTGCTCGGGCTTTCGACGGCGCGTCCACGTGGGCTCTGGGCTTTGGGGAAAGAGAAGCGAATTAACTTTCCCTGGCGGGGTCTGATGAGAAGAGCTTCGCAGAGGGTTTTTACCTGTGATGTTTCTGAAACTTTGTGAAGTGGCGAAAGGGTGTTAAAAGTGTCACTTTACTGTGGTGTTTGCAAACCACAATCTACCCAGCTAGGTTTTAGATTTGACTTCTATTTCTTCCAGGTTTTCCTTTGCTTTGGTTTTCTTTAGAGGAAGATACTGTGGATGAACTGTGGGCTATAGTGCACACCGATAGACGCCTGGGTATAGACAAGATAGATGCCAATAGATGCCAAGCCAAAAGCATTGATTTCTTTAGAACACTTAAAATACAGCATATAAAAGGATTGCCTTTGTAATTAAAATATTATTCTAGTTCTCCCTTTAGGTAGGCAGTTAATAGAAATTTGTTTTCCCTGATTAATATTGTAAAACATAGCCTGGAAAATATTGAGAATTAGCAACAACAACAAAATCCTATTTACCAGTTTCATATTTTGATGTGTAACTTCAGCATGGTTAAAAATTGCTTTTTCTGGAAGGAGAGGATAATGTTGCTTGCCTTTGAGAGCTGGGATATTTGCTTTTTATCATCTCTTTTGTATTTTGTAGTTTTTGCTAATGAATATGAGTTACCTTCATAACTGAGGAAGAGACCATAATACAAATTTATTCTTTAACCCTTCATGAAAAATTTAAGTATATCTTGTATTTTATTGACTTCATTTGAATTATAATTGTGCATTCACGAATAAAACTAATATTGAGAAATTGATTCAGGTGGAGAGAAAATGAGTTTGAGATTCTGGCGGGACATCTGGCATAGCTGTCTAGTGGATATATACCGATAGATATATTGGTATCAGGTTTTCTGAAGTCAAGATCAGACTTACAAATGTTGGAAGCACAGTGGATTTGTGGTAGTTAATCCTGTAAGGGTGTAAGAAATCATTCAAGTAAGTATAGTGTAAGAAGAGGGCAAGACCAAGGATGAGGAACACCAGCATTAAGCGATGGGTAGAGACAGCCAAGGAGTCTGAGGAAGAGCATCAGGAAAGGAGGAAATCTAGGAGGCAGTGGTCTCATAGAAGCCAGGAGAGGAGAGTTTTAACAAGGAGAGAAGTCTATCTGGGGGTCAAGAACTGATTACGTGCCTATTGGCTTTGGAAGTTAGGAGGGGTGCTTTAACCTCAGCAGACACAATTTAAGTACAGTATAAGGGTAGAAGCCAAGTTTGAATGAATCTGAGGAGAGAATAGTGATTCTGCACTCACAAGTAAATGTGAGTTTAGAATCCGTATTTTGAGAAACAAAGGTTAGAAGGAGAGGCGATCCATTGATTAGGGAGATGATTAAAAAAAGAAAAGAAAAGAAAAGAAAAAAGAGACAAATAAGGATGATAGATTACCTTTGTGTTATCCATAATAATTACGAATTTTAAAAATGAAGTGCATCATTTCATAACATTGTTCCTCTCGTGGTTAAGTAGCAGAAGCTGAGAGCAAGAAGCTGAGCATATTGAAAAGAACTATTCGTGGTAAAGTAGTTATGCCCCGCCCCATCCAAATTATGAACACAATTTTAGTGGTATTTTGTTTGGTGTATTGGGTTCAGGTGTTATAGGTGTTTAAGTCACGCATATAAACTGTGTGAACTCTATTTTACCTTAGTTCCAGCATGTTGATGTTCCCAACTTGCTTTTAAGTTATGCGGTTCTTTTATGTATGTCCCAATGGTTCTTCTAAAAATCTTATGTAGAAATCAGGTGTTGGGACTAAATCAGAATCTGGAGGCATACATCATTTAGGGCCTTTGCTTCAATTATTATTATACATTCAGGGGAAAAAGCTCTTAGATTAAACTTTCTGTATAATGAGTTTCACTTCAGTCTTCGTTGAAAGTTTGATTTTTTTTGTTGCTCAAGAGTTCAGACAAATCATTTTATGAGTATTTTCCTTAGGAATATGAAAAGAATAGTTAAAATGGAAAAGGCTGGCAACCAAGTGTTGATTAGGATGTGGAGCAACTGGAAGTCTCATAATCTGCTGGTGGAAGTGTAAATTGGTGTAGTCACTTTGGAAAACTTTTTGGCATTGTCTACGAAAGTAAAACATATGCATAAGCTATGCCCAAACATATATCCAATAAAATTCTAGAAAATGCAAACTAATGTGATGGAAAAACACATCAGTGGTTACTTGGGGGTAGGGGAAAGAGAAAGTAAGGAGGGATGGATCCAAAAGGGGTATGAGGAAACTTTAGGGGATGATGGATATATTCATTTTCTTCATGAAATGATGCTTCCACCAATGTGTGTGTATGTATTTATATGTATATATGTCACTCATTTAATTATATATTTTAAATATGTGAAATTTATTGTGGGTAAATTATACCTCAATAAAGCTTTAAAACAGATTAAATAAAAATAAAGAGTAGAAGAAAGGCACATCATTTAAGTATATTTACCTCCTTCAAATACTATAGTTATTTCAGGGTAATATAATTATGGATAATTTTTATTTTATTCATATAGTTTCCTGAATTTTTAATGTTTTGTACCACAACCATGTATTTATTTACTTCTTGAATAAGAAATTATTTCATATGTGCAAAATAGTACTTTTGACACATCTGCAGATTCAGAGAACACAAATAAAATAAATACCCCCATGCCTATGTATTGCTCAAGAAATGATACATAACCAACATTTTTTGAGGCCAACCTGTGTATTCTCCCTGATTATATCTTTTTCTTTCCACTCTCCTTGATTCTCTATATGGTTTTACCACATGTCTATGCATTCCAAACACTGTGTTGTTTAGTCTACTTTGGAACTCTGTATAAATGATATTCTACTATGTGATTCCTATGGCTTTGCTTTTGCACATTCTGTGAGATTCCTTCATGCTGATGTGTTATAGTTTGTTCACTTTTTAATGCCGCGCATAATTTCATTGTGTGACTTTACCATTCTTTATCCGTTATCCTGTGGATGGATATTTAGGATGTTTTCAGTCTTTTTTTTATTTTTTTGCTTTTACATTTAATTTTTACTTTTTTCCATTAAAATCTGTTTTTAAGTGACCCTTCAAACTCATGTCTCTTTGTGTTCATGATTTTAAAAACCTTCAGTTTTGCTGGAAAACACCGGATTGTTTTATAAAGTGGCTGTACCAGTTTATAGCCTCACAAGCGGGATGTAAGTGTTCACTTTGTTCCCTTTTTCAGCAACATGTAAGACATTTCTACATTCGTAATTACCTGAATTTTTTTTCTTTTTGACAATCGGGTGAGTGAGAAATGGTATCGCATTGGGGGTTTAATTTAAATTTCCTTAATTACTGATGATGTTGAACCTTTCATTGTTTATGTTCTGTGGGTGTTTATGACTTTTGCCTTTTTTTTTTTTTTTTTTTTTTGAGACGGAGTCTCGCTCTGTCGCCCAGGCTGGAGTGCAGTGGCGCAATCTGGGCTCACTGCAAGCTCCGCCTCCCGGGTTCACGCCATTCTCCTGCCTCAGCCGCTCCGAGTGGCTGGGACTACAGGCGCCCGCCACCACGCCCGGCTAATTTTTTTGTATTTTTAGTAGAGACAGGTTTTTACCATGTTGGCCAGACTGGTCTCGAACTCATGACCTCAGGTGATCCACCTGCCTCAGTCTCCCAAAGTGCTGGGATTACAGGCATGAGCCATTCATTCGGTCTAAAAAATGGATTTCAGTAATAGAAGCTCTTTATATATTCTGGATGTGAACCCCTTGTCAGTTATGCACGTGACACATTTCTTTTTCTCCAAGTGAGCAGCCTGTCTTTTACTTTCTTTATAGTGTCTTTTGATTAACACATTTTATAGTTGACTCCGTCAACTTTTTCTTTTATGGTTTGTGCTTTTGGCATCTTGTTTAACAAATCTTTACCTTCCCTGTGATTATAAAAATACAGTCTGTTATTTTCTACTAAAAGCAGGGGGGGTATATGGGAAATCTCTGTACCTTCTCAATTTTACTGTGATTCTAAAACTACTCTAAAAAAGAAAATCTATTAAGAAAGTTGCCTTTCATATTTGTGTCCTTAATCCGTGTATAACTGATTTTTGTGTGGTGTGAAGTGGGGGTCCAGTTTCTTTTTTTCCCGTATGGCTAATCAGTTTTTCCCAGCATTATAGAACTGAATATTATGTTTTTCATTTCAGTGATCTACAAGTATCATACATCAAGTTTCCATATATGTGTGGTTGTTTCCAAGCTACTCTTTCTAAAACAGATCTGTTTGTGTATCCTTACCACAGTCTTATTTACTTTAGCTGTTTAAAGAACCTTGATACTTGAGAGAACAAGTTATCCACCCATGCTTCTTTTAAATTAGACTGCTCCTCAAATTGTTTAATTTTTCCTTTTTAAAAAGTAATAAAATGTGTTATTTAATTCTTAAATATCTACTATAATCACCTGAAGTCATAAATAATACTGAAGCTACTCTAATGTAGACTATATCAGGCTGCAAATCCTTTCCTAACTCACTAGAATTAATTTTAACTTGAAAAGTAAATATAGGATTTGCATTTTGGGAACAGTGTCAGTTGAGGTATTGGACAACCTTAGCTGAAAACAGCTAAGAATGCTGTATTTAAAAAAACAATTCAAAAGATAGGAATTAACATGCCAAAATCTAAGAGAAAGCTGAACCTATGAGAGACTAAAGGAGGCTTTAAGTCTTATTTGCCCTGAGGGCATTTGTTAAACCGGGGAAACTTGATGCATTTGAATAGGAACTTGGTAGATTTGCATGTCACCAGGGATAGTTGGAAGTCAGCCCAGGGGCTCATTCAACGTAGGCTAAGAGACTAATTCTGGGACCACAAAGGGCTGTGATGTCACGAAAAGGGCGAAAACCTCACTCTACCTCCTTGAAGGGAGTGCAAGGAAAGTTGTCTTGATGCCAGGTAAAACAAGAAAGGAAAAAAAGCCTGTCCTTGGGAAGTTGTGACCACCAAACAGACCATGGGGGGAAGTTTTATATTACCTTGGTGGTCTAAAAATATTTCAAGATGTAAATTTTAAAAATCATTTCTTTTTTGAGATACTAACATACCATAAAATTCACCCCTTTAAAGTGTACAATTCAGTGTGGTTTTTTTTGTACATTCATGAAGCTGTGCAACTATCACTATATAATTCTAGAACACTCTTGTCACCCTCCCAAAAAAACCTTGTACCCATTAGCAGCCATTCCTCATTTGCCTTTTCCTTCTCAGTCACTGGCAACCACTAATCTGTTTTCCATTTCTATGGATTTGCCTATTCTGGACATTTCATGTGAATGGAATCACACAATATGTGGTCTTTTATGTCTCACTTCTTTCTTAGCATAATGTTTTCAAGATTTATCTGTGTTGTAGTGTGAATCAGTACTTCATTTGTTTTTATGGTTGAATAGTATTCCATCATATGGCTGTATACCACATTTTGTTTTCTCATTCATCAATTGATGGACATTTGGATTGTTTCTACTTTTTGGCTATCATGAATACTGCTGCTGTGAACATCTGTGTAAAACTTATTTGTGTGGAAATATGTTTTCTATGCTCATAGGTATATTTACCTAGGATTGGAATTCCTGTGTCGTATGGTAACTCTGTGTGGAGTGTTTGAGGAATTGCCAAAGTGTTTTCCAAAACAGCTGCACCATTTTATATTCTCATAAGCAATTTATGAGGGTTCCAGTTTCTCTACAGCCACACCAACACTTATTTTTTGTCTGTCTTTTTGATTAGTGTGTGTGAAGTGGTATCTCATTATGGTTTTGATTTGCATTTTCCTAATGATCAGTGGCATTGAGCGCTTCTTAATGTGTTTATTGGCGATTTGTCTGTCTTCTTTGCAGGAATGTCTTAATTTCTTTGTCCATTTTAGAATTGGGTTATTTGTCAACGCATGAATTGAAAATGGTCTGGTAAACAAATGCAGATATTCTCTGGAGTATGCTTTCATTTTTAGCTTAAAAAGTTCTACCAGTAAAGTTTCATGGTCAATGAATAATTCACTGTCAAAGATAACCAACTGTACAAAGAAGTAGGACATCCTGAGCAAGAATTGGCAGAATGATAGGAACTTGAAATAAACCTACAAAAGCTTGAAAAAACGGTCATACATCATTAAGATAACTATACTGGGCTGAGTTTAAGTAAATAAAAGACAGATTTAAAGATATGTTCAGGAATCAGGAGTCTAAAAAGTGACAGAGCTACACAGCAGGTTGAAAAAAGAACTAAATGTAATTTCTACTAAGGAAAAATGCAGTAATAAAAACTCAAAACTCGTCTTTCAGCTTAACTACTAATTAGGAAATTAGATGTACTCCACAAAGAGATTGAATGAACTGGAAGATAGAATAAATCATTCAGAATATAGCTCAAAGAGACAGAAATGGAAAATATAAAAGAGGTGAAGAGACATGGAAATTAGAGTGATCAGAGTGAGGAATTACAGTGAGAAAGTCTAATAAATTAGAATTTCTGCAAGAAAAGAAAAAGAAATGGGCAAAAAGATAATGAATGAGAATTTTTCAGTACTGAGGAAAGACACCAATCCATATATTCAAGAATCTCAATGAATTTCAAGCAAGAAAAAGTACATACTTAGAAACATCACAGTGAAATGAAGAAAACCAAAGGCAAAGAGAAAAATCTTAACATTACTTTAGGGCCTAGACAAAAGTTTTTTTTTTTTTTTTTTTCAAAAGAACAGTGGTTATGCTGGCAGCTGACTTCTGTATACCAATGGTGGGACAGAAGACAATAGAATAAGATATTTTTGTCCTGAAGAAAATAGCTTATAATTTAGAATTCATAACCAGAGGAAATATCTTTAAGAATGAGAGTAATACAGGGTGATGATCAATGGTTGCTAACACTGTTAAAAAATAAAAGCTGAACATTATGTACCTATAACCTATGGAGTAGTCTTGCTAAAAATAAAAAGTCAAACCTAAAAATCTGTATTAAGTTATAGACTGAATTGTAATTTTACAGAAAAATAGGCAGAGATTTGCTGAATGACACCATGGGAATGCAATCAGCAAAATCCTATTATGATAAGTTCTATTGGGTAAGAGACCTGGTTTCAGCATCAGAATACTTACAAGGAAACTTGTAGATTAAAGGAGATTTAAGAAACATTTAAACCTATTTCACTCAAATAAGCTATAAAAAATTATAGGAAAATTGGGGAAATGTGAGTACTAATATGAGGAAATTATAGATTTTTCTGAAAGTGTGATGGTACTGTAGTTGCATTAAAAAAGAGATATACAATATAAATATAAACATAAATATAAAGTTCTATTTGGTATTAGATGTTCTTCAATATTGTCTTTTAGAGATACATACTGAAATATTAGAGATACATACTGAAATATTTACAGATAAAATTATATCTTGATATTTTTTTCAAAATTTCTGGAAGTAGGATATTGTGGAAAAAAAGTTTGACTATGAGTTGATAATAATTAAAGCTAGATAATATGTCCATGTGGATTTATTTTATATTTGCTATATTTTTGTATATTATTGATATTTTTCACAAAAAAATATAAAAATCAGGGACATTTTCAGATCAGCAACAACAGAGGGTTTTCTATCAACATACCTTCACTAAAGTAAATCATAAAGGATATTAGCAAAAAGAATGTGATTGTACATGAATAGTTGGCGATGCAAGAAAGAATGAAATGGAAGGAATGTAAGAAGGAATGAAGTGGAAAGTAATTGGTGAAATATGTAAATACAAATGAACACTAACTTTACAAAAGAATAATAATGTTTTGTGGGGTTTTAACAAGATAGAATCAAAATATGTGCAATGATGACATCATGCCTAAGTCACACATGGGTTGGCATGTAAAGGAGCTAAAAAGTCTTTAATAGTCCTTTTACTATGCAACAGGAGAATATAAAAGGACTAACTTTAGACTTTGACATGTTAAGTGTGTGTATTAAAACAACCAGAGTGACTAAAGAAAAGGAAATTGAGTGTATAAAATTTATAGTATACAGAATAATGGCCTCACAAAGATTACCATGTCCTAATTCCCAGAACCTGTGAATGTTACCTCGCATGGAAAAAGTGACTTTGCAGATGTGATTTAGGATTTTGAGATGGAGAGATTATCTTGGATTCTGGAGTATCCAGGTTGGCCTAATGTAATTACAAGAGTCTTTATAAATGAAAGAGAGATCGTAGGAGATTCAGAGTTAGAGAAGATGTAACAATGGTAGCAGGGGTCAGAGAGACTGGAAGTTGCTGTCCTGTTGGCTTTGAAGTGGAGGAAGGGGCCATGAGCCAAGGAATGCACGTTTCTTCTAGAAACTGGAAAAGGCAAAGGAATGGAATTTCCCATAGAGCCTCCAGAAGTAATGCAGCCCTGCCAACACCTTGATTTTAGCTCAGTGAAACCCATTTCAGACTTCAGACTTCCAGAACTGTAAGATTGTAAGTTTATTTAAAGCCAGTAAGTTTGTGGTAATTTGTTACAACAGCAATAGGAAAGTAATACAATATCCAAGCTATTGGAGGGAAAAAAATGAAGATCGTAAACACTCAGTCAATGAAAGGAAAAAAAAAGAAACAGAGAACAAGTAGGACAAATAGAAAGCCCAGGATAAAATATAGGTTTAAATTCAAATATATATCAGCCAGTTATCTTAAATATAAATGGAATAAATATTACAGTCAAAAGACAAAGATTGTTTATCTGGACTAAAACACTTCAACTAAATGCTATTTATAAGAGGCATATCTAAAATATGAGGAGACAGGTTGGTAAACAAATGGAAACAGTAAACAGAAAAAGATATTCCATACAAATGCTTTCTAAAAGAAAGCTGCATAGCTATATTACTATCAGACAAAATTGTTTTCAGGGTAAAAGCATTTCTAGAAATTAATAAGTTACCATAATGATAAGAGATTTAAATCACCAATATGTTAAAACAGTTTTAAATCTTTATGACTGGACTAAATACAGTTAAAATACAAATAAATACAAAGATTGTCAGAGTGGATAATAGAACACAATCTAACTACATACGACTTATAAAAGACACCTTGAGCATAACACAGACAGGTTGAAAAGAAAATGATGGGAAGAAGATATAACATGCAAATATTAACTGAAAGAAATTCTAGTTATATCAGACAAAGCCAACATTAAGGCTTCTAGAAGTATTACTAAAGATCGAAAGGGAGATTAATAAACTTAAGTTTATGTGCATCTCATAAATTAGAATCAAAATATGTGAAACAAATCTGATAGAAAAGGAGAAATAGATATATCCACAGTCATGGTTGGAGTTTTCCTTTTAGATTCATCTCTTTTAGTACCATATAAAACAAGCAGAAAAAAAATCAATAGAAATACATATTTTTTTCCTGTGGTTTTTTTTTTTTTTTTTTTTTTTTTTTTTTCAGACAGGGTCTCACCCTGTCACCCAGGCTGTAGTGCAGTGATGTGATCACAGCTTCCCACAGCCTCCACTTCTTGAGCTTAAGTGATCCTCCCACCTCAGCTTCCCGTGTAACTGGGACTACAGGTATGCACTACTACACCTGGCTAATTTTTAAATTTTTTATAGCGATGGGGGTCTCCCTATATTGTCCAGGCTGGTCTTGAACTCCTGGACTCAAATGATCCTCCTGCCTCGGTCCCCACAAAATACTGGGATTTATAGGCATGAGGCACTATGCCCTGCCAAGATACAGAAGGTTTTAACATGACCAACAAATTTGATTTAGTGATGTACATGGAACATTGCACCTCAAAGTTGCAAATGTACATGGAACATTTATTAAAATTGATGATATACTATGCATATCATTGATCGTATACAATTTCTCTGATCACAGTGGAATTCAGCTACAAATCAATATCAATAAGATAGCCAGGAAATCTAAATTAAAGAAAAAAGAATAAGGCAGATGGAGAACTGAAATAGGGCTTTGTTATTAATAAAGCTAATATAGAAGAATATGGCATGTATCTGCAGGCAAGTACGTTTTCTAATACAGACAAATCTTTCTCAAAGAAACTAGAGACAGCAGGAAGAAGCATTCCTACCCTAACGTAGTTCAAAGGTGCAGAAGTAAAAAAGAGAATGGTGTGTTTCTAGCACATCAGGTAGTTATATTTTGAAGCTTGGTATTTGCAGAAGGAAGTAGTGGAAGATGAGCAAGAGAAGGGTCACATATTGTATTTAGCAGAATAAATTTTATCCTGAAAGTGATAGAGAGATACAGCATTACTTAAAGCAGATGAAGGACCTTAGCAGCACAGTGGGGGGGATAAAAAGAATTTGAAAGGCAAACCTATTAGCTGGCTCTCTGTAATTTGGAGTATCATAACATCTGAATCAAAATAGTCAAATTGAGAATAGAAAGGAAGGTGTGAAAATTACAAGGATGGCCAGGCACGGTGGCTCACACCTGTAATCCCAGCACTTTGGGAGGCTGAGGTGGGTGGATCACGAGGTTAGGAGTTCAAGACCAACCTGGCCAAGATGGTGAAACCCCGTCTCTACTAAAAATACAAAAATTAGCTGGGCATGGTGGTGGGTGCCTGTAATCCCAGCTACTTGGGAGGCTGAGGCAGGGAATTGCTTGAATCCGGGAGGTGGAGACTGCAGTGAACCAAGATCGCACCAGTGCACTCCAGCCTGGATGACAGAGCGAGATTCCATCTCAAAAAAAAAAAAAAAAAAAGAAAAAAAGAAAAAGAAAATTACAAGGATTAAGGGGCTCTACTCAACAGAATTCTAGCCCTTGCCTATTTCACAGTTCACCTGCTAACTACTCTTTCTGTTGCTTAGTACCTTGCAAAATAATGCAAAGTGGGTACAACTGAAGATTTTTGCAATTTCTGCTCCACCATCAAGAACTTTGCTAGCTGATCCTTTCTTGTGTTTATGTTCCAGCTGGATTGTTACCTCCCCAGGGAAGTCTTTTCTGATTATACAAAGTTAACATTAGTTCCTCTTGAATCCTGGTTAATTTTCCTCATTGTGTTTGTTTATTTTTCTGTTTATCTCCCTCCTCTGTTGTAAGCTCTCCAAAAGCTTGTCTGTCTTGTTCACTATTTTGTTTTCAGTGCCTAGCAAATTGCCTAGTACATAGTAGATGCTCAATAAATGCTTGTAAGTGAATGGATGAATTGGATGTGTGGATTTTGGGAGCAGAAGGACTCAAGAATGGCACTCTTATTTCTGGCCTAGTTAATTAGCCAGATAGTGACACTGTAGTAGGAAATACCAGAGGAAAAGCAGGTTTGCAGGGGAAAGTCGTGATGATGTACTGTCCTCTATTTGTGAGAATACCATAGGCAGGCTGTTCCTAGACTATGTCACGCCAGCAGAGGCAAATAAGCCCTTTGGGAACCTCAAACAGGGAGTGATATTAAAAGTATTTTAACAACTTGTCGTGCATGAGCACTGACCATAGTATTGGAGCAGAGTCATGGAGGCCCCTGCTTTCTCAGACATTTACCTCAGGGGTGCCTAGAGAGGAGTTAAAGTGACTAGGGTGTTTATAGCTTTTATCCATTGATATGGAAGTATTTAAGTCTTTTTACAATCTGTTCTCATACTAGAATGTTCTAGCTAAATGTCCCCATATCATTCCTGGCATTGGATAAAGTGACTAGCATGAATCAGATCGGTTGTAAGTGAGATCTGATGATAATAAATATAATGATGCTGCTGATGACAGCATTTATTCTTAAAACAGCCCTACCACTAGTTTTATACTTAATGTGCATTACTTTGGTTGATCATCACAATAGCCCTAAGAAGTGTTTTTTGTTGTTGTTGTTGTTTTTGTTTTTGTTTTTTAATTGATGAAGAAGTTGAAGTTTAAAGAGGTTAAGTAACAGATTTAAGGTAATATAGCTAATAAGTGAAAGTTACAGGATTGGAACCTAGGCAGTATACTTTTAACCATTTATATTTGCTTCTCCTTGCTGCTAAAAAAGCAAACATGTGGCTATATAGACAGCCAGCACATAGTCTGTTAACCTGACTGGTCCTGCCCTTTACCCATACCCTACCTAAAGCAATGTGGTATGTTAGAAAAAGTTGCAAAGCTTAGGGTTTGGTTCTAAACCTAATGTTATCTAGTTGCTTGACTCATTATTTTCTTTGGGTAAAATTAGAAGGACTTTGATAAAATGATTTCTTTTTTTTTGAGATGGAATTTTGCTCTTATTGCCCAGTCTGGAGTGCAATGGCGTGATCTCGGCTCACTGCAAGCTCCGCCTCCCGGGTTCAAATGGTTTTCCTGCCTCAGCCTCCCGAGTAGCTGGGATTACAGGCATGTGCCACCACGCCCAACTAATTTTTTGTTTTTAGTAGAGATGGGGTTTCTCCATGTTGGTCAGGCTGCTCTCGAACTCCTGACCTTAGGTGATCCACCTGCCTTGGCCTCCCAAAGTGCTGGGACTACAGGCATGAGCCACCATCCTGGCCCCTGATAAAATGATTTCTAAGCCTTCTGCTCTGCTAATATTTTTGAGGCCTCTTTTTCTGTTAATGTTCCATCATTCTATTTATGAATTATTTTTTCAGGTTTATTGAGGTATAATTGATATGTAGTAAGTTACATATACTTGAAATCTTAGTTTGATGTTTTCATGTATGTATGTACCTATGAAACCATCACCACAATCAAGATAATGAGTATAGGCTTGGCGTGGTGGCTCACGCCTGTAATCCCAGCACTTTGGGAGGCCAAAGCAGGTGGATCATGAGGTCAGGAGATCGAGACCATCCTGGCTAACACGGTGAAACCCCATCTCTACTGAAAAATACAAAAAATTAGCCATGTGTGGTGGTGGGCACCTGTAGTCCTAGCTACTTGGGAGGCTGAGGCAGGAGAATGGCATGAACCCAGAAGGCGGAGCTTTCAGTGAGCAGAGATCGCGCCACGGCACTACAGCCTGGGTGACGGAGCGAGACACTGTCTCAAAAAAAAAAAAAAGATAATGAATATATCAACCCCCACCAAAGTTTCCTCCTGCCCAATCAAGTCCTTCCTTTCTGTCCCTCTCTGCCCTTCATCTCCCCGCTCCTCACTGTTGCGAGGCAGCCTCTGATCTACTTTTTGTTACTATTGATTAATTTCCATTTTCTACAATTTTATATAAATTGAATCACGCAGTGGAGTTCAGCTACAAATCAGTATTAATAAGATAGCTAGAAAAGCCGAATTAAAGAAAAAATAATAAGAACTGAAATATGGCTTTGTTATTAATAAAGCAAATGCAAGAGAATATGGCACATATCTGTATGGCACATACTCTTTTTGTTGGCATTCTTTTGCCCAGCATAATTATTTTGAGATTCATCCATGTTGTTGCATGTTTAACCAGTTTACTTCTTTATTTCTGAGTAGTGTTCCATTGAGCCACAGTTTGTTTTCTAAATGGATTAATCTGTTGATACATATTTGATAGTTTTCAGTTTTTGGCTATTTTGAATAGAGCTGCTATGAACACCAGTATACAAGTCTTTGTGTAAACATGTGATTGCTTTTTTCTTAAGTAAATATGTAGTAATGGCATGTCTGGATCATGTAGCAGGTATATGTTCAACTTTAGAAACTGTCAAACTGTTTTCTAAAGTGGTCATGCCATTTTACAGTCCCACCAGTAGAATGGGAGAGTACTACTTGTCACATACTCATGAACATTTGGAATGGTCAATCTTTGTAATTTTATCCTTTTTAATCAATGTGTATTATTGTCTTTTTGTAGTTTTAATTTGCATTTTCCTAATCACTAACAGTGTTGAGCATGTTTTCATGTGCTTTTTGGCCACTTGTAGATTTTTTTGGAGAAGTGTCTGTTCAAATATTTTGCCTATTTTTTAATTGGGTTATTTTTCTTTTATTATTAAGTTGTAATAGTTTTTTATATATGCTGGATATAATCCATATTTTATTGGATGTGTGATATGCAAATATCTTCTCTCAGTCTCCAAGTGGTCTTTTCACTTTGTTAATGGTGTCTTTTAAAGCACAAAGTTTTTAATTTCAATTAAATCTAGTACATCAAATTTTTCTTTGATCATGTGTGCTTTTGGTGTTGTGTCTAAGAAATTACTGCCTAACCCAAGTTTACAAAGATTTACTCCTATGTTTTCTTCTAAGAGTTTTGAAGTTTTAACTCTTACATATAGGTGCGTGATCAGTTTTGAGTTAGTTTTTGTAGATGGTGGGAGGCAGGGATCCAATTTTTTTTTTTGGTGGGAAGGGCATGTGGATATAATGTGGATATAAATATGGATATTCGGTGTCCTAGCACCATTTGTTGAAAACACTATTTCTTTCCCTTTAAAATTTCTTGGCACCTTTGTTAAACATCAATTGACTATAAATGTAAGGGTGTATTTCTGGGCTCTGAATTTAATTCTATTGATTTATTTGTCTGTCCTTATACTAATATTACATTGTCCTGATGACTAGTTTTGTAGTGAATTTTGAAGTTAGTCTTTCCACCATGTTCTTTTTTTTTCCCAAGATTGTTTTGGCTATTCTGCACCCTTTACATTCCCATATGAGTTTTAGGATCAGCTTGTCAATTTCTGTAAAGAAGCTGGAAGGGATTTTGGTAGAGATTGTGTTGAATCTGTAGACCAATTTGGGGAGTATTGCCACCTTAGCAATATTAATAATATTAACATTTTAATGATATTACATCTTCCAATCCATGAACATGGGATATCTTCACGAGTATTGAGCTCTTCTTTGATATCTTTTGGTAATGTCTTGTGGTTTGCAGTGTATAAGTCTTGTACTTCATTTCTTAAAGTATTTGTATTTTAAGTTTTTAAAAATGTTAGTATGAATGGAATTGTTTTCTTAATTTCATTTTTGGAGTGTTCATGGTTAGTATATAGAAATGCAAGTAATTTTTGTATATTTCTCTTATATCTTGCAACCTTAGTGAACTTCTGGTAAGTTTGCTAGTGAATTTCTTAGAATTTTTTTTTTTTAAATTTACAAGATCTTGTTGTCTGTGAATGAAGAGTGTTTTACTTCTTGATTTCCAAGATGAATGCCGTTTACAAAATATTTTTAGCCTAATTGCCCTAGCTAGAATCTCAAATATAGTGTTGAATAAAGGTAGAGAGAGTAGAAATCTTTTTTTTTTTTTCCTGGCTTTAGAGGGAGACTTTCAATCTTTCAGCAGTTCCTGTAATGTTAACTATAGATTTTTTCATAGATGCTGTTTATTATGTTGAAAGATTCTCTTCTATTCTCAGTATTTTTATCATGAATATTGGATTTTGTCAAATTTTTGTATCTATTGAGATTATCCTATAGTTTTTGTCCTTTATTCTGTTAATATGATGTATTATATGAATTGATTATCAGATGTTAAACTAATCTTGCAATCCTGGGATAAATCTTGCTTGGTTATGATACATAAATCTTTTTATATGTTTCTGGATTTGGGTTGCCAGTATTTCATTGAGGATTTTGTGTGTATATTTTTAAGGGGTATCCATCCTTTTATTTTTAATTTATTTGTATTTAAAGCGTTTCTTGTAGGCAGCATATACTTGGATCATACTTTTTTATCCAGTCTGGCAATCTCTGCCTTTTAATTGGCATATTTTAGAGTATTCACACTTGTGATTCTTGATATAATTAAGTTCAAATCTATCATCTTGCTGTTTGTTTTCTACTCATCCTATCTGTTCTTTTTTCCCCCTTCTTTTTCTGCTTTCTTTTATTGAGTATTTTAAAATGATTCCATTTTATCTCCTTTGTTGGCTTCTAAGCTGTAACTCTGTTTTCTTATTTTAGTGGTTGCATTAGGGTTTATAGTATGTATCCTTAACTTTCTACAGTCAGTCCTCAAATGATATGACACCACATCACATATACTATAATTATTTACTTTTTTACGTTTATTTCTCCTCCTGGCCTTTGTGCTATTGATGTAATACATTTTAGTTTTACATATGTTACAAACCTTTTGTCTCAGTATTATTTTTTGTCTAAGCTTTAATAAACTTGTAAAGAAATCCAAATAATAATAAATCATATATTTATACTTATGGTGCACTTTATTCCTTTGTGTAGATTCATATTTCTATCAGATATTATCCTTTGGCCTGAAGGACATCATTTAACACTTCTTGTGGTGTAGATCTGTTGGTAATATGTTCTTTCAACTTTTGTATGTCTGAAGAAGTCTTCATGTCACCTCCATTTTTGAAAGATTTTCTCTGAGTGTCAAATTCTAGGTTGATGGGTTTTCTTCTTTCAGTACATTAAAGATCTAGCTCTACTGTTTTTGTTTTGTTTCCATTGAGAACTGTGCTACTATCCTTTTTAATTAATTAATTAATTAATTTTTTGAGACAGAGTCTTTGTCACCCAGCCTGGAGTGCAGTGGCATGATCTCAGCTTATTGCAACCTCTGCCTTCCAGATTCAAGTGATTCTTATGCCTCAGCCTCCTGAGTAGCTGGGATTACAAACACACACCACCATGCTCAGCTATATGCTGCTATTCTTAATCCTTGCTTTGATGTACATAACATGTCTTTTTTCTCTGGGTGCTTTTAAGATTTTCTCATCACTGTTTTTGAATGATGTTGTTATGGCGTGGTGTGCATTGGTGTAGTTTTCTTCATGTTTCCTGACCTTAGTGTTTGTGGAGGTTCTTAGGTCTGTGGTTTGTAGTTACCAAGTTTGGAAAATTTTGGCTATTATTTCTTCAAATATGCCCTCCCCCCTATCCCCAGTCTCTTTCGTGGACTCCAAATACATGTATTTTGGGTCACTTGAAATTGTCCCATGAGTCACAGATGCTTTTTATCATTTTGATGTTAGTCTTTTCTCTGTGTCTCATTTTAGTTAGTTTATCTTACTATGCCTTCAAGTTCATTAATATTTTCTTTTGCAATATCCAATCTGGTATTAATCCCATTCAGTATATTTTCCATCAAAGACATTATAGTTTTCATCTCTAGAAATTGGATTTGCGTCTTTTTAATAACGTCCATATCTCTACTTAACCTTTTGAACATATTGAGTCCAGCTATAACTATTTTAGTGTCCTCAACTGCCTTGTCTCAATTTTAGGTTGTTTCTAATTGATTTTTTTTTCCTCTTCATTATGGGTTCTATATATTTTTTGCTTCCTTGTATACCTGGTACTTTTTTTTACTGGATACTAGACATTGCGGGTTTTACCTTGTATGCTGGATATTTTTGGATTTCTGTAAATTTGCTTTGGGACACAGTTAAGTTTTGTGTAAACAATTTGATCCCTTTTCCAGTCTGATTTGTGGGGACAAGCATCACTCCTGACCTTGGTGAATACCGGTCATGTATAGTTTTTGTAAATTTTTCTGGTGTTTTTTTCCCGCAGTCTTGTGTAGCTTCGTTTTTTTTTTTTTGTGCGCTGATCAGTACTCTGTTGAATACTTGAGTGGGACCCTCTGCTGATCTCCATTGTTCTCTGTATGTACCTCTTTATTCTACAGTAGTCTGTTATGCAAACTCTCGCTGCCTTATTCTTCACATACTTTCAGCTTTGTCTCTTCATTTCAGAAAATCTACTCGGCTTTGCCTGGGTAAGTTCCCATGGCCTGGAAACTCCCTCAAGGGAGTAAGGTGGAAAGCTTACCTCATTTAGTTCCTATTTCTCAGTTCTTTGCTGTCTGATAGCCAATATCTTGAAAATTGCTGTTCCATATATTTTATTTGCTTTTCAGGTGGTAGGGTAAATCTGTCTCTGTTACTCTATTTTGTACAAAAGTAAAATATCCATGTGTTTTTTAACTGTCTTTTCTGTAGTGTATTACTGGGTGTTCATTTTAATCAGATTTCACATTTCATTCATATAAACTTTTCTCTCTTTCTACTACCTTCCTCCATCTTCCCCAACTCATTTTGGATGACTCAAGGCCATCAACATTGAGGACTTTTCCCCCTGAAGTAGCAGTCATTTTTAACCAATTCTTCCACATTCCTCTCATGATTAACGTTAAGTATTTGCAAGCTGATTTTGCAAGCTGATTGCAAGAGATGTGGTTTGATGAATATATTGTGAGTTTTTATGGGAGATAGTTGTTGTACTTTGTTTCCTTATCTATCAGCTAGGTATTTGCTGAGTTCCAACAATATTCCCAGCATCATATAGTGTGCTGAGTGCTAAGCAGAAAGTGAGTACAATATTGTTTTTGAACAGTTTCTGTTCTAACAGGGGAGATAGAACAAGATCTCATAAAATGTTAAGACAAATGTTAAACTTTTTTTTTTTTAAAGACACTAGACATTTAGAGATGAGAGACTATTCGTTTGATTTGGGTGGTTACAGAGTATTTAATATGCTGGAGCTGAACAGGGCCTTTGAAAATGCATACATTTTAAAAATTGAAATAGTCACAAGATGTAATGGAAGAGAAGATAACATTTATGATAGCCAAGCAAATTATACAGGCATACACTTAATGAGAAATCTTCAGAATTTTTATGAGAACTTTAAAAACTCCCAAAGGCATAAGCATAAATTTGAACAAATATAAAGATATACTATGTTCTGTGTGGGAAGACTCAATATTCTTAGAGATGTCAGTTTTAAAAAAATAATTTAGAAGTTTAATATGATCCTGATGAAAGTACCATCAGATTTTTCCTCCCAGGGCTAGACAGATTATAAAGTTCATTTTCGAGAACAGACAAGCAAGAATAGCTAAGAAAATGCAGAAAGTGAAGAGGGGTAAAGATGACTTGTCTTGCTACATGTTATAACATGATATAAGAATTTAAGATTAAAATGATATACTGTTGGTACAGGAATAGACAGAACAATTGAAGAGAATAGAAAATACACAATAAACCCAATTGCATATGGAAATTTAATGTGTACTAAAGGGAGCATCCTGTAAGTGGAGAAAATATGGAATTTTTAATATGTGGTGTTTGTGCTAATGAGATAGCGAATTGGGAAGAGGTGAGTTTGAATCCATTTCTCATACTGTATAACAGGATGTCAGTATAGAAAATAATACTGTACTAAGTACTGGAAGAAAACATGGGTAAATTATTTTATGATTTTATAATACACACACTTTTGCATAGCAGAAACACCATAATCAAAGTAAAAAGACAAATGACAAACCAGAAGGATGTTTGCCACTTGTATAATGGACAAAGTGTTAATCTCTCAAATATCTGAAGAGCTTCAAAAACTGGAGAAGAAAAAGACCAACAGCTTTATGAAAATATCAGCAGGAGACAATTAATAGAATTCATATAAACAATTACAGATCAATCTTATATCACAAGAAGCTCAACATCACTTATAATAAGAGAGATGTAAATTAAAACAACACAGTATATCATTTCTTTCCTATCACACTGGCAAAAGTCCATGGTATTAAGCATCAGTTTGACAATGTATTTTGTTGGTAACAGAAAAAGGTACTCATATATTGCTATTGGGAATGCAAAATGGTGTGCTTCAGAGAGAATTTTGGCAATACAAGCAAAATTACATATATACACATTTTGGCCCCATAGTCTTATCTCTAGGAATCTATCTTGCAGATATATACTGAGAAATATCTGAGAAATAATGTGCACAAAGCTACTATGGCACTACTTTTAATAACAAAAGATGAAACAATTTAAAATTTGATCTTAATTTCAACAAAACAACTATACAAATTGAGACCATAGGGGAAATTTGAACAGTGAACAAGTAGTTGATGACATTAATTATTTTACACATGATAATGCTATTATGGTTATGTTTAAAAAGAGCAATGTTTTAGAAATATTTGATATGTTACCATTCATTACAGATACTGTTTGTATTAATACTTGAAATGATTCACCTTTAGCCAGTGAGAGCCCCTTGAAGTTAACTCCTAAGTCCTTTGCCACATGTTTTGGAGATCATTATTTATGTATTTATGGATGAAATTATATGATTAGAATTTATTTCAAAATAATCCAAAGGACAGAGCAAATGGGGAGGCAGAGGTGAAATAAGATTTGCCATGAGTTGATAATTATTTTAATCTGAGTGATTAGGGTTTTGCTATACTTCTTCACATATGTTTAAAACCTCCTGTGAAAAACGTATGGAGTTTAAGTAGGCATAAATGAAGACAGTGCATTAGAACAAAGGCACTGAGACCAAGGACAATAGGAAATTGGACATGAAGTTCTTATACAATTTAATTTCCTGGTAAATGTAAAATAGACTTCCTTTATTTGCTCTATATCTTATTTGTGGTGTCTTTTTGTGTGTATGTGATATAGTGCTTAAGGTGTACTTTTCTATTAGTATAACTCTAAAGATTAAAATAATTCATGAAATATGCAGTTTATTTGTTTATTGGTGCCCATTATAGGGCCTTTGAATTACCAGAATAATTGATCTGGAGGAAGTGAATGTTTTCTCACACTTTTTATGGAGTGCCATGTTTTCTTTTAACTTTTGCTTGGACATAGATTTAGATAGATCAGGTGAAAGAGAAAAATTGTTTTAGTTATACTATATGTGTATTTATTAGAATATAATAATGAATAAACTTTCCTTTAAGATACTTAGTTTCTTTCTCTGTCAGCTTTTTAATTTCATCTCCATTTCTCCTAGTCTGTTTTTATTTATCCCCGTGTTCTCCTACCTCTCTAACCCTATCTCCTTTACCACTCTTTACTTTTTTTATATGCTTTTTCTTTACTTTTCAAATTGACCAAATTGTATGTATTTATTGTATACAATGTGATGTTTTGAAGTGCCTATACATTGTGAAATGATTAAATCTAGCTAACATCTGCATTACCTGACGTAGTTATTTTTGTGGAGAGAACAGTAAACATCCAGCCTTAGCATCTCTCAAGAGTACCGCGGATCTTCATTAGCTGTATTCACATGGAGTACAATAGAGCTATTCAACCTATTTCTCCTATCAAAACTAATTTTGTATTCTTTGACCAGTGTTCCTAAATTCACTGCTTCTTTATCTCAATCTTTTACCCCTTTTCTCATCTTTCATCCTTTTTTCAGTTTCTAACTTTCACTGTTTCTTTGAATGTTTTTTCTTTTCTTTTACATTTTGTGTTTTCCCCTCTCCTTTTCTTACCTCTTTCTCCATCCTTCTTTTTATTCTTTGATTTGTCTGCCCTTTTATACCTCTCATCTTGCTCTCATCTTCATTTCTCCTTCCCTCTCTCTCCGCTTCATTCTACTCTTCCCCTCTTTATTTCTTATCTCTCTCTGTGCCTCAGCTCACTCTGTCTCTCCTGCTGTGTAGTCTCCACTCTCTATTTCTAGGTTTGCCCTCGACTTTTTTTTTTTTTGACCTTTCCCTTTTCATCTCCCTTCCCAAACATTTCTTCCTAATTCTATGTGCTCTTGTCTTAGGTTTCTTGCTGTTTTATCAGCACATGTCCTAGTTTACCTCTTTCTTTTTTCTTCTTTCTTTGTTTTTTTCTTTGTTTTTCTGTATTTCTTCCATGTTGCTCTTCTTTTGCCACACTGTCCCTTCTCTCTCTCTCTCTCTCTCATAAACACACCCCTCTTGTTACTCTATATCTCTTCATTCAATCTTCCATCTTATTTTTCGTGAAAGAAAATTAAGAATGGAATTTTTCTTTTTTTTTCAGATTTTAACATTGAGATTGTTCATTTAGTAATTTTTAAATGTAATTTTAATAACTTATAAATAAGTTAAACAGAATTTCATATGGTTACAAAAATCTATCTTCCTCTTAAGTATTTTTGCTTCAGAATCCTCATTATGTCTTAGAAAGACAGATAATGTGGTTTATTTAGTAATATCTAATGGCATTAAGCATGACAAGCAGGTTAACTTGTTTTCTATTCTACCAACAGATTAATATTAAGATTGGAAGTTTGTGTCTTTTGCTGGATATTCAAAATTGAATGTAATGGCAACAGAATTTATAAAGAGTTGCTGTAGAGGATGTTTCTATGGTGAAACAGAAAAGCACAACTGTGAGTTTTGTTTTGACTTCAGTAACATTTATGTAGCACCTTCTTCTTTGTGGCATTTTGTAATATAAAGAATTAGGCATGTTTTCCAACTTCTTGGGGGAGGCAGAAACATAAGGCACACTAAGTAAATATTCCATAACTTCAAGTAGTCTGGAGCATAGGAGAAAGAGAGATTAATTCAACCCAGGGGATATATAAGATATTACCATAAAGAAAATTGCTTTTGCCATGGACATCTGAATAGGATTTTAGCAAGCTGGGTGGGAAGAAGGAAGAGAAGCTGAAAATTGGACGTGGGCATTACAGGTGGATGAAATAGTACAGGCAAAGACAGGGAGGGAAAAGAAGTATGTTTGGGAGACAACATATTCTGACCAATGTTTTGATTTAAATAAAGACAATTTACAATATGTGTATAACATTAAAAATGCCTTGAATGAATGAATGACCAATGGGGAAGAGACCCATAACTATGAAGACTCACATTTATTAAGGACCCCTGGAGAGTTCTTTTTCTATTGCATGGCTTCCTTATCTCTTCTCTGGCTCTTTTATTTCCTAATCTACAGCAGAGCTTCGTATTATATTTGAGTATGAAGGCTTCTTTTTTACATTAAAACATTTCATAAATTTCTACAGAATAGTACTTGTACTTTCAGCCTACAGATAGCATTATATATATATAAAGAATAACTTACCTCCCATCTTAAGTCATGTAGCTTAGGAATCACATATGATTCTAAAGAATGAATAAAATGGGTCTTAGAAGCTACAACTGGGGTAGCTGCCATTATGAAGTACCTCTAGGGTCAGAGTGCATTTTATTTTGTGATTTGGTTGTGATTTTTATAGACTTGGAGACCTTTAGCTTCCTTGTAGTGTTGCTCTATGTAATTAAGACTAATGTTAACCATTAGTACTGATAAGAATTGCTTTTGTTGACAGTTTTAAATGACTGGATTTTTAGTTGAAAGCACTGTATAACTGACTACAAAATAAAATTGTTTTCCATCTATGAATTCTTGTGGGAATAAGACTCTTTAAAGCTGCTTTTACCATTATGATAAGTTAATGCACTTTAACAATAGTGTATTAATTGCTCAAACATTGTCTGGACAAAATTACTGTAGATTCCGGAAGTGTTTGGTAAGACCCAAGAGTAGTTTATGTGTTAGGAATTTCTTCTAAAATGGTTAAGTAAGTATCAAAGTATGCTAGGTTTAGATTATTATATGTAACCTATATTCATATTTGTGACTTTTTTCTTTTCTTTTTTCTTTTATGTGCAGTTTCTGTGGAAAGAGATTTTAAAGCAACAGTCCCAGATAGTCAAAATGCTACTATCTCTGTACCTCCATTGACTTCTGTTTCTATAAAGCCTCAGGTTGGCTGTACTGAGGATTATTTGCTTTCCAAATTACCATCTGATGGCAAAGAAGTACCATTTGTGGTGCCCAAGTTTAAGTTATCTTATATTCAACCCAGGACACAAGAAACTCCTTCACATCTGGAAGAACTTGAAGGTAAACAATAAAATAGCAGGATTTAAAAATCAATATGTAGCATTTAAGCGCTGTTATTTTACTTTTATATTTTTAAAACAAAATTCATATAAAAATTTTGTATTTTACTTTTTATATTTTGCTCTTTCTGTAGAAGAACTTAATGTACAGTAGTTTTGAAAGGTCCCATTTTGAAATCTGATCATAATACAATAATTTGTATGTAGAATTGGCCGTTTTTCAAGAAGTAATATATAATTGGCCCTCCATATCTGTGGGTTCCACATCTGTGGATTTAACCAACTGCAGATCAAAAATATTCATTAAAAAAAAATGATTGCATCTGTACTGAACATGTGCAGACTTTTTTCTTGTCATTTTTTCCCTGAACAATATAGTATGACAACTATCTCAATAGCATTTACATTGCGTTAGGTATTATAAGTAATCAAGAGATGATTTAAAGCATATGGGAGGATATGCATAGGTTATGTGCAAATACTGCACCATTTATATAAGGGACTTGAGCATCCATGGATTTTGGTATCCATGGAGGGCTGAAACCAATTCCTTACATATACTGAGGGATAAACTGTAATTAGAATACCTCAGTTATCCGTCACATGTCTAGAATGAAAAAGTAAAGGACTTAGTAGACATAGAAAACATGTTTCTTATTTGTTATTTTCTAATATTTGGTTAATAGTCACTTTTCCTTCTCTTCTTTCTTCTACCAGTCTGTACTTCCCAATCTAAATAGTTACTTGAATGAAGTAGATCCATTGGCGGAATTTGGCTGATGTAGAAGCCATATAATTAGAGAGAAGATGAAACAACATGTAGCTCTTGTCTTGTTTTTTTTTAAAAAACAATTTGTGTTAGTCCATTGAAACACTGTAAGTCACAATAGCTTTTTTACCCTCAAAATTTTATTAGAAAAATTTCAAACATACAGGAAAATAAAAAAAAAACTTAATAGTGAATACCTGTATGTCCACCACATAAATTCTGCCATTAACATTACTTACTATACTTGCTTTATCAAATATCTGTCTACCTATCCATTCTTCTATCCATTATTAATCAACTTTTTGGAGAGGAATGAATTTCAGAGTAAACTGAAGACACCAATATATTTCCTTGCAAACACTTAAACATATATATCATTTACTGGGTTCAATGATCTCTTTACAGTTTTCTTCTTTTGGCATAAATTTTATACACAATGAGCTGCCCAAGTGAATATTTGTAGAATTTTGTGTGTATTTGTTGAATTTTAAGTGTATATTTGTTGAATATTGACAAAAGTATATGTCAGTGTAATCCAAATCTCTATCAAGATCTACAATATTTGTCCAAATATTTTTTGTCTTATCCCCTCTCTTTTCTTCTTCTGGGATTCCAATTATACCTATGCTGAACCTTTTGATATTGTTCTATGGGTCTCTGAGACTTTTTTTTTCGAGTATCTTTTTTTCTCTGTTCTTTAGATTCAATAATATTGACCTTTTTTTTCAAGTTCACTGTCTCTTCTGTTATCTTTAGCCTGCTTTTAAGCCTATTCATGAACTTTTTATTTTAGACATTGCATTTTTTAGTTCTAGAGTTTACATTTGATTCTTTGTTATAGTTTTCCTCTACTGCAATTTCTTGTTTTTACAGTATTGCAAACCTGTCTTCTTTTATGTTTTTAAGCTTTAAAATCTTTATCTGCTGATTTCAGCATCTTGATCATCTAGGTTTGGATTCTGTGGATTGTCTTTTTTCTTGAAAATAGATCACATTTTCCTGTTTCTTTGTATATGGAGTAATTTGGGGTTATATTCTTGATATCAATATCAAAAATATTGAATGTTGTGTTGTGGAGACTCTAGATTCAGTTACATTCCTCTGAAAAGCTTCCTTCTTTCCTCCCTTTCTCCCATCCTCCCTTCCTACTTCTCTTCTTTCATCCTTCCCTTCCTCCTTCCCTTTCTCTTTCTCTCCTGATATGGTTTGGATGTTTGGCCCTGCTAAATTCATGTGATTCCCAGTGTTGGAGGTGGGGCCTGGTAGGAGGTGTTTGGATCATGGGGGCAGATCCCTCATGTATGGCTTAGCACCATCCTTTTGGTGATAAGTGAGTTCTAGCTCTGAGTTCCTGTGAGATCTGGTTGTTTAAAAGAGCCTGGCACCTCCACTGCCCATCTCGTGCTCCTGCTGTTGCCGTGTGATGTGCCTGTTCTCTTTTTGCCTTCTGCCATGATTGTAAGCTTCCTGAGGCCCTGATTAGAAGCAGATGCTGGCACCATGCTTCCTGTACACACTGCAAAACAGCAAGCAAATGAAACTGCTTTTCTTTATAAATTACCCAGCCTCAGATATTCCTTTATAGTGGCACAAACAGACTAACACACCTTCCTTCCCTTCCTTCCTTTCTTTCTTCCTCCCTTCTACCAGACAAGTAAACTGGTTGGACTTAAACTACAAATTTTGTCTTGGGTGGCAGCTCTTCAGTGGTAGTTCAGAGATGAGACAGATATTTGAAAAGGCTTTATTTACAGAATTTGGGAATCTCTCCTTTCCAGGATTCCCACCTTACTTTCCTGCAGCTCTGATTTCCTTGAACTGTACCCTGTGGTTCTTCAGGCTAGAAAGACTGTGAGTTTTCTATTGGAGTTTTATATACCCTGCATGGTGCCAACTTTGATGTGTGCTCAGGCTAAAAGTCATTAAAAACAGATAAATCACTTTGTGCCATTACCTTTTTCCCCAGAGTCAACTCCTGTCCAGATCTGTATTACTTTTCTTTACTCTTCATTGCCTTCAGGGTTTTTATTTTCTTGCTTTGTTTTAGTTTTGGTCTAGAGTTTATTGTTACCTACAAGAGAGTTGGGTCTGGTAGGAGTGATTTTTTAAATTTTAAATTAAAATTTGTTTTTTTGAGACAGAGTCTCACTCTGTTGCCCAGGCTGGAGTGCAGTGGCACGGTTTTGGCTTACTGCAACCTCCACCTCCTGTGTTCAAACAATTCTCATGTCTCAGCCTCCTGAGTAACTAGGACTACAGGTGCACACCACCACACCCAGCTAATTTTTGTATTTATAGAGATGGGGTTTTGTCATGTTGGCCAGGCTGGTCTCGAACTCCTATTCTCAAGCATTCCACCCACCTTGGGCTCCCAAATTGCTGGGATTACAGACGTGAGCCACCATGCCTGGCCCAATTTTAATTTTTTAGAGAAAAGGCACCCCTAGTGCCTGGCCTATCATCTTACTTTGCGCATATCAATAGTGTTTCTCAAAAATAGTTTTAAAAAGTTCTGGCTTACAGAATACCCAATCAATTGATCTTTCTCTCTTTTTTTCATACTTGTTAACAACATTGGGATTAAACCACGCAGGCTTGTAAGTTGTTTCATCCACATGATATATTGTGAACATTTCATGTTTGTTGCTTTTTGATGAATACATAGTATTTCTTCATATAGACATACTGTAATTTGTTTAATGAATTTTCTATTCTTAAATAATTTTGAGTTTTTACTCTATTATCTTCATAATCAGAAAAAAGGTAAGAAATATCCACCTGGCAATATGTGATAGTTTTTCTTATGTTCTTGACATTGTGCTCACTAGAAAACATTGCTTTTTGAGTTGAATGAGGAAGAAATTGGTTAACTTCTAAATTATAGGTTCACTGAAGAAGTGGTAAAACCATCTGATTTTTATATATTAAAGAGAAAATTACTTTTATTAGAGTCAAGAAAGTGAGGTGGTACCTAATTACAGAAGTTAAATATGTGTATGTATGTATGCATATGTGAATGATGGGTTGAGAAAAGAGAAGATTTCGAGTGAATAGGGCAGACTGCTATCAATAATGACTAAAATTGTGTTGCAAGCACAGTCATGAATCATTTAACAATGGGGATATGTTCTGAGAAATGTTGTTGTTAAGCTATCTTATAATTGCATGGACAATGTAGAGGCACTTACACAAACCTAGATGGTGTAGCCTACTAAACACTTAGACTATATGGATACCTTATTTCTCCTAGGCTACAAACCTATACAATATGTTACTGTGCTGTATACTATACTGAATACAGTATTCAATACAGTAAAAATATGGTATAAAACTTAAAAGATGATGCACCTTGTATTAGTCTGTTTTCACGCTGCTGATGAATACATACCTGAGACTGGTTAATTTATGATGAAAAAGAGGTTTAATTGACTCACAGTTCCATGTGGCTGGGAAGGCCTGACAATCATGGCAGAAGGTGAAAGGCATATCTTACATGGCAGCAGGTAAGAGAGAATGAGAGCCAAGCGAAAGGGGAAACCCCTTATAAAACCATCAGATCTGAGACTTATTCACTACCAGGAGAACAGTATGGGAGAAACCACCCCTATGATTCAATTGTCTCCACCAGGTGTCTCCCACAACATGTGGGAATTAGGGGAGCTACAATTCCAGATGAGATTTGGGTGGGGACGCAGCCAAACCATACCATTCTGCCCCGGCCCCTCCCAAGTCTCACGTCCTCACATTTCAAAACCAATTATGCCTTCCCAACAGTCCCCCAAAGTCTTAACTCATTTCAGCATGAACTCAAAAGTCCACAGTTCGAAGTCTCATCTGAGACAAAGCAAGTCCCTTCCGCCTATGAGCCTGAAAAATCAAAAGTTAGTTACTTCCTAGATACAATAGGAGTATAGACATTGGATAAATACACCCATTCCAAATGGGAGAAATTGGCTGAAATGAAGGGGCTAAGGGCCCCATGCAAGTCCGCAATCCAGTGAGGCAGTCAAATCTTAAAGCTCCAGAATGATCACCTTTGTCTCCATGTCTCGCATCCATGTCATGCTAATGCAAGAGGTGGGTTACCATGGTCTTGGGCAGCTCCACCCCTGTGGCTTTGCAAGGTACAGCCTCCCTTCCAGCTGCTTTCACAGGCTGTCGTTGAGTGTCTGTGGCTTTTCCAGTTGCACAATGCAAGCTGTTGGTGGATCTACCATTCTGGGGTCTGGAGGATGGTGGCCCTCTTCTCACAGCTGTACTAGGCAGTGCCCCATTGGGGACTCTGTGTGGGGGCTTCAACTCCACATTTCCCTTCCATACTGCCCTAGCAGATGTTCTCCATGAGGGCCCCACCCCTGCAGCAAACATCTGCCTGGACATCCAGGCATTTCCTTACATCCTCTGAAATCTAGGCGGAGGTTCCCAAACCTCAATTCTTGACTTCTATGCACCTGCAGGCTCAACCATGTGGAAGCTGCCAAGACTTGGGGCTTCCACCCTCTGAAGCCATGGGCTGAGCTGTACCTTGGCCCCTTTAGCCATTGCTAGAGGGGCCTGTGATGGGAGGGGTGTGCAGACACAGGCTGCACACAGCAGGGGGGCCCTGGGCCTGGCCCATGAAACCACTTTTTCCTCCTGGGCCTCTGGGCCTGTGATGGGAGGGGCTGCTGCAAAGGTCTGACATAGCCTGAAGACATTTTCCCCATTGTCTTGATGATTAACATTTGGCTCGTTGTCACCTATGCAAATTTCTGCAGGTGGCTTGAATTTCTCCTCAGAAAAATGTGTTTTTTTCTATTGCATTGACAGTCTGCAAATATTTTGAACTTTTATGCTGTCTTTTAAAACTGAATGCTTTTAACAGCAGCCAGGTCACCTCTTGAATGCTTTGCTGCTTAGAAATTTCTTCCACCAGATACCCTAAATCATCTCCCTCAAGTTCAAAGTTTCGCAAATCTCTACAGCAGGGGCAAAATGACACCAGTGTCTTTGCTAAAACATAGCAAGAGCCACTTTTACTGCAGGTCCCAACAAGTTCCTCATCTCCATCTGAGACCACCTTGGCCTGGATTTCATTGTCTATATCATTATCAGCATTTTGGTCAAAGCCATTCAACAAGTCTCTACGCAGTTCCTAACTTTCCCACATCTTCCTGTCTTCTTCTGAGCCCTCTAGACTGTTCCAACCTCTGCCTCTTACTCAGTTCCAAAGTTGCTTCCACATTTTTGGGTATCTTTACAGCAGCACCCCACTCCTGGTACCAGTTTACTATGTTAGTCCATTTTCATGCTGCTGATAAAGACATACCCGAGATTAGGTAATTTATAAAGAAAAAGAGGTTTAATGGACTCACAGTTCCACGTGGCTGGGGAGGCCTCACAATCATGGTGGAAGGAGAAAGACACATCTTACATGGTAGCAGGCAAGAGAGAATGAGAGCCAAGCAAAAGGGGAAACCCCTTTAAAAAAAAATCAGATCTCTTGAGACTTATTCACTACCACAAGTACAGTCTGGGGGAAACTGTCCCCATGATTCAGTTATCTCCCACCAGGTCTCTCCCACAACACATGAGAATTATAGGAGCTACAAGTAAAGATGAGAGTTGAATGGGGACACAACCAAGCCATAATACACCTGTATAGGGCATTTACCATGAATGGAGCTTGCAGGGCTATAAGTTGTTTTGGGTGAGTCAGTGAGTGAGTAGTGAGTGAATGTGAAGACTAGGACATTACTGTATACTACTGTGGATTTTATAAATGCTGTACACTTAGGATATACTAAATTTATTAAATATATTTTTGTTTCTTCAATATAAATCACCCTTAGCTTACTGTAACTTTTTTACTGTATAAACTTTTTTTTTTTTTTTTTTTTAAACAGAGTCTCAGTCTGTCGCCAGGTTGGAGTGCAGTGGCACGATCCTGGCTCACTGCAACCTCTGCCTCCCAGGTCCAGGTGATTCTTCTGCCTTAGCCTCCCAAGTAGCTGGGACTACAGGTGCGGGCCACCATGCACAGCTAATCTGTATTTTTAGTAAAGACTGGATTTCACTATGTTGGCCAGAATGGTCTCAATCTCTTAACCTCGTGATCTGCCCACCTCGCCGTCCCAAAGTGCTGGGATTACAGGTGTAAGCCGCCATGCCTGGCCTAAACTTTTAAATATTTTAAAACTTTTGACTTTTTTGTAATAACACTTGGCTTAAATACAAACACAGTGTGCAGCTATACAAAAATATTTATATCCTTACTCTATAAGCTTTTTTCTATTAAAAACTTTTTTTTTTTACTTCTTAAACTTTTTTGTTAAAAACTTAGACACAAGTATCCACATTAGCCTAGGCCTGCACATCTTGCCATGTCACTAGACCATAGGAACTTTTCGGCTTCATTATAATCTTATGGAACCACTGTCGTATATGTGGTCCATAGTTGACCACAATGTTGTTATACAGAGAATTACTATAATTTAAACCTTTGAAGAATTTAGCTTTATGTCTACATATTATTCCCAACATGGTTATTAACCTTGAAAGGAATTTGACCTATATTTTATCTTTTTTAAATTATGAAATATTATTCACATAGAAAAATGCACAAAACAGAAACATACAGCTCAGTGATTAATTACAAAGCAGAATACCCATGTAGGTACCACCTAGGTAAAGAAATAGAGTAGTACTAGTAACCCCAAAGCTTCTCTCCATTTTTTTGCCTTTCAGTCACCCTAGAGTGTTCAGTATCACCATTGTTACAATCATGACTCTCTTGCCTTTCTTCTTACCACCTAAGCTCATATCCCTGAATATTGTAGTTTAATTTTTTCTGTTTTCTGAACTTAATATAAAATAAACAATTTATTCAGTCTGTATTCTTTTGTTTATGGTTTTCTCATTCAACATTATGTTTTTTAGATTAATTCAAGTAATTGTCAGTAGTTTCAGTTTGTTTTTATATCTGTACAGTAAGTGTACATTGTAATTCATTGTGTATTCTAAATGGCATAGTGTACAGTAGTGTTTCTGTGTAGCGTACTGTAAGGAATTTTTATGTAGTAAGTGTATACTATATTTTACTGTTGATGGGATTTTGAGTTTTCCAATTTTTTGGCTATTATGGGTAGTAATACTTACGAACATTCTTATACCTATCTCTTGGTGCACATGTACAAGCATTTCAGTTGTGTATATGTTCAGAATGGCTTGTTGGGTCATAGAATATAAATATCTTCAGCTTTAGTAGAAATTGCCAAACTCTTTTTCCATAGTGATTATATCAATTTACATTTTCACTAGCAGAGTATGATTGTTTACATTCCTCTACTTTCTTGCCAACACGTGCTATTGTCAGTCTTTTCACTTTTAACCATTCTGGTGAGTGTGTAGTGGTATTTCCTTGAGTTTTCAACTTATTTTTTCCTCATGACTAATGAGATTGATTGTCTTCTGAAGTGCCTATTAACATCTTAAGCCAATTTATATATGGTCTCGTCTGTCTTTTTCTTATTGATTTGTAGGCATTCCCCATGTATTCTGGATATGAGCCCTTTATGGCCATACCACCCTGAATGCTCCTGGTCTCATCTGATCTCAGAAGCTAAGCAGGGTCGGGCCTGGTTAGTACTTGGATGCATATGAGCCCTTTGTCAGTTATACTTGTTGCACGTGTCTTCTTTCACTCTGTGGGTTACCTTAAATAGTCTTTGACAAACGGGAATTTTAAATTTTAATGTAGTTTAGTTTATTAAAATATGTCTATGATTAAGCTGGGCACGGTGGTTCATGCCTGTAATCCCAGCACTTTGGGAGGCTGAGGCAGTGGATCACTTGAACCCAGGAGTTCAAGATCAGCTTGGCCAACATGGTGAAACCCCATCTCTACTAAAAATACAAAAAATTAGCTGGCGTAGTGGCGTGTGCCTGTAATCCCACCTACTTGGGAGGCTGAGGCAGGAGAATAGCTTGAACCCAGAAGGTGGAGGTTTCAGTGAGCCGAGATCATGCCACTGCATTCCAGCCTGGGCAGCAGAGTGAGAATCAACTTCAGAAATAATAAATAAATAAATAAAATTATATATATATATGTATGTATGTGTATATATATATATATATGTATGTATATGATTAATGCTCTTTATGTTCCATTTAAGAAGTGCTTCCCTGTCCTAAGGTCATGAAAACTTTCTTATCAGTTAACCTGAATATAGAAGCTTTGTTGGTTTGCCTGTAATATTTAATTTAGATCTACAATCCCCATGGAACTAATTTTTTGTGAATATGTTTAGTTGAATGCAGGCTTATTTCTTCCCTGTTGATATCCAGTTGTCTTATCACCTTTTAGTGGAAAGATCATTCTTTCTTGTGCATTGCCACCTTAATTATAAAGTAAGTGTTCGTGAAATGGGTATCTATTTCTAGGCTTTCTTTTCTTTGCTGTTGTTCTCTTTTTCTATCACTTACCAATGTTATATTCCTAATTCCCAGTAGAGCGAATCTTTCAGTCTTGTTTTTCTTCTTAAAGATTAAGTTTTTGGTTATTCTTAGTATTTAGTGTTTCCATATAAATATTTTTTATTTTTATTTTTGCTATTTGATTTCCAACTTAATTGCATTGCAGTAAGAAAACATACTTTGTATGATTTCAATCCTTCCAAATTTGAGAGTTTCTTGGTGTATCTCAGCATGTGGTCAATTTTAATAAATGTTCTACGTCTTCTTGAAAAGGATATATCTCTCCCCCAAATCTTGTAATTTAAAAGATGTTCTATATATAAGTAGAAAAATAAGAGGAAACTCAGATCACACAATACAGAATTGTCTATGGGGCAAAGAAAAATGCCGGAAATATACCAGACTGTCTTAAGTGCAGGCTTAATGGCTGATCCTTGGCATAACACTTCACACAGAACTCCCTAAATATGTGCTGATATTTTTAGCTATCAAAGACATGTGATTTAGTATTACTTGAGACAAAATATTTTTTCTTTTACCCTGGGTGTACCAGCTGTTGGCTAATAACTCCAAGAAAAAGGATGTTACAAACTTTTAGAAACATTTGCTTTCAGGATCTGCCAGAGCATCTTTTGGAGATCGAAAGGTAGAACTTTCCAGTTCATCCCAGCATGGACCTAGCTATGATGTGTATAACCCATTCTATATGTATCAGCACATTTCACCTGATTTGAGTAGACGCTTTCCTCCCTGTTCAGAAGTGACGAGACTGTATGGATCGGGTATGAAAATTTTTTGTGCTTTTCCTCTTTGTGTTTCTCTTTAAGAAATTTAGAAATCAAATCTAAGATATGGGAATAAATGATTCTTACTATTAAAAGCAATTTAAAAATAAGAAAACACGCTTCATAAATGTGATAAACATTATGACATCTCTGTAGTATTATATCTAATATAAAAATTGAAAGATTAATGAGTTATATCTGTTGGTAGTTCTAAATTCCATTTAATTTCCCTTTTTTGAAAGAAGCTTTGGTTCAAGAGATCTTTTATACAACATGGAGACTATAGTTAATTATGATATATTCTTGAAAAGTGCTAAGAGAGTGGATATTAGGTGTTCTCAAAACACTTTTTGTTATCATTCAAAAGTGATAACTGTGGAGTAATACATTTGTAAATTAGCTAGATTTAGTCATTCTGCAACGTATATATACTTTAAAACATTATGTTGTTCATGATAAATACATACAACAAAAGAGAAAGAAGTTAGCTGCATACCAGGTAAAAGGGAAAAAACATAAAGAAGAAAGAAGTTTTGTTTTCAGATTATTTTGTCTTTTTGTTGTTGTTGTTTTGAGACAGTCTCACTTTGTTGCCCAGGCCGGAGTGCAGTGGTGCAATCTCAGCTCACTGCAGCATCAACCTCCCAGGCTCAAGTGATTCTCACACCACAGCTCCCCATCACCCCTGCACCACCGCAGAAGCTGGGACTACAGACACGTGCCACCACACCTGACTAATTTTTTTTGTATTTTTTGTAGAGATGGGGTTTTGCCGTCTTGCTCAGGTTGGGCTCGAACTCCTGGGCTGAAGCAATCCTCCTGCCTTGGCCTCCCAAATTGCTGTTATTACAAGCATGAGCCACTACACCAGCCCAGATTATTTTGTATGCATTTCACTTGTCACCTGTATATTCATAAACTCTCCAACAGCTATTTGTACATAGATATGTTGTACTAAATACAGTAATATTTTTTCATTTTTTTCTGTATTCAGGGAAAATGATGAATTTAGAAACTCATGGTGTGATGGGAAATATAAACAAAGAAACTGCTTAAGTGATTATAGAGCTTTTGTAGTTTCATATTTGAGACTGTGAATTATTGTCTACCGTGTTCATCTGTGATTCACAAAATTCTCAGTTTTTCAGGATATATATATATATATACACACATATATGTATGTGTATATATATGTATACATATGTGTGTGTGTGTATATATATGTGTGTATATATATATCTCAACCAGTGAATTTAGGGTGAGGTACTGAAAATAAAGAAGAAATACTTTTAAGGGCCTGCCTTGCATTCACTACTGTGCTAGAATATACAATTGGCATACAAAGTTCCTTTCTTCACAGATCTTACAGTGTAGGAGGGAAACTAAAAATACAGACTAGAAATATAGAAACACATGGGATTGAGTATTGATTTTTAAAAGTAATACGTGCTTATTAATAATAGTTGCATTACACTTAATACAGAGTATTTACTCTTAGATTATATTTATTGGATCAAGGAATGGGGAATGTAAAGAAAAAAGTAATTTTCCCTGTTTGATAATTGATGTAGATATGAAAATGTGTTGTTTGATTTATGTTGATTTCTGTTTCAAACAAAAAATAATTGAAAAAAAATTTTTTAAGTTAAAAAAATTTTTATTAGAAGGCTTTATCTCTTCTGTAGATTTACACAAAATATTCATGATGTATTGCTACAGAGATTTAGTTCATGGTAATTAAGTAGAATTCCAGTGTTTCTTAAAAATATATACTTTTCTCATATCCCTTTGTAGTTTGTGATTTAAGGACCAACAAACTTCCCGGTTCCCCTGGGCTAAGCAAATCTATGTTTGATCTTACAAGCTCATCTCAGCGATTCATCCAGGTGAATTATCTACATAAATTTAATTATATGTGATAATTTCCTTTCAAATTAAAAATTCAGAAATGTATGAATTACATTAGGAATATGTTGTATATTTTTTGTAGATGTATCTGTTCTGATATCTGAAGAATAAATAATTGATATTTCCCATGTATATTATTTTAGAAAGCTGTTATTTGATTGCTAAAAGGCAGTAGTTTTTCTTTTTTCAATAAATTTTATATCTCAGTTGGTATGCTCTCAGGGAACCTTGAAACAGTTGGTATTTAAAATGGTGTAATTAAAAGTGCTTATTAATTTAGCTTTTCTTACTGAATATAACCAGCTAGTTTTAAAAATTATATTTCTTTTGAGATGTAGGACTTTATTCACTAATATTAACACTGCATCCTCCTGGTTTTGAAAAGGAATTGAGAATTATTTTGATGTTTTAAAAAATGTTTCTTTTTTATTACAAGTAAACTGTAATTATTTAAAATTAGGAAATAGAAGTAAGCAAAATAGAAAGACAAATTCCTGTATTTCCTATAACTCAGAGTAAGTGCAATGTGAAAATGTTGTTATATGTACTCATGGTCTTGTTTCCATGTGAATATATATACATATATTTTATAAAATGGAAATACATTCTAGATAATCCTTAATCCTCGACTGAGTTAACTTTTTATAGATTTAATTTTTTATAGCAGCAGTTGTTTAACACGTATCAGAATTGTTTGGAGAGCTTATTAAAACACAGGATGACAGGCTTCATCCTCAGAGTTCTTAATTCAGTAGCTCTGCAGTAGGGCCTGAGTTTGTATTCCTACCAAGTTCCAAATGATACTGTTGCTGCAAGTCCAGATTGACTATGCTTTGATAATTGCTGCTTTACAAGTTTTTCCATAGCAGGCTATTTCTAAATAAATTCTCATTTTCATTAATACTCTCAGGTATGAAACTTAAGCAGTAATATCTTTCTCCTTATTACAAAATCAAACCAAAAACAGCAAAGGCTTTCCAGTATATTATCTTGTAAGATATTTAAGATAGTCCTAACAAATGCCAAAAGCTTTTTTTTTTTTTTTTTTTAACTACCTGTAAGTGGGAAATTCTGACCTGTAACACTGTCAAAATAGTTAGCATACAGTTTGTTACTAGGATGGATATTGAGGCATATGTATTAGAATCCTTAAGGTTTCATATGCAATTTCTGATTAAAGAATAATTTTATTTATAGAGACATGATTCATTGTCCAGTGTACCCAGTAGTTCTTCTTCAAGGAAAAATTCTCAGGGGAGTAACAGAAGCCTGGGTAAGGAATAAAGTATCCTACTTTTATACTCTTAAGATAATTATTTCTACTCAATAGTAACTTGAAAGTGTATATAAGGTGAAAAACCCTAGATGATTATATCTACTATGTTGATATAATAAATTAAGTCTAAATAAAACTATGTTGGTAGTGTTATCAGCATATGGATACTCAGATCACATGGTCCATTTCTCAGTGTTCAGGTAGAAGTGTGGCTTTTTAAAAAGTGAAGCAGTTGAATATCTTTTGTTTGTATTAAAGTGTACTAGTGAAGGAGCCTCCAGAAGAATACAGTATTAAGGCCATATAAATGTTATTTGGAAAGATTTCTCTTAGTTTTAATTTAAATCCCTCACTGCAATTGGGTTAAGTTTTTAAAACCATGAGACCTTTTTATAGTATATATCTTCCCTCTAGTGCTTCAATAAATACATTAAAGTGTGATTTTTGTCTTCTTAGATTGTGAACTTTAAAAAATAATTGTAGCATTTTAAAATTGTGCTCTTAAATTGGATTGTATCAAAGCTTAATTGGGTTAGAAGGATTGCATGGCATTTGAAACATCTTTGTCCTTTTATAATCCAGATACAATTACTCTATCAGGAGATGAAAGGGACTTTGGGAGACTGAATGTGAAATTGTTTTATAATTCTTCAGTAGAACAGATCTGGATCACAGTTTTACAGGTAAATTAGTATAGTTAATACCAGCTTTTATTACAAAATTGAATATTTAGACATTGTAAACATTTACTCTTGCCCTTTTCTGGGGAATGGGCCAATGCCACCTTTGAAATTTGGAATTCTTTAATATTTTTACAGAAAATAGTATTTAATAAAGCATCTAAGAAAAAAATCTGTAGTATGATGGTAGTATGTGTGTTTTTAAGCTCAAGAGGGAAATTGACATGACATCTAGAATATTATATGTCAAAATTTGCTTAATGTGGATGCAACATGAGGTCTCAGTAGACAAGTTTATTTTTATAGTTTTTATCTAAAGTCAGTACCTCAAGAAATACATCAAATGTTTGTATTGTTGGATCCTTTGTAAAATTCAAATTGTATTTTTAATTTTTTTAGTGCAGAGATTTAAGTTGGCCCTCTAGTTATGGAGACACTCCTACTGTTTCTATAAAAGGAACACTTACATTGCCCAAACCAGTGCATTTCAAATCTTCAGCCAAGGAAGGTTCCAACGTAAGTGGCTGTTTGTGTTTGAATTTCTTTTCTGTTTTTTTTTTTTTTCATATTTGTCACTTTTACCCATGTAAACAAATCAGAATAAGAAAGTCTTTTATCTTAGGGAAACTACAACTATGTGTTGTTGCTTTTTCAAGGCAACTTTGAGTCTGAAAAATATTTGATATTTCATTGTCTAGTATTAAGATACATTTAAAAAGAATATCTTATTCACTAGAGTATATAGAAGATGAACAATATCTAAGAAACCTGTTTACTTTTCTTGTGTGAAAGGAAATAAATCTTGGCTTCTCTTTCCCCCAACCCACTTTGGCTTTGAAAAATAAATTCATGATTGCAATGAATTTCTTTTAAATATTTCCAATTAGTATAACAGAAGGACTTATGATCCTGAGTTTGGTTTTGTAGATCCTAGATTTTACATTAATTTAAATACATATTCATTTCTGTCATTTGTTATAGGTTAAAAGATTATTGTTTTTCTATGCAAATGAAAAGATATCTTCCAAAAGACATCATTTTAAAATAATATTCAAATGACTAATAAACATATAAAAAGTTTCTTCTCACTATTAATCATAGAAATACAAATTTAAATTGCATATTGCTTTCTGTTTCTTTCTTCCTCTTTCTTTCTTTCCTTTCTTCTTAGAATTAGGAAAAATTTTACAGGTATTCTAGAACATACAACTTCTTAGAAATTATCTTGACACTACATGTCAAAACCTTGAAATATCTATACTTTTAAACAGTAATTCTACTTTGAAACTGGAAATTATTTCTGTGGAAATAAAATACAAACAAAAATATATAAAATATTCTTGGAAGTTTTGTTTGAAGAAAAATTGAAAAAACTCCAAATGTGTCATACAGAGGAATGGTTGAAAAACCTAATGGTGTACCTATGTGTATTAGTTTCCTAGGGCTACCATAACACAGTACTGTACCACAAACTGGGTGACTTACAGCAACAGAATTTTCTCTCTTGCAGCTTTGGAGAAAGTCCAAAATTAAAATGTCAGCAGTGTTGATTCCTTCTCTGAGGGTGAATCTGTTCCATGCCTCTCTTCCAGCTATTGTGTTGGCCAGCAATCCTTGACATTCCCTGGCTTGTAGATCACTCCAGTCTCTGCTTCTGTCTTCACATGGCATTATACCTGTGTTCTGTGTATTCACATGGCCATCTTCTTAAAAGGATACCAGTCATTAGGGGTCCACCTTACATCAGAATTACCTCTTCTTAACTTCACTGATCACATCTACAGTGACCCTGTTTCCAAATGAGTTCACATTATTAGATGCTGGGGCTCAGGACTTCAACATATCTTTTTTAGGGGGGTGTAATTCATCCCATAACACCATGTGATAGAAAACTAGGTAACTATGAAAACTAATGTTTAGGAAGAGTTTTTAAGGAACTGGAAAAACATTTTTAATAAATGAAAAAGGCAATGATCAGAATTGGGGTGTGTGTGTATGTGTATATATGTATGAATGTGTATATATGTATGTATGTGTATATGTATATATATATTAGGATCTCACTTTATGAAAATATGTATCATTGAAAGTCTAGCTAGAAATAAACCGTAACTCATTATAACCTTGACACTCATAGATGAATACTTCCTGAATTAAACAATTTTACTTTTTGATTCTCAAATAAAGCTAATTTAACTTAGGAAAAGTTAGGAAAAATGTTCCCATATTAAAACTTGTATGGAATCTTTCATTTTACAATTTTATTGTTATATATAAAGTTGTTTGGGAGACTCCTATTTGGCAAAATATGGAAAGTGTGAAATGAAGCATCACACTTGCTTAATTTGTAAGCTCATTAAACATTTTGTGTGTAATATATAATTGGTGTGATTCTATGACTTGAGACTGTAAAAGAAAAAGATAGCTCAGTAGTTGTGAGACCCTCAGAAAGACAATTCTGACTGTACAGACAGACATAAGCTATTACAACAAGAGTAACATTTTGGGCACAGTATAGGCATACTTCAGAGATACTGTAGGTTCAGTTCCAGATCGCCACACTAAAACGAACATTGCAATAAAGCAGGTCACATGAGTTTTTTGGTTTCCCAGTGCATACAAAAGTTATCTTTATACTGTAGTCCATTAAGTGTGCGATAGCATTATGTCTAAAAAAGTAATTTACATACTTTAATTTAAAATACTTTATTTCTAAAAAATATTAGAATGAGTCTTCAGCAAGTTGTAATTTTTTTGCTGGTGGAAGGTTTTGCCTTGATGTTGATGGTTGCTGAATGATCAGGGTGGTGTTTAGTGAAGGTTGAAGTGGCTGTGGCAGTTTCTTAAAATAAGACAACAGTGAAGTTGGCCACATCTATTGACTCTTCCTTTCATAGAAAAGTTCCCCGTAGTATATGATGCTGTTTGATAACATTTTATCCACAGTAGAACTTCTTTCAAAATTGGATTCCATCCTCTCAAACCCTGCTATTGCTTTTCAGCTAAGTTTATGTAATATTCTGAATCCTCTGAATTCATTTCAGCAATGTTCACAGCATCTTCACCAGGAGTAGATTCCATCTCTAGAAACTACTTTCTTTGCTCATGTGTAAGAAGCAACTCCTTATCTGTTCACATTTTATTGTGAGATGGCAGCCATTCAATTGCATCTTCAGGATCCACTTCTAATTCTAGTTCTCTTGCTGTTTCCACCACATCTGCAATTACTTCCTCTGCCGAAATCTTGAATCCCTCAAAGTCACCATGAGGGTTAGAATAAACTTCTTCCAGATTCCTGCTAATGTCCTTTTTTTTGACCTCTTTCATGCATCATGAATTTTCTTAATGGCATCTAAAATCCTGAATCCTTTCTAAAAAGTTTTCAATTGCTTTTGCCCAGGTCCATCAGAGGAATCACTATCTATGGCAGCGATAGCCTTACAAAATTTATTTTTTAAGTAATAACACTTGAAAGTTGAAATTACTCCCTGATCCATGGGATGCAGAATGGATGTGTTTGCAGACATGAAAATAACATTCATCTCTGTATACATCTCTGTCAGGGCTCTTGGGTGACGAAGTGCATTGTCAATGAGAAATAATGTTTTGAAAGGAATCTTTTTTTTTTTTTTTTGAGCAGTAGATCTCAATGGTAGACTTAAAATATTTAGTAAACCATGCTGTAAACAGATATGCTGTTATCCAGGCTTTGTGGTTCCATTTATAGAGCACAGGCATAGTTAATTTAGTATAATACTTAAGGGCCCTAGGATTTTCAAAACGGTAAGTGAGTGTTGGCTTCAACTCAAAGTGACTGACTGCATTAGCCCCTAACAAGAGAGTCAGCTTAGTCCTTTGAAGCCTTGAAGTCAGGCATTGATTTCTCTGTAACTGTGAAAGTCCTAGATGGCATCGTCTTCCAACAGAAGACTCTTTTGTCTACATTGAAAATCTGTTGTTGAATGTAGCCACCTTCTTAGCTAGATCTTCTGGGTAACTTGCTGCAACTACTGCATTAGCACTTGCTACTTCACCTTGCACTTTTATGTTTTGGAGACTGTTTCTTTCCTTAAACCTCGTGAACCAACCTCTACTAGGTTTTAGTTTTTCTTCTTCAGCTTCTTCACCTCTCTCAGCCTTCATAGAATTGAAGAAAGTTAGGACCTTGTTCTGGATTAGGTTTTGGCTTAAGGGAATGTTGTGGCTGATTTGATTTTCTCTCCAGACAAATAAAACTCTCTCCACATCAGCAATAAGGCTGTTTCACTTTCTTATTTGTATGTTCACTGGAGTAGCACGTTTAATTTCCTTCAATAATTTTTCCTTTGCATTCACAACTTGACTAAGTGGTATAAAAGGCCTAGCTTTTGGTCTTTCTCGGCTTTCAACATAGCTTCCTCACTAAGCTTAGTCATTTCTAGCTTTTGATTTGAAGTCAGAGATGTATGTTTTTCCTTTCCCTTGAACACTTAGAGGGCATTTTAAGGTTATTAATTGGCCTAATTTCAATATTGTTGTGTCTTAGGAAACAGGGAGGCCTGAGGAGAGGGAGAGAGATGGAACAGCTGGTTGCCGGAGCCATCAGAACACACACATTTATTGATTAAGTTGCCCATCTTATATAGGTGTGGTTTGTGGCACTCCAAAACAATTACAATAGTAATATCAAAGATCACTGATCACAGGTCACTATAACAGATATAATAATGATGAAAAAGTTTGAACTATTATGAGAATTACCAAAATGTGACAGAGACATGAAGTGAGCACATGCTGTTGGAAAAATGACACTGATAGACTTACTCAACACTGTTGCCACGAACCTTCAATTTGTAAAAAATGTAATGTCTATGAAGCACATTAAAGCAAAGTACAGTAAAATAAGGTATGCCTGTATTCAAAATGTTTATGCTAGTTGCCCAGATATCTTGCCTTTTCAAAAGGAATAAAAGCTCCTTTCTCAGTGGATGCATTAAAGATGGAAAGAAGGAAGGGTATGGCAAAGAACAGTCTAGTGTCAAGAACATGTTAGCCCATAGTAAGCCAAGGATTTAAAAATACTAAAAGTAACAAGAGCATTTAAAAATGTTCTGAGGCTAGAAAACACTGACTTGCTGACTGAGATGGGTGCTTAGGAGAGAAGGTATAATTTTAAACTCATATTTTCCTTTGTCTTCTCTATCAAAAAGTTAGATTTTCAGATCGGAAAGGGTGGAATAAATGTCACCAAAAGGGAAATTGAAGCCTGAGATAGATGGGAAGATTCCTTAGACAAAAAATAACTCCTTTAAGGAAACAGTTCAAATCTCTTTATGTGAACAAGTTAGATACTGTGAACAAGAGAGTGCTTGCATATGAGATTCTTGCACCACTCTCCTGAACTGTTGAAGAATGGTATTGATGACAGGAAAGATGCCAGAACCAAAGATGGAAAAACAATTAATTTTCAGAAAGGGAAAAAGCTGTATTGTGGTGAGCATGGTGTTGATATGACCTGAATTCCTAAATAATTTAAAGGATGATTTGTGAAATTAAGAAAGGTAGTATCCAGGATAAACTCTAGAAAAACAAATCATTGCCATTCTTATTTCCATTCACATTAAAAAGATGTTTTGTTGTAAAAAGAATTAAATATACCTTTCCTAAATATAAAATAAAATATTATTTTGTATTGGCATATAAGCCTTTTATTTATATATTTTATGTTTTCTTGTTTTTTTTTTTTTTAAGGCTATTGAATTTATGGAAACGTTTGTATTTGCTATTAAACTTCAAAGTCTACAAACTGTAAGGCTTGTATTTAAGATTCAAACTCAGACTCCCAAGAAGAAAACCATTGGAGAATGCTCACTGTCACTCAGAACCCTTAGCACACAGGAAACGGATTACTCTTTGGATATATCAGCACCTTCAAAAATTTCTGTAAGTGATAATAGTATGTTAAGAGTATTTCATACTTTTAGAATTATTTGGTGGATGGGTTTTTGTTTGTTAGAGGATAACCTGAATAGAATATTAGAGGATCTGGAAGGCTCTCAAGTAGCAATAATATTATTTTCAAATAATATTTTAGAAATTATTGATAAAATGTTAACAGAACTGTTTTCTTTCTCCATTGGAAAATAACCTCAGGGTTACCTTCTTCTAGCACATTTCTTTCTTTTTTTGAGACGCACTCTCGCTCTGTTGCCCAGGCTGGAGTGCAGTGGTGCGATCTTGGCTCACTGCAAGCTCCGCCTCCTGGGTTCACACCATTCTCCTGCCTCAGCCTTCCGAGTAGCTGGGACTACAGGCGCCCGCCACCATGCCTGGCTAATTTTTTTGTAATTTTAGTAGATGGGGTTTCACTGTGTTAGCCAGGATGGTCTCGATCTCCTGACCTCGTGATCTGCCTGCCTCGGCCTCCCAAAGTGCTGGGATTACAGGCGTGAGCCACCGCACCCGGCCTCTCCTAGCACATTTCTTATTTATGTTTTATACTTCAGGGGAAATAACTCTGAAGTATGAATAACCTTTTTTTTTTTTTTAAGTTTTTTTAGGTAGCTGATAACTTAGGAAAAACAAGAAAGAATCATAAATTCCAAACTTAATCAGAAATTGCCCTGAAATAGATTAGGAAAGTTGTTTTAACCATGAGTAAGCTATACAGCAGCTCATAAATTGATTAGAAGTTTTTACAGCTGATTTTGTTTTTTTTCTGTAAAAAGCTTTATTACCTAATGGTGCTGATTGGGACCTGCTATTTGCTTCTCTCAGCTAACTGAACACTATTTTTAAATTGTTTAGGAATTTCTAATTAAATTGTATAGATTGAATGTTAGGATAATATTTATAAAAATCAGTCTTAAGCTTTTATAAGGTCAAACCTATATGCGGTTTTAAATTTGTATGGGATTTATATTTTACCTGTTTCCAAAAATATTTAAGGTGACTGGAAGTGCTTCTTACCTCTGGGTATACGTTAGAATCATCTGGGAGCTTTAAAAAAATGCTCATACATAAACTAAAAAAAATGAGAATTTTGGGGGATATGGGGCGGAAACATGTATCTATCCTTCCTTTTGTTTCCTTTCCTTCCTTCCTTCCTTCCTTTTCCTTCTCTTTCCTTTCCTTTTCTTCCCTTTCCTTTTTTTCGAGGAAGAAAGAAAGCTCTGTAGCCCAGCATGGAGTGTGGTGTGCAATCACAGCTCACTGCCTCCTCCATCTCCCAGCCCAAGCAATCCTCCCACCTCAGCCTCCTGAGTAGCTAGGACTACAGGCACACCACCATGCCCAGCTAATTTTTTTAACTTTTAGTAGAGATGAGGGGTCTTACTATATTGCCCTTTCTGGTATCAAACTCCTGAGTTCAAACAATCATCTTGCCTCGGCCTCCCGAATTTGCTGGGATTGCAGGCATGAGCCACTGCGCCCAGCCTTGCCTATTATTCTTTATCCCAACCCCCCGTGTGCTGTTCTGTAACCATGACAGGAGTTTGTCACTGGCATTTTTGACACTAGCTTAGTAGGTAGTAATCTGCAGCCATAGTTTACAGAAGGCACAAATATACTATTCAAATAGATAATTCATATATTAAAACTTTAAAAACAGAGTATATAAGAAGAGAACTCAGGGATTTTCTGGGGAATTGAGATATTATTATCTGCGTTGGAAAATATGAATGAATAATTATGGCTAAATTTCTACAAAACCATATTTCATGTATCAGAGATTTTATAAATATTTGTGTATTTTCTGAATGCCGGGTGCTAGGGTTATAGATTGATATCCTGAAAGAACTGTGTTTGGGCTATGCTGGACCAGTGAGTTTATGTTAATAAGTGTGAATGTTTCACATTATTGGCTAAAGCAATAATAGTATGCTTTGTTTTAATGTGTTGAAGAGGAAAATAAATATTCTAACTGTGACGTTTAAAGAGCCGTAATTTCCCATCCACACTGACAACTGTTTCACCATGAACAGCACAACTTTCGGATTTTTACTCAATAAAGAGTTCTTGACCTTGACAAATAGTAATGTAAATAATTACTTCAGATCTCAAATTTTGGTATTGAATAATGTGGAAGAAATACATTTTCCTGAAGAAATAGCTAGCATTTACAGAGATTTATCTTACGGCTGCCTCAATGCTACGTGATCTAATGATCACACCAAAATTATAACCTTGGTGCTCTTTATCCCTTTTGTGGAGATCGGGGAACACTTGCCTGAGGTCATACAGCCAGTAGTGGGGGAGTCAGGATTTGAATGGAGGCAGTCTGATTCCAAAGCCAGCTCTTTTAACTCTGACATGTATTGCCCGCCTAAGAAGATATTCTCGAACATCACCAGATCGTGATGTTCTCTAATGATGCTCAGCATTTCATTTCACCCCTTCCAGGAAGGCTAACAATGTTTTCTTTTCTGAATAAAAGGATACATTACTCAGGAGCAGTTTTGTGCTTATTAAATGCAGTCAGTACATACCTGCTAATTGATTGGAATTTTAATTTTTTGGTTATTATGAGATTTAAATAGTTTAAATCTTTGAATAGTTTTTCATGATCTGAATTAATGTCCTGGAACATGAACTGAATTTGTGAAATAAACTTGGCAAGTGGGAAATGGTAAGCCTATTGCCAAATGCCGCTCTGTTTTATGAGAGTGAACTCTACAATTGTGTAACAATAAGAGAAGTGTTGCCACCTTTACGTGTTTTCATAAGTGTTATTACACTGTGGGTACAAAACCGTAATAAAAAATAATAAAAAAATTTAACCATGATTTCCCTTGTGTTTTATAAACAGTGTGACTCTATCTTTTAAAATATATTTTTTAAATGCCAAGGACAGCAATTTTTTTTCAATCAGCAAAGGTTTTTTTTTTTTTTATGGCTACCAAGTTAGTTCATGTGAAAAGTTTTGTTCATTCTCATTCTGATTACAATCAAAAGCAATAAATTAACTTATTTATTAGAAGTCAGCATTTGTTGCCAAATAACAAGTTTTATCATCAATTTAGACCTTTTCAAGGGGAAATTAAATTCCAGCAGTTGAGTTTGTACTTGTTAAGCAATTCATTTTTCATTTTCTATCTCTTCATTTCTTATGGCATGACTGGTTTGAAATACAGAATCATATTTTAAGAAAACACCAAGCTTCTGTCAATGTTATGTATATGGAAAGGTTGGGTTTTTTTTGTTTGTTTGTTTGTTTTTTGTTGTTGTTGTTTTTCCCCCAATAAGCCATGAGCCAGTTATTGGGGAATACTGAGCAATATCAAATATAAATGTCTTCATCAAGTGTCATTCAGTTGTTCTGTAACTTTACTGGAATCAGTACTAATGAAGACTTTTGTGTCTGTCTATGCTGAGCCCTAGTATGATCTGTGAACATTATGTTCCTACTTTATTCCTATTCTCACTCTTTTCAACATGTAAACAATAGTGTTTTTGTGTTTGGACAACCGTTCTCCCTTTTATCTTTCAGTCCAAGGACCTTGGAATCCGCCTAAGTAGTCTGGCTTGTGTTGTATTTCACAGACAAATTACCAACTTTCTTCTGCTGTTGGTCAGCAGTACTGAAGAACACATTTTAATTTTTCCTCTTCTCTAAGTCTCCTTCATTTTGCTGTTTGCCTCAGGTTTTCTTTGACCTTTTCCTTATTATTTACTGCCTCATCACTTTGACTAGCTTCCTTCTTGCCAGCTTTCTTTAGCTTGCTTCCATTCAGCATAGTAATTCAACTCTGAATCCACAGATCTGTTTATTGCTGTCTTCTGATTTTGGTAGCACCTACTCTGATCTCCATAGTTAGAAAAAAATGATGATTTTCATATATAACTTTTTAATCATATTTCATGTGTTCTCTAAAAATAATTTGACTACATTTAGTTGTTTTGAAAGTGTATTCCTTTTGTGTTAATTTCACTGGCATTTTCTCCAGTGATACTGCTTATTAATTTAATTTGCTTTTAATTTGAATTGGCTCTAGGTGTCACTGATTTTGAAGTTTCAGTATGTAGATATAACCTGTATTTTCAGAATCCATGCAAATGAGTACTTTAAAGAATTCATGATATTTATCTTCTTAACTTCTCTTGTAACTTATAGTTTTGAATATCATTAGAAAGGAATACTTTCAAAATTTCTAACCTTAGCTTTTTAGCTTTTAATTTTTGAATTATCCCAAAAACTTTATTCTTAACTACCAAATGACACTTTTTTGATATGCAGGTTTGCCATGCAGAACTTGAATTGGGGACTTGTTTTCAAGCAGTAAATAGCAGAATTCAGTTACAAATTCTTGAGGCACAATACCTTCCAATCTCATCAACACCTCTGACTTTGAGTAAGTATATCAGTGGTTCAAAGTAGAATCTTCAGAAAGTATTAGTAATAGAAAGTATTTTTTCTACGTTTCTTACAATGGAGATTAAAATCTTAGTAACTTTTATTATTTAACTTATTTACTTTAAATTTAAAATTATAAGATTTCAAATTTTAGCCATTGTGTCTACCTTAATACAGTGGTCTCTTGAGTGTTATCCAGTAATGACCTCTCTGCCTTTGATACTGTTTTTTATTTAGCTCATCAGTTCATACAGGTTGAATGTCTAGAGGATTTTCAGTTATATTTTACCACCTGAAATGATTTATCCTCTCTCTAGGTCTGTGCCCTTTGTGGAATGCCCTGCTAACTAGAAACTTAATTGTAAAAGTATATATATATCAAAAACAAACCTAGAAACACTTTTCTCTTCCTGTGTTTTGTGTACAACCAGGGATTGTGATACTTTGGTTGTCTAGTCCTAGAGATTTGAGTGGGCAGAAGTGCCCCTTTTCCCTACTAAAAGAAAGGAACTATCTGGGGGCAGGCAAAAGCAATGCATGTTCACCATAACTAGAAAGACTAAAAATAAATGAAACTGAGCATTCAATTCAAGAAGCTAGAAAAACAACAAACCCAAAGAAATTAGAGTAAGGTATTAAAGCTAAAGTTGAAGGTGACAGATATGGAGACAACCACAAAAGGCATAATCAATAAAACTAAAAGCTGTTTCTTTGAAAGAATCATTAAAATAGACAAATCTATAGAAGGTGACATCAAGTGAAAAAAATAGAGAAAACATGAATGATATTCTGAGCAATGAAGAGGATATAATTTCAAATTCGCAAGAGATTCTATCATATATAAAGCAATACCGTGTGTAGCTATACCAATTTATTTGGGTATCTATGTAAAATAAATGACTTTCTGAGAAATTCAGCGGTTGAAAGTAGAATCTTAAGAAGAGGAAGAAATTCTGAATAAAAGAATAAGCATGAAAAGGTAGTTAAAAGAACTGCCTCTAATAAAAGCACTAGGCCAAGGTAGTTGTACTGGAACATTCTACCAAATTTTTAAGGAACATGTAATTTCTGTTGTATATAAGCTGTTCCAAAGCATGAAAAGAAGATGGAAAAAGTAATTTTGTGAGTCAGCATATTCTTGATACTAAAACAGAATGGATAGCACACACAAACAGTAATTATAGACTAATGTCACCTATGTAGATAGATGGAAAATCCTAAAATAAAAATAAGCAAATAAAACCTAACTTGGAATAAATCATCAAGACTATATATAATTAATTCTAGGAAACAAGGACAACAGATGCTGTTTATAACAGGCTTCCCTTAAAACAGCTCATCAGGATGACCACAACTCTTCATTCTATCAATCCAATGGTCGGATCTCAGCCCTCACTTTGTGGCTCCCACCTTTCTGGGAGTTCTCAGTTTCTTGCTTCTCTGGCAGCCCAGCTCTGTCACCTCCAATTGGTCAGACTGTACTTTATGCTTGACCTGTAGGCACTGTGTGTCAGTCAGATAGGGGAGTATGCTTAGGTAAAAACTATATCAACCTGAATTTTACCCAGTGAAGTTCCCATCTTTTACCAGTTGACTTCCCTCCAGTTTCTTTCTGCTTTTAGTGTTTTAAAATTTTTTCCCGAAGTTTATAATAGTTGTTTATGGGAAGGTTAGTTTATACAAGCTATTCTGCCATTACTGGAAGCTCTATATGTCTCAAATTTATTTAAAGTACAGATTTTATCTAGTGGGCATATACTTAACTCCTGGAGTCTTTTATATTTTACCTATGTAATTGTGAAATAAATACCTCCAGCTGTCCAAAAAATTGGCACCTCTCTTTAGTGTGATCCTTTTCAGTGTGCACTCTTTTACTGTGATTGTTGTTTATGCCTCCATTTCCAGTCTTTAATGGCATTCAGCCACAGAAAGATTAAGTTCATTTAAAGTTACAGTAGTAAAGTATGGCCAAAGTTATAAAGTTGACTAGAGCTGTTTTCTGTTATGGTTGTAGCTCATCAAACATTTAAAAGTGACTTATCTATATTTTTACAATAAATGTTATATATATGAATTCCAACTTGGATGTGTATATACACATCTTTATATGGTATTTTGAATAACATTTTATAAACCAATATTTCTAATTTTTTAGGTTTTTTTGTGAAGGTGGGAATGTTTAGCTCGGGAGAGTTGATTTATAAGAAAAAGACACGCTTACTGAAGGCCTCCAATGGAAGAGTCAAGTGGGGAGAGACTATGATTTTTCCACTTATACAGAGTGAAAAAGAAATTGTTTTTCTCATTAAGCTTTACAGTCGAAGCTCTGTAAGAAGAAAACACTTTGTGGGCCAGGTTAGTAGGAGTTTTTATCCTTCCTTGTATTTTTCTATGCATTTAAACAGTCAGTTAACAAAGGGAATGCAGGATAATATTAAAGTTGAATAGAGTACAGTTCTTCAGCATCATAAAATTCAATGTTGCTACAAAAATAAAAACTTGTCAGACTTTTTGCTTTAATACAAATAGTTGGAATTTCTGAGCAATCAGGTTTATCTTTAAATATTTTTTTTCTGAGCTTTTTTACTTTAAAAACAATAAGAATTATCAATTTTTCAGTACTACTGACTTGTTCCTTGTGGAAGGAGGGAACATTAAGGATTTAAATCAATTTCTTAAGGCTTTGAGTATCAAATTTACTTTATTTTGTTTAATCTTTGATTTAATGTTTAACATGGGCACTTTTTATATGCTCTTACCTGAGTTATGTTAGTTTTGAATTCCTAGAACATGTCTGTTTTAACAGTGGTTGTGATATTATTTAGTTAATACTGCTGTCTGAATTATTTTAAAATCTTGGTACAATTTGTATAAGACAACATAACACTTGCTAACTTGCCAGTCCTCTAGGAACTTGTTTCCTTTCCTTACTCTGAATAGACTAGTGGTAGCTGTCCATTATCTTTTACCTTAATTGCAATTGTTTGAACCACATTTAAATTCCAAAATCTGTATTATTGGTTTAAAAGCTTCAACTTGACAAGATATTATTAAGTCTACATGAAATCCTCAAATTATATACGAATTTTCAAAGATTGATATCAGCTCCTTGATTTACTTTTTAATACATGTTTTTACATAAAATATTAATTAAAATGTTTTGTTTATCACTTATTATTTGGAAAAGAGCTTGAATTCAAGAATTCATATATCCAGCATACTTTTGAAAGTCCTTAAGCCTTTATGAAGCCAATTCAGTTAAAGTTTTCGTTTATCATCAAGCCTCAACTTAATGGTATGAATGGAATAGGAAATTTACTTGAGATGATTTTCATGATAACATTTGTGGTGATTCCATTCTCTTGGTTAAGATTCTAGTTAGAATAATAATTCTGGAAAGGTTCTTGCTGGTCATCTGCTCCCTATGACTTATCTGGTATAGCCTTAGGAGGAACTATGATGGGGTTGCCAAAAGTGAACTCAAGGTCTTCCACCCCTGTATCAACCAAAGTACTCTAATGTCTGTTTTACATACTGGGATTATTTGTAAGATTTCATTTGAAAGGAAGGTTCTTTAGACCAAGAAAGAAAAGGAAAAAGGTTTAAACCAATGACCTGCTCCAATCTCTTAGAAACTGAATCTCAGAGAAGTTAACTCCAAGGTAAAAGCATTTGTTAGTGCTAGAGGTAAGGTGAAAATTCAAGTTTTTTTATTCCTTGTCTTCCTTATCTTCATAATAATATAATTATTGTGGTGTCTTTTTTACAATTTGCATAATACTATGTATACATTCACATGTAGTATTTAAGTTACATAAGCAGTGCGTACTATGAAATTACTATTGATCAAGAATAACTATTTATTAGATTTTAATTAAGATTACACTTTATTTCATGTAAAACGTGATTTAAAATGCACATTCCTTACTAATCTAATTTGAATCATGATTAGCCTCAGTTTAATTATCTTTACAAAAATGTTTTTGAGTGGTTGGGATCAGTTTTAAGTTGAGCTTCTAGATTTGTTGAATAGGAAAGGATACTAATAACTGTTCTGGGGAAATGATTTTGTAATATTTCACCTTGAATTTTTGAATTGAATTGAACCTTATAAACTAGTCTTCAGAATGACTGAACAGGTTAAATGTTTTAGCATTTAAATGTCAGAGAAATCAATCTGACTTTTGGAAAAAAGAAAGATGTTTAATTTAAAATATGTAAAGCAAACTTCCAAATTTCTTCCATCGGTAAGAGTAACTAACTCTCTGAACTTGGTTATTATTGTGTCAAGTTAAATGATTGTACGTACTTTCCTTTACAGATTTGGATAAGTGAAGACAGTAATAACATTGAAGCAGTGAACCAGTGGAAAGAGACAGTAATAAATCCAGAAAAGGTTGTTATCAGGTGGCACAAATTAAAGCCATCTTGAAGACTTCACACATTAATTTGGTGAAGAACTTGACATTCTTTTAGAAGACTTACGATTTCAATTTGCTACCAATGCGAAGAGGCAAATCAATAAATTTGTCAATTTATGGGGGCTATAATTACAGTATATAATGTATCTGATAGAAAATTTGATAAGAAAATGTAATGAATTTTATCAGATATCCAAAGTAAAGGAAATATTTTAAAACTGTGCAACAAGAGACACAGACAGTAAAATCAAAGTATTATTAGGATGATTACATAAATTATAAAGTCTGTGAGAATATCAACTGTAGATAGTTCTTTCTATATTATGTTTGTGCTTTTGTATTTTAAGCTTTACTTAGATATTCAAAACCTAGTATATCAAGTCTCTGTTAGTACTATTGACATTTAGAAGACTTTACTATTATTTCAGTGCTAGGCATTATTGATTAGGTCTTGGCTCCAATGTTTACCTCTTGCTGTGTATTTTATCTTGGTAAAAATGAATTGAACCATTTCAACTATTTTCTATATTTGGGGAAAGTTTGTGCCCTGTGTTTTATAATGTTTTTACCCATAAGACATCACATTATCACTTTGTAAGCTACTTATCTCCAAAAAACTTCAGAAATAGAAAACTACATTTTGGCAGGAATAATTGAAAACACCAGAAGGTTGAAGTTGAATTGGAAACCCAGAATATACATACTTTGCTGTTTTCTTCCCTCAAATATTTTACTATTTGTTTTATTTGGAGTTAAAATAAGAGTATCATCCATATGGTCCATCTTAATTCACAGAATTAAATGAGCTTAAATAGCAAATTCAGTATTTTATGATAATCACTTCATTTTTAGTTTTTAAAATTTAGATTATAATTTACAGTGTTTGAGTATTTTCCCATTTTTTTCATTACCATACCTGATTATACTGTGTAACAAATAAATATTTTCTATTGCAGTTTTCTTTCCAGTACTTATTAGAACTCAGTATATGGAAATAATTTCAGCTTAATTGACCATAAGAACTGTGGCCAAAAAGAACAGCTTTGTGGAGAGGCAGATGACATTATACCTGATTTTAGAAAATCTCACTTTATTTTTGCTAATAAGTAGACTAAGTGCTCCGTGTTCTCAGTCTTCCCTTTTTTTCTGCCCCCATTCTTACTTTGTCCCATGCATGCAGAGAAAGATGGTGATATTTTAGGCCAGGAGTATACCTTGCTTTAACCTAAGCATGCCTTCTTTATTCCAGCTTCTATGTTCTATGTATATCATTAACATTTTCCCAAATAAACACTTAATTCTCTTTTCCCTAGGTGCCATCTCCTCAAGCTACAAAATGTCCACATCTTATATCCCCTTTGCTTCTGCTGCCCTGATTTTGTGGTACCAGTACTCTCTGCCACTGAACATTTTGAAATATTTTTGTTTTAGATTTGCAAAAAATGACAGATAGGTCAATACTCACATGGACTTTTAAGATAAATCACCTGTGTGATAATATTTTGAATCTGAGTCAAATACGACTTTTAAAAATTGTTTTTAAAAATAGACTTTTTTTTTTTTTTAGAGCAGTTGTAGGTAAACAGAAAAATTGAGAGGAAGATAGAGATTTCCTTTCTCCCCCAGTAAAGCCCTCAACAGCCTCCCAGGCTATCAGTATCCTGCACCACAATGGTACATTTGTTACAATCAATGAACCTACTCTGAAACATCATTATCATCCAAAGTTCATGGTTTACATTAGGGTTCCCTCTTGGTGTTATACATTCTATAGGTTTTGACAAATGTATGATGATATGTATGCATCATTATAATGTAGTATAGTTTCGCTGCCCTAAACATCCTCTGCAAATGCAACATTTTAATGGGTACCAAAGAAGTACATGTATTTACTGGCTTTTAGATAATAAATAACAGGCTTTATTGTTTATTTTAAAAGCTACAATTTGTTTTAGCTGGTTTCTCTGTTCTATTAATGCTTTGAATTTCCAAATTTAATATATGTAGTCATGCATTTAACTCAATATTTAATTATTTGATTTATTTAATTTTCTATGTTCTTACAATATGTGTACGATGTATAATTTAAGGGAAAGCTATGACTTCTCAGTTTCTTAGAATCCTAGGTAAATAAAACAATAAAAAGAAAATCTTTTCATTTAAAAGATCTTTCAGGTACAGAAGTATTGATACAACTAAGATCCTAAATGTTTTAATTAGTGTTTACTTAAGCCTTTTTCAGGTGAGGAGGTGCTGGTTATTTCCTTGAAGCTTTATGTGGAGCTATAAATAGAAATCCAATCTCCTGCTAATAGGTGCGCATATTGTGAGAAGAACGTTAGGAGCTGGTAGTAAAAAATGAGATTCTATGCCAAAATAACTTCTCTTCGTATTTGCCTAGGCATTTCTTGACCTTTACCCACTTACGCAAGGAGAAGGAAATCATAATGATGCCACGTGACCAAAGGAAACCATGGAAGGGTTCACGCTGATAGCTGATAGCTTGCACAGTGCTCATTCCTAACAGTGGATTTACTTGTAAGCTTTCAGATCAACACAAATAGCTGCAGCCTGGGTTAAAATATAACATCACTATTTGGCTTTTGTTTTGCATGATTTCTAAAAGGAGTACTCCTAGGGAAATGGCCTCTGAAGTATATCAGTTTCATCTCTTACCAAGACTGTTGAGAAGAAACTAGTGGGATTTTGAACAAGTTATGTAATTGTGGTCTGAAAAGAACCTAAACTGAAGTTCTGTTTAAATATAGTTACATGAATTTCTCTGATACTAATGTACTCAACAGTCAGGTGGAAACTATATCTCCTATTAACATTTTCCATTTTTGTTTAATCAAATATTTGCTTATGAAGGATTTCAGAAATTTGTAATAAATGTCAGCTTTTGATAGCATGGCAGTAATTGACATTTCAAAAATATATATTTCTTTCTGTGTTTGGTTGGGTGTAATGAGGAAAGTACCTGACAAAATGTCTGAAGACATTTTCTAATGTTGTCTTAGTGCATAAGCTATAATTTTTATTCAAAATTAAATTTCAAATGTTTGCAGTTTTGGCTAAAACATTGAGTTGAAAGAATTATGAAAAGTGGGCCCATATGAAGTACCATGTTCATTTTGAAATATAGATTTAAGATTTAGAAATATATTAAAAGAGTTAATCCTCCTAAATTGGATTTTATTTTGTGGGTGAAGAATTGTAGGAAGATGAATGTGGCCTACATTTTTAGTAATCTCCTAGTGGAGTTTTTTTTAACTTAGTACTTTTTTATTTTTAAGTTGTTTAATCTATAAAAAATGTGATTTCTATTAACAATGATTATAATAAATAATTATATTAAACTGTAGGACTCTGATAATGGCAGTAGATGTCTAGAAAGAAAGTTCTGGGCTGGGTGTGGTGCTCATGCCTGTAATCCCAGCACTTTGGGAGGCCGAGGCAGGCGGATCACAAGGTCAGGAGATGGAGACCATCCTGGCTAACACGGTGTCAAACCCCGTTCTCCACTAAAAATACAAAAAATTAGCCAGGCGTGGTGGTGGGCACCTGTAGTCCCAGCTACTCGGGAGGCTGATGCAGGAGAATGGTATAAACCCAGGAGGAGGAGCTTGCAGTGAGCCGAGATCGCGCCACTGCACTCCAGCCTGGGTGACAAAGCGAGACTCTTGTCTCAAAAAAAAAAAAAAAAAAAGTTTTGTATGTCTTCTGAAAGAATAGAAAGCTATCTGATTCTATGCTAAGCTAAATCACCAAATGAGAATGTGACTTTTAAATGGTGATGATGTTTATTCGGTATTGATCTTCATATTCTATGCCGTGGGATTTGTTTCTGGGTCTTTTTTTTTTTTTTTTTTTTTTTTGAGATGGAGTCTCACTCTGTCGCCCAGGCTGGAGTGCAGTGGCACGATCTTGTCTCACTGCAACCTCCGCCTCCCAGGTTAAAGCGATTCTCATGCCTCAGCCTCTTGAGTAGCTGGGATTACAGGCACCCACCACCATGCCCGGCTAATTTTTTTGTATTTTTTTTTAAGTAGAGACAGGATTTTGCCATGTTTGCCAGGCTGGCCTTGAACTCCTGACCTCAGGTGATCCACCTGCCTCGGCCTCCCAAAGTGCTTGGATTACAGGTGCAAGCCACTGCGCTGCCTTTAGTTTCTGAGGCAGTAGGATGATAAAAATGTCTGCCCTTCAGGATAGGATACTTATTTTAGCAGAAATAAATTTGGTTGACTGTGGTTTAAAATTGTCTTTTAATTTCTGAGTCTTTCATCTTTCTTGATTATATAGTGTATGAAGTCAATCTTGAAACCACATTTTTAAATGAGCCATTTTATATGATATGTTTAATAACTAAATGCAAAAAAATCCAGTACTTCACACAAAGAACCATGCTTAGTGCTTTCAGGGATACAAGAATGAATAAGCCATTGTTTACACTGAGATTTTATATTTAGATAGGTAAATGAAACAATATAAAGCAAGATTCTGGTAGAAAGCAGGATTTAAGGTATGAACAAAATGCTTTAGAGGCTCAAATAAAGAAAGAATTTAATGCAGCGGAAGGAATTAGGAAAGGTTTGGTAGGTCCCTGACCTGAAACACACAAAACCAAGCACTGCTGTTCATGATCACTGACTCTGCCTCCCTAGCCATCCTACTTCATTTGTGTTGTCAACTGACTCACTGTGAAAAACAGTTTATACATTCTTTCACTCTTTTCTAACCTTTAGCCTGCCTGCTGCTTTCTTTGCTCTTAGTAGAAGATCTTATGTCATGATTCGCAAAGAAAATAATGTCAGGTTTTCCTCCAACTTCCTACCACCATATCCACAAACTTGTTTTTACCCATATACATCCTTTCCCCCATTATGTTAGAAAGCCAGTCCTTCCTCGTGACTTCCGAATCCAGTCCTCTGTGCTTTCTCTGGGATTTCATTCCATTTATTATGCCCATTCTCTCCTATTTTTGAGCCATTCCCACTCTACTGGATTCTTTTTCATCTTTGAAACCTCTGGTGTGTGGCTGTATGAAAATTGGTTGGTGATGTGTTTGATGCAAAGAACCCTACAGATACAGTTTTGGGGGTTAGGTTTTTGTATTGATGAAGGAACCTGTGTAAACGCCAATGGACTGAATGTTTATGTCCCCCCAAAATTCGTATGTTGAAATGCTAACCCCAAAGATGATAGTATTAGGAAGTGGGACCTTTGGGAAAAGATTAGGTCGTTAAGGCATTGGTAATTAGGCTGTTAAGGGATTAGTGCCCTTATAAAAAAGACCCAAAGAAATCCCTTGCCCCTTCTACCAGCTAAGGTTACAATGAACAGATGACTTTCTATGAGGAAGCAAGCCTTTACCCAAAACCAAATCTGCCGGCATCTTGATATTAGACTTCCCAACCTCCAGAACTGTGAGGAATAAATGTTCATTGTAAGCTACCCAGTTTATGGTATTTTGTTATATCAGCCTGAATGGACTAAGAAACATTACATAAAGCAGGAGCCAATGCAGCATGCTCCCCATAGAGGTGTGTCTTCCGAGGTCCCCAAAGCTTTCCCTGGGTTGGACTGCTACGGGTGAGTCTACGCATAGCCAGTGAAGATTCTCGGCACCAGAAGCTCTTTTTCATTCTCACAGGAGTTTCTTTCCTCATTTTCCTTCTTCCACCCGACTGTTCCCAAGCATGGCCTTCATGTCTGCTTGCTCAACAAGTGTTAGTAATTGGTAGTCTATAATCCCAACAAATTCTTGAGTAATTATTAGAATTTAAGTGTAACTAACTCAATGAATAGGAAGGTTGGTTTCTCAGCATAGCATCTGTTAGGTCACCTTTCTCTGTGGTTTCTTTCTTAAAAAATATTCCTAGACCTCCTCTCCTGTACTAGATTCTGCCTTATCTGTTCTCCTCTTTATAGATAACTTCTAACCACTCTGTCCTTAGTCCATTCTCTTCAATCTTCCATCCTCACCACTCCACCAAAGTTCATGTTAAAGTCTTAATAAATGCTTTTTAGCTATTTTTTTCTTTATTCTCATCAGCTTTCTTAACAATAGCTTTCTCTCTCTCTCTCTCTCTCTCTCTCTCTCTCTCTCTCTCTCTCTCCCCCCCTGCCTCTCTCCTTGAAACCATCTCTTCCTCTGGCTTTCATGTCATTATGCTCTGCTTATTTTTTTAACCACCTTCCTAGTCTGTTCTTTTCTTCTCTGTTTGGCTCATCTTCATGCACCTGACTTTAAAAAGTAGAAGTTCTTTAGGACTCAGTCCTAGGCCATTTTTTCTTGTCATTCCACACTGTTTTCCTGGGCAACCTCATCTATTTCCATGGCTTGAAATGCTATCTACTGTCTAATTTACATCTCTACCCAAATCTTGCTATGAGTTCCACTGTCATATAGCTAATGTGGACATCTTTTCTTAAATGTGTTCTAAATCAAACTTTTGATTTCTCATTCCTACCACAAGTGTGATCTTCACTTTTCCCCATCTGAGTAAAAGGCACTGTCGTCCACCTAGTTGGTCATCCCAGAAACCTATTCATTGAGTTAATTACACTTAAATTCTAATAATTATTTAGAAATTTATTGGAATCATTTTCCACCAGTTACTAACACATGTAAACGGAAAAACTATTTCTCTTTCTGTATTCTGGATGTGCTGGGGGGAAAAATTAAAAGAAGAAAAGCTGTTTCTCTATTCTTAAAATACTTCTGACACCAAATGTGTGGGCTTTTCCCACCAAGCAATTCTTTAATTCCCTATGGACACCAACTGGGTGTTGTATAATTTACCTTAATTCCAACACTACCCAGAGTTAGCACAGACCCCACAAATTAAGGGCTCAGTTCCACAGACTGCCCCCCACTTCCTATACCAATCATAAGTGGCAGGTCTCCAGGCTGCCCACAACTTTGGTCTGACTTGATTACAAATTGGAGCTTCTCATGACACCTCAGGTTTGATAATTTGCTAAAATTGCTCACAGAACTCAGGGAAACAGTTTATGTACATATGTCAGTTTTTTATGAAAGATTCAAATCAGGAACAGCCAAATGGAAGAGATGCACGGGGCAAGCCAGCGGGGAGGGATGTGGAACTTCCCTGCCCACTCAGGGAGTGCCACCTTGCAGGCTCTTCGATGTGCTTACCAACAATAAGCCCTCTGGACTTCAGTTAGGATTTTTATGAAGATGTCATTACATAGGCATGGTTGATTAAGTCATTAGCCATTGGTGGTTGATCTCAATCTCTACCCACTCTCTCCTCCCCAGAGGTTGAGGGGGCTTGGGAGATGGACCTGAAAATTCCAACCCTCTTAACTGTATTTTTGTTTTCCTGGCAACAAGACCCTCATTCTTAGAGGCTTTCCAAAAGTCACCTCATTGACATTAACTGGGGTGTGGTTGAAGGGGGCTTGTTAGGAATGACACAAGATGCTACTTTCACCTTCATCGCTCTGGAGCTATTTCAGGAGCCAGGGACAAAAACCAAATATAAGAAAAGATGCCTCATCACACTTATTGCTTAGGAAATTCCAAGGGTCTTAGGTGTGTTGATGGTACAGTGGTGAGCATAGCTGCCTTCTAAGGGTTTTAGGAGCTCTGTGCCAGGAGTCAATGACAAAGACCAAATCTATATTATATCAGTATCACACCTTGGAACTCTTCTCTTATCTCCCATACTCAGTCACCCTGTTCAGAAATATATATATCCTAAATAGATCTTGAATGCACCCACTTCTCCATCTCCACTGCAACTTCTCTAATCAAAGGCAATACCATCTCCCACCTGTGGTATTGTACTTTCCTTATAATCTGATTGTCACACCTTGGTTCTCGGTGCTCTTAGTATGAAGTCCAAAATCCTTAACACAGCCTACAAGGCCCTTGCTGGGGATGACCCGCTTTTCCTCTACCCTCTTATATTCAATGAGTGGGGGCCTGTGAATCAAACTAACAAATGACAGATTAACAGGAGAAAAGACACCATTTTTATTAATGTTTACATGTATAAGTATTCACAGAAAAGTGAAACTCAAAGGGGTAATTAGACTAGGAGTTTATATACCCTTTTAATAAAGGAAAGGAGGTTTGGACTTTAAGAGATAAATTGTGGGAAGTGACTAGGAAATACATGGGGGGAACTAATGGAGGATAAGGGTTATTTTAGTTAGGTCTGTTTGTGCAAACTCACCTCAGTGTTGACTCTCCATCTCCGGTGATAAGTCGCTCCTCTTCCTGGTCCACAGAGTACGGAGAACACCTTCACCTAGCATAATTTATGCCCTGCTTTTAGGCAGTTAAGGGGACGGCAAAGAACTCTTCTTACATCTATTGATTCTCAGTTGCTTTCAGCTCAAAATCTTTATGCCAAAGTGGCATACTTTGAGGTGACATATCCTGATCCCCTTTCTCCTGTTGTAAGGAATAATTATGTTACTTAAAATGGGTTGGGTTTTGTTTGTTTGTTTGTTGTTTGTTTTTTTGATGATCAGTCAGATGTGGACATGTAATAATAACACCATGGAGAGGCATATGAAAATGAAGGAGATTTATTATACTGATAGGTCCTGGAAGAGGGAGGCATGGCATGCCATGCAGGGGGCATGTGCAAGGAACTCCCAGGGAGTGAGCTCAACCAAGCAGGTGGGGAGCAGAGAGAGAGAGGGTCAGGGGAAGGACCTGTGGACAAGGGCCTTTGTTGGTGGTCAAGGTACAGTATATAAGCAAAAAGCATGAGAGTGTTTCATTGGAGTGTTTGAATGTCACTAGATCACAGTCAGAATAACAAAAAGGGGAACTTGTGGCAGAAACCAGCCTTCTCACACTGGTGCACCTGATTCCCCAGACATAGTGTTCATAGCCTGTTTGTGGGAATGTTGAGGCATCAAGAAAATAGGAAGTTTTAAAAATTTACAATATCCCTGTATAATCTGAGCTCTGCCTTCCATTCCAGCCTTATTTTTAACAATTCTCCTCTTTAATCTCACTGATCTGTTTTCAATTCTTGGAAGACAAGACAATACACACCTAGCTTCCTCTGGATCTTCACACATCCTGTTTCACCTATGTGGAATAGTTTCTCTCTTTACTCTTCCCTTTACTAAATCCTATTCTTTTTTTGAAGGTGCCAGCTTAAATATCTGTTCCTCAGAAAAGTCTCTTTTGATTTTTCAAGCAATATTAGGTCTTATTTTCATATACTTTATATTTTTTCTTTATAGCTTTTATCAGAATTATGGTTAGTTACTTACGTAGTTGTCTCTCCTAGACTGTAATTTTCGTGAAAGCAGGATCTTGTTTATTGCTGCATTCCTGAACCTAGTACAGTATCTGGCCTATAAGAGGTACATAGTCAATATTTGTTCATTTACGCATTTAACTGATAGGCAATGTTTTGAGTGTTAGGGATTTAACAGTGAACAAACAAAAAAATGAATGAACACATAGAGTTAGGTTTTATGGCTCAGTAAAGTGGTAGTTGAGGCCAATATCTTCTTATTGAAAGAGATAATGCTGTATAATACATTATTACCATATTTACTTTGAAATTCATTAGTACATTTCTTAATCAGAGAGAAGAGAAATATAATAGCTTCATATCTAACTCATACTATCAAGCTTACAAAAAACTTCTGAAATTCTAAAGTGTTTATAACACATAATGCTAAATTTAGTAGATTGCTGAGATCTTTATCAGATTTTGCCTTATCATTACATGTTAGCAGCTTAATGTGTATCATTACCAAGAACAAAAATTATATTAATTTATTTAAAACATTTATTTTTTGCAGGGAATGAGTTAAATTTGATTTCTATATAAAGTAGGAACAATACTTAGATTGTGTCCAGCTTTGAAATTTTCTTATAAGATGTAACTAATATATTTAAGTGACCCTACATAAACAAGTACTGTAGTTATTATCTACTGGCCTAAACAGGATTTATAAGACTTCTGTAGGAAAGAAGACAAGCTTGGAAAATTGATTAGATGATAGTTCTACTCCTGGAGGGAGAGAATGAGAATTTTGGAGACCCTTCCTGATATAATTTAGGAAATGGATTCAGGGAAGAGGCTGTAAGAGAAGCAGGCCTCATCCCATGTACATCTCAACACTAGGGACAGTTTCCTGTACCTCTCCTCATCCAGGAAGGACAGATAATAGGTCTGCAGATAAAGAAGGTGAAAAGGATTGCTGAGTAATGTTTTCTTAAGTCATAATGAAAAAGAACCCTGAGAAGGACAGATGGACAACCAGACAGAGGCCTTTAAGAGTAAGGGAAGTTTATGGAGAATAGTTAAGGATGGAAAAGTAAGAAGGTAAGGGTGCAGTTGTATAGTGACCATATATGCTTCCTAATACTATATGCATTTTCGTTTTACATAAGTTGTCTTGTCGTAATTCAGATTTCCTTCAGAGGAATATATACGAAATTCTTATATTGCCCCTTCCTTTTCTCTTTTCCTGCATCCTTTCCTCCTGCCCTCCTTCCTCCCTCTCTCCAATCCCTGCCATTTGCCAAAACTCCTGCTCTATGTTTTGCTTTCCTGATTGAAAATCTGAAAACTAGTTTGGTCTCTGGTAATAAAAATCACTGGCTCTCGTGCCTAGAAAAGACCCTAAGAGTTCTCTACTGTACATGCTCAGCTAACTAGAACATAGCAATATTTATTTTCAACAAATATTTATTGGGCAGCTACTTTGTGCTGCTCATTTCAGGTGCTAGGAATACAACACTAAGCAAAATAGACCAAAAAACACTGCCCTCATAGGGCTTATATTTTAGTGAATACATCAGAATATACAGAATATTTTCAACTAAAATTTGATGGGTTTCATGCAATGAATGAACAAATAGAAAGTCAGAAAGTCTGTTCCTGGTCTTTCCTTCTATATGACTGTTCTGTATGCCACTCTTCATCACTGAATCTCTTTCTGTCTTCAAATGCTCATGTTAATAATGTACTAATGCATTATTATCCAGGTTTTTTTCCCCAAAAAAAATACATTTATTTTTTAAAAAACTTTTAGTTTCAGGGGCACATGTGCAGTTTTTTTATATAGTAAATTATGTGTTGCAGAGTTTGATGTACAGATTATTTCCTCACTCAGGTAATAAGCATGGTATCTGATAGGTAGTTTTTTGATCCTTGCCCTGCTCCCACCCTCCACCCTCAAGTAGGCTCTGGTTTCTGTTGTTCTCTTCTTTTTGGCCATGTGTGCTCGATGTTTAGCTCCTACTTACACGTGAGAACATATGGTATTTGGTTTTCTGTTCCTGCGTTAGTTTGCCTAGGATAATGGCCTCCAGCTCCATCTGTGTTGCTGCAAAAGACATGATCTTGTTCTTTGTTATGGCTGTATTGTATTCCATGGTGTGTATGTACCACATGTTCTTTATCCAATCTGCCGTTGATGGGAATCTAGGTTGATTCCATGCCTTTGCTATTGTGAATAGTGCTGTGATGAACATTAAGTGTGCACGTGTCTTTATGGTAGAACAATTTATGTTCCTTTGGGTATAGACCCAATAATGGGATTGCTGAGTTGAATGGTAGTTCTGTTTTAAGTTCTTTGAGAAATAACCAAACTGCTTTCCACAGTGGCTGAACTAATTTACGTTCCCACCAGAAGTATATAATCATTCCTTTTTCTCTACAACCTTGCCAGCATCTGTTGTTTTTTGACTTTTTAATACTAGCCATTCCGACTGGTGTGAAATGGTGTATCATTGTGGTTTTGATTTGTATTTCTCTAATGATTAGTGATGTTCAGCATTTTTTCATAGGCTTGTTGGTCAAATGTATGTCTTCTTTTGAATAGTGTCTGTTCATGTTCTTTGCCCCTGTTAAAGAGGAATATTTAAAGATATTATTTTCCTTGAGCTACTTTTTTTCTCTTGAGACAGGGTCTCACTCTATCACTCAGTCTGGAGTGCAGTGGTGTGATCATAGCTCACATGCAGCCTTAATCTCCTGAGTTCAAGCAATCCTCCTACCTCAGCCGCCCAAGTAGCTGGAACTACAGGCACGTGCCACCATGCCTGGCTCTGTTTTTTTTTTTTTTTTTTTTTTTTGAGATGGAGTCTCGCTCTGTCCCCCAGGCTGGAGTGCAGTGGCACCATCTTGGCTCACTGCAACCTCCGCCTCCCAGGTTCACACCATTCTCCTGCCTTAGCCTCCAGAGTAGCTGGGACTACAGGCGCCCGCCACCACGCCTGGCTAATTTTTTTGTATTTTTAGTAGAGACGGGGTTTCACTGTGTTAGCCAGGGTGGTCTCAACATCCTGACCTTGTGATCTGCCCGCCTCAGCCTCCCAAAGTGCTGGGGTTACAGGCGTGAGCCACCACGCCCGGCCCCAAGATACTGGGCTTTTACAGGGGAATGGCCACATCGAGTGTCAAGAAAATTACTGTAAGTGGTAGGATTTGGCTTATGATAATGTGTGTGTATGTGCATATACCCGAGCTCACAATACACATGCCATTTATCTTGTAGAATTAGAAAAATGACATGTTTTCCTGAAAATGAGGGAAATAAATGATCAATGGGGTAGGAAGAGTGGTGGAAATATTGTAACAGATTTGATCACAGTCAAGTGTGTTTCTTTTCCCAGTCCAGAAAAAAACTAAGCTTGACAAATAAGGAAGTTTTCCCTTTCCTAGTCCAGAAGAAACTAAGTTGTAGACACAACAAACAGTAAAGTGTTTGGGATAATGCCATGGATTCTTTGGCTTAGGTTATATATGGTTGTACAGAGCGGGATCTGCTCATTGTGTCTCACATTCTGTCTCAGCTATGTGATAATAAATGATGAATTCTCAAGGAGTTTCTATCCCTGCTTCCTTCTTGAAAGCTGATAAAGTTAAAAAAATTTTTTCCCTTATGGTTTACCTGGGTGTATGAAAGAAAATAGTTCTTGACCTTTTTTCTTCCCCAGCATATCTGAAGGATATGACACATTTCCATCACTAATAGTGAGTCACACTAGCAATAATTTGCACCTAGCTTGTGAATCTTGAAAAAAGCCCCCAATTATTGAAGGTGGTAGAACATAGTGAAATGCAAATACATACCTAGTCTATGTAGTTTTATCTTCAGGCAGTTCACAAATGAAAATGTAATCTGTTCTTTTGAATTTCTTAATCACTTTTTCCATATTAATCTTATTGCCTAGATAATTTCTGTGCCCCAGGAATAAGGAAAATGAGCAAGATATACTTATTTTATTTTTTTTAAATCAGGATGTTGGAAGATACTAATCGTTTGGTTTTGGCCACATTTAGAAAACTTTGGTTTAATATACAAAAATCAAATCAAAATGGATCAAAGACTTAAATCTAAGACCTCAAACTATGAAACTACTACAAGAAAACATTGGAGAAAATCGCCAGGACATTGGACTGGGCAAAGACTTCTTGAGCAATATTCTACAAGCACAGGCAACCAAAGCAAACTTAGACAAATGGTATATTGGTTCGTTTTCATACTGCTGATAAAGATATACCCAAAACTGGGGAAAGGGCAGGGGGACACTTAGGGGAAGGTGGGAATGGTTAATGTGTATAAAAAAATAGAAAAAATAAATATGACCTACTATTTGCTAGCAAAAAAAAAAAAAAAAAAGAAAACTTTGGTTTAACCACTCAAAATATTAATTTGTAAAGCAGAAATAATAATTCTTTTCAGGACCCTGTGTGACTGTGATTGATTGCTATAAGAGAGGTACATAAATTTGGCTGTTGTTTGAGAAGGGAGGTGAGAATAACTTGGGAGACCAAAACAACTCAGGATGGCTTCACATTCCTTAAGTCTACGCCCTCAGTTTTACAAGGCTTGAATTTTAATTTCAGGGGAATTAGTTCAGCTAATAAAACTTTCCAAAGTCTGATGTGCAAACTGTAATACTAGTTTACTAATTTATAAATGGGAGATAGTCCCTTCCAGTGATATAAATATTTATGTCTGCCTTTACAGCATCTCTGCATTGTGTCAGGGCATGCATGAAGTTGAATTTTAGAAGCCAGGTAATTGTTTGGGGAGCATGCAATCAAAGCAAAGGGAAGTGGATTGTAGACAGAGGTATTATCCAGGCCACGGTGCAGTGTAACATCCTGCCTCAAGTGGGAGTCTGCTGAAGATCCTCACCGTCAGATGCCCAGATTTAGTGTCTTTCTCCTGGAGAGCACAGGACTTACACTGTTTATACTGTTTCTTTGACCGTCGCATTTGCTATATTTCATTCTAACCATCCCCACCTGTTTACAGAATCTTTGGCCAGACAAGTTATCATTTAATTTATGAGATTTCAGCTTGCTAAGTTAAAATCCCATTTTATGATGTCTCCCAGACATTATACTTGGGTCATCTGAAGTGCAGTTTTAGGAACTTTCTCCACTCTTTGGTAATAAATAAATGTATGTCTGAAGCCTCTAGGTTTGCAAAATTTCATCTATCAATAGCATTTGAAGTATTTGACATACTTGATTATTCCTTCCTTAACACATTTCTTCACTTTTGAGAAACTGTTTTTGGGGTGTGGGGGTTCCTTTATTACTGTATTAGCTGGCATGGCAAATATGGCATTATTCAAAAGGTAAGGAAGCTAACCAGGGTTTATATTGTAGTTGGTTGGTAAGCTTTGTACCACAAGGAAAGTAAGAGAAAATTATTAGCGTAGAATACCTCTCTGGCTTGTCAAAGACTATTTCAGGTCATCATCATAGTTATGTGAATCTGCATCCCAGGAGTATGTCAGTTTGGAATTTGGATGCCTGGAACTGAGAGATTCTAACCAGTGATGTGTTTTCTAAAGACAGGAGGAAATTGTTGTTATAAAGTAACTGTTTTTTTCTTTCCTTTCTTTTTTGGTAGAGATGGAACCTTGTTATGTGGCCCAGGCTGGTCTCAAACTCCGGGCTTCAGGTGATCCTCCCACCTCAGCCTCTTAAAGTTTTGGGATTACAAGGATTACATCTGTCAAAATGCCTGTTTCTGTCTTTATATGCTCCTCACATTCTTTAGCAAGTTTTCCATTTTTATTGCAGGGTCACAGGAAAGTGTTATAAATATACTTTTGATACTATTATGTCTGACATCACTGTATTTATCCAAAAGTGACAACATTTTCTCTTTTTTTTTTTTTTTGCCTTAGGAAGAAAATGGTAAGAAGTAGATTTTTCATGTCAAGTGTGGTGTACCGCTATTTGAAAGAAATACAATCTTATAACACTATTATATTTTAAAGACTTGCTGATATTCTCTGTAAGGTCACAATATGTTTTGCAAGTTTCAGAAGTAGGGTTTCTTCATTATGAGATTCATAATGTTCACAATGTAATCTAAAATTTAAGATTCTTTCATTCAATCATGTCTTTCCCCTTTTTGTAGGGGGTTGGTGTTGCTAACAAGTCATGTAAAAGTAACTTATTTGCATTTTTAACCAAGTGGCAGAATGGTTGCCATCAATTTAGCATATTACAGTAGTATTTGCTAGAGAAAGTTACAAGTTCTTAGAGCTAAAGCTACTCAGAATTTACTTAATCTGAGTTTATCTTCTCTTCTTACTATATCTAGGATATAGTCACAATTATAGAAACCTTCCAGAATGTTTTTTTGGAGGGGAGTTTACCAAAGTATACCTATAAAAAACATCTGAAAATTTACACTCATGGAAAAGGCTTTATCTGTTAAGATTCCAAATAACTTTGTCACGGCAGTAATAATGAGAAAACAAATATAGACAAAGTTCAAGTTTTTAGGAATAGAGAAAAATAAGAGTAAAACATCAGGTACCATTATGAAGCCAATTGGTCATAAGTAAAATCATGTCCATTTGAAGAGGTTAATTTAACGTCCATACCCAAAGAAAATAATAAGCACATGAGAAATAGTTTATATTTTTTGTATAAATGTAAGGGGTACAAGTGCAGTTTTGTTACATGGATATATTATGCAGTTGTGAAGTTGGGCTTTGAGCATAATCATCAATCAAATAATGAGTATTGTATTTGTTAATTTCTCATCTTTCACCTCTTCTCACCTTCCCACCCTTCTGAGTTTCGAATGTTTATTATTCCACACTCTATGTCCATGTGTACACATTATTTAGCTCCCACTTATAAGTGAGAATATGTGGTATTTGACTTTCTAAGTTATTTCTCATAAGATGATGGCCTCCAGTTCCACCCATGTTGCTGAAAAAGATATGATAATACTTTTTGTGGCTGAGTAGTTTTCCATTATATATATTATATATATATGTATATATACATATGTGGTGTGTGTATGTGTGTGTGTGTATATGTGTGTGTGTGTGTGTGTGTGTGTGTGTGTGTGTAATATACCCCAGGTATTTTATTTTATTTTGAGACAGAGTTTTGCTGTGTTACCCAGGCTGGAGTACAGCGGTGCAGTCTCGGCTCACTGCAACCTCCACCTCCTAGGTTCAAGCAATTCTCCTACCTCAGCCTCACAAGTGGCTGGGACTACAGGCATGTTCCACCATGCCAAGATAATTTTAGTATTTTTAGTAGAGACAGGGTTTTACCATGTTGGCCAGGCTTGTCTCAAACACTGGCCTCAAGTTATCTGCCCACCTCAGCCTCCCAAAGTGCTGGGATTACAGGTGTTAGCCACCATGCCCGGCTGTCCACAGGTATTTTATAACAACAATTTATATGTGTACATATACATTTTTGTATATATTATATATTTATATGTATTTATAATAATATGTAATATACAATATAATATATAACATATATTTATAATATATACATATGTATATATAAATTGTCACTTTTGGATTGATACAGTGATGCCAGATAGTATCAAAAGTGCATTTATGACACTTTCCAGTGATCCTGCAATAAAAATGGAAAACTTCCTAGAGAATGTGAGGAGCATATAAAGACTGAACAGGTATTTTGACAGATGTGGTGTAATCCCAACACTTTAAGAGACTGAGGTGGGAGGATCACTTGAGGCCAGGAGTTTGAGACCAGCCTGGGCCACATAATGAAGCTCCATCCCTACCAACAAAAGTTTAAAAAAAAAGT